>NW_020447308.1:3567106-4104520 GCF_003343035.1 Apteryx rowi | reverse complement strand
GGCCCGCCGCCTCCAGGCGCAGCCCGCGCAGCGGCAGCGCGCCCGCCAGCTCCAGCAGCACCTGCCCCGACACCGTGTCGCCGCTGCAGTAGCCCCCGCCGCCTGCGTCGCCGCGCCGGGCCTCGTCCTCCAGCACCAGGGCCAGCGTCTTCACCTTCCCGCCGGCGCCCAGGCCCGGCCCGGCCGCCGCCATCGCCCCCGCTCCCGGGGAAACCGGCCGCCGCCGTCGACGGCCGCTTTAAAACCCGCCCGTCTCCGCCAGGGCCCGCAGCGGAAAGTCCCGCCCCGCCGCGCTCCTCATTGGCCGGCCCTGAGCTCCGCGCGCTGCTATTCGCCGCGGGCTCGCCGTGTGCCCCTCCTCATTGGGTCGGCGGTGGGCGCACGCCCGGCCTGCGTCACGCTGCGTGATCACCGCGGCCGAGCCAATCCGGTGGGGGCAGCTGCGCGTGGACAGGGCCCCGATTGGCAGGGCGGCGGCAGCTGCCCGGCGAGCTGGCCAATGGCGGGGCACGGCCACCACGTGCACAGCTTGTGGCTAAACAGGCGGTGAGGGGGGTGGGGCCAGCCGGCAGGGGGCGGGGCTGGCCTAGAGGGGAGGGGGCAGAGAGATGGCGGCTGGGCCGGGCTTGGGCAGGGACATGGAGGTGGRCACCCGACCCCTGTGTCCTGGGGACCTCCAGGGCCACCCAGCCTGGTGGTGGTGGTGGTGGTGCTGGACCTGGTCCTCCCCATGGTCCTGCCACCGTGGTGTGGCGAACGCCTCGGCAGCCCCCGGGGCTGGTGAGCCCCGTGGCGAGGCCTCCAGCCCTCAGTGGCCCCCGTTCCCCTGAGGGTGTCGAGCGGGGCAAGGCCGAACGCTGCGGCCTTGCCCCGGCTTTGCCACGGGGTTGCTTCACACTGCGTTGCCTGTGGTCACCCTTCCTGTTGGTTGGTGCCAGCGAAGGGGCATAAAGGTGAATTTCGCCTGTGAATGACCGGCTTGGGGTTACCCAATAACCCCACTGCGTGTGCGCTGTGTTTTTCTGCGCTTTGCGAATGAAGAAATGCCCTAGTTCAAAAGCTTGTTCCCACAAATTTTGTTGTTAGACAGCTAAACAGAAACACGTAGCTAAATAGCTCTACAGAGGCTGTTATGCCTGAGCAGTGTGGGATAAACCTCTTCCTACAAACATTTTTGGAGCTAATACTTGAAAGATTTATCCACTGACATAAAAGCAAGGTTTGCCATTATTTCCARTTTGTAAAAGCCTGAGCTCAGGAGAAACCACAGCATCTATATGAGAAGTGGCAAACGTATCTATGTTACGAAATGAAATGCCTTTTGTATGTTGCTAAAATTATACCAGGAAGAGTCATATTTTATGATTGCTCGAGTCTGCATCAGTGCCTCTTCCTGAAGGTGTGTGTGGCAGATGAACAACCTGCGCTTCCACTGGTAACGAAGGAGTCACGTCCTGGTCCAAGTCACCCACGTCCTCGAGGCCTCTCAATGGCGGTTCCTTCCTGCATCTGCTCTCTCTCCRGTTCACGGGAAAGCACCGGCCTGGTGGCTCTGTGTCAGCCAAATCCCCAGCTGACTCAGTTAATTACTGAAATTAGTAAAAAATGTCTTCCAGCCTCAGAGCCTTGGCTTTTAAATAGCTGACGTGATAACGTCAGGGTTTCTCGGAGTCCAGGACATGCCTTCATGATATCCTGTCCCATGAAACTTAGGCTTGTATTCAAAATTACTTCAGTGATGAAGATCTCTTCCTTGTTGAGAGCCAGGTAGGCCTTCTGAACACCTTTTGTTGGCTACTCGTTAATGCATCTCAGTGTTAATCAATAACAATATGGGAAAAAGTAATGTGGTCACAGATTAGGGGAATTAATACGGTTTATCTGGATGCTTGGCCACAGGTTCCCCTTCTCATACTGGCAAAATATGCAACTGAAGAAAACAGTGCTGTGATGCTTGTTTGAGTATTTAAAAAAATTGTTGGATATTTATATCCCTTTGTGCTTTCTGAACTAGTTTAACAGGCCACCTTTTAAACAAATAGATTATTTGAGAAATGTGGTTTTTTTCAATTAAAAAAAAAGTGCATTTGGATCAGATACCCAATTTTCAGGGAATCAGCCCCATTTGGGTAACTGTGTATGGCAAGAAGAAGAGTATGTGATGCTGGACGGTCATGTTTACAGCATTTTTGTCTGCCTAGAGAGAAGAAAAGTCCTGGGTGCATTTATAGAAACTGCAAATGTTCCATCATACTTGGGAATGGTGGTATATAAGGTCTTGCTATCTTTGTTACTTTTAGTTAAATAAAAGTAATACAGCTTGAATGTCTAGTGTCACATAAAACCATTCTTCATATCTGTTTTTTTGTATTAGCAAATATCAGGTTAGTTTTGTAGCCAGCCAGCTGAACACGCTTGGAGGTACATACTGAATATTTGTTAAATTAACTTAGGCACAATGTGCATACGCAGTTTCTTGCAACTGATTTTGAAAGTATGGTGCATATAAGAGAAAAAGAAAACTCCATGTTATTCCTGTTTTAATTAGAACCTGTAAAAAAATAATTAATTCTCCTATGGATATTATGCAACCATTCAAACTTTGCCTCCCATTTCTTCTTTGCAAGTGCAAATGAGCTAGATAGATATACAGGTAAATGAATATACATGAATAATTGCATACGAAACAAAACATTGTACAGAATTAGTGAGAGTTAAAAGCCTTGAATAACAGGAACAAATAGTCCGTGGAGGACACAAGAATCAACAGAAAAGCTCAGTTACAGTCAGATGTTACTTGTTCTAGATGTTTGTTTGCTCTTTAACACATTTTTTTCTAGAAGGATTCAAGGATCAGAACTTCCTTGTTGAAATCATCATGCGGTGATTGAATGTTTTCTCTGCCACCCTTCTTGTGAATACTTGCTTGTGCATGAGACATTTTAGGTGACCAACATAGTGAAGTTGTAATATGAGTGATGGAAACCACAACATCACTATTTTAGTCCCTGATAAGCGAAAAGGAAGGAAGAAGTGATGAACACTCCGAGTGTGGGTTTATGTGTGTGACTGTGTGTAAGTGTGTGGGTGTATGTGTGGAAGGGCAAGAGCTATATTAACACAGTAATTATGTTTTCTTTTCACTCATTTTGCCATTTTATTCAGGACTATGTAAGGAATAGCTGTCTGAGCAAGCTAATTAATGCATAAGTTAGCCTGTAACGGTAAAGAATACCCAAAGATCTTATTTTAAAGTATTCTCAAAACTGTGATTATTTCCGGCAATAGTCACAGACATATTATGAAGGTGAAGCAACTAAAAGAACGTATTACCAGCTGCTGTAAGAAGATCCTAGCTGTTACTGGTTAATTTGGAAACGACTCTTGTGATCAGATTGCTGAATTTAGATGGATCTAACAGTTTAAGCTTCTAGATGTTGTAATTATCTTCAACTCATTTCAGTGCTCATATCTATTGAAAGTAGGCTATCAGGGCTTGAACCTGTGAGACAGGTTCCCGAAAGTATCACACAGATTCCAGTTTTTCGCATACAGAAGAATGCCTAGTATATAAATAACCACTTTTGTGGAAGATGCAGTGTCTTAGCAACAGTGGCCTCTGACACGAAGATCTCTGTTTGTCAGGGATCCAACTTGTGACTGGGAAGGACTTGAAATGCTTGCTGTCCTCTTCCTGCAAGAAGGAAACTAAGGGACAGAGCTCTTACTCATGAGTCATGTACTAGCATTAGGAGGTTGCCAAGCAAGTGTTCTTGATCCATAAATAGCTTGCCAGTTCAGAGACTGAACAGTTACCTCTGCCCCGGAGGAGGACTTTGAAAAATGTTGTAAGAGCTGCTGATGGCTGATTTAGGAACTTTGGATTTCATATTTGAAGTTGCTGGGCTATAACATCCGGTTAAGTATCTTTCTTACCAAGCAGCAACCACACGATATACGAAAGATCAGCCACTACCTTGTAGTTGACTTCAGCGGAAGAGCCAAGAGATATGCACTACTTGAATGAAGGCCTCACAAGACTGTGAACGGTGTGTAAACCTCATGTTGACCCTCTTTCTGCTTTGGAGGGAGGATTTGCCCATATACCTGTACCTTTATCTGCCATCACCCATCCTTGTGGGTCTGGCAGATACTAGAAAGCACTGGGGTGAGAGAGCAATGCTTTCCCCCCAAAGCACTCTTTTAAGTCCCACAAAGCCCTTAGAATATAGAGCTTTTTTTTTCCAGATATGCAAAAATCCTTGTTCTGGGCTGTTTATGGAGACAGGACAGAGAAGGATGGGAGACAATTCCTTTCCTTCCCTAGTTCCTGGCCTTTTACTAGTGAGTTTCTTTCTGAGCACTATGCCAAAAATGCAGCCCTGGAATGGAGTGTGAATTTTCTGGGACTCTCCTAATCAGCACAAGAAGCAGATGAATGGATATTGGTGACACTTGCTGTCACGTACAGTCCTTTATTGCTTTTATTCTATTACTGGTAATTGAAAGGTCAGCCAGATTTTTCTTAGACAATTAAGTGACATTTACACATAGGAGATTGCAAGGAGCCAGAGATGCTTTTCCAAATGCTGCTGCAAACAGTGCCCAGCTAGTCTGATGTGTGATCACTGCCAGTGTATTAACACCAGTGAGCATATTTTTAAGTATCATGCTATACATGGTACATTTAGAAAAGCAAATACTGAGATACTGGCCCAGGAATCTAAAGGTACACATTTTATCTTGACAGGTGTTTGTTCACAAAGCTCTTCAGACAAAGCACAATAGTCTTAAAGGCCAGAAGACTAATATTAATACAAGCTTTTGTCTGGAAGTAGAAAATCGCAAATGGCAGTGGTGTTGCCTATGTGGAAAATCTGGCCCAGGGGCAGAGCAGATTGCATTAGATTGGTGACTGAGTAGCTATCAAGGCTCATGCACCGAGCGCTTGGTTCATATAGCTGCCTCCTATCTTATCTTCTGGGGAGTGGGAGAGGTGCGTCTGATCCCTGGGTCAAGAGGCGGGGGGTAGGGGAAAGGGTTGTGGTGCTACCTGGGAGGGATTCTGCCCTCTTTCAGGGCAGTGCAGCATCAGAGCCTTCCCCTTCACCTCCAAGCGAAGACTCTCGGGAAGTGGCTACAACTCCCCTGCTGCCACGCAGCACAAGGGTTCCCACACCAGTGCCTAGCCCAGCGCACTAGGATTGTAGTCCAGCACGAGAGACCATCATGCTGTCTTATGCACTGGAAATGAAAATACTTGAGTGGCCTGTGGTTTAGTTAAATGTTTATATAGTGAATCAGGTTGCATGATCTGGTATGGCTAGTTCCCTGACGTAAAAGTGGTCTAAATCCAGAACTTAGTTGGGTGTTAAGACGGCTTGAGGGTGGCTTTGAGTGTTTACAGCCGCTACACGCTTTGCAAGGAGCTTGACTAGAGAAAAAAATGGATGTGGTTTGAACATCCCTTGATCCTGGTGTCCCCTGAGGACAGAAAGATTTATAGGGGTTAGTGGCACCAGCACAATTAGAGTAGCCTTCTGGAAGTGCTCCTCTGGAGGAAGAGCTTCCTGCAATTGTAAAATGTACCCCTCTGTATCTGAGTGACTCTTCCCTTCAAAGTACAGTTGTCAAAAATATTCCTATAAATACTTGACAAAGAGGGAAGATACAGATTTCTCTTGTTCAACAAACTCTGAAGCAACAGCTGCATTATTCATGTGTGGCTCATGGTTTGGTGTTCAAGTTCAAAGGAATTAACAGTCAGAAAGGGAAAGGGGAATTAACAAACTCATTTGGCTTCTTAGCTATGTGCTGCTTTAGCTGATTCCTACTCTGGCTGTAATTTGAGAGTTTTGATGGCTTTGTGAAGTGCCCTTTTCTTCACTTAGATGCAAAAAGTTTGAACTTGAGGTGAACCCAAATCTCACACCAGAAAACCTCACACTGAAGGGAAATGCAAGGCTGGATCTGAACTCATCTTTTGTTAGAGCATTCTTGTAAACAGGAATGTGTGTGTTGTGGTGACTTTCGAGCCTTACCAATTCACACCAAGCAATGACGTGGGTTTGTATCTCTAAGAAAACACAGATGGCATCTCCAAAATCGTAATGAAGACAGTTCCAAATGCACTATTTGCTAGACAGTATCTGGTTGAAGAAGTCTCAGTTGGGGCTGCATATGGCTCTCAACATGGTCCAGCAATGCAGCAATTAACAAAGCTGCAGAAGTTTCATGTGCAGCAGCATTTTCACAACACAGTCTCTGATTGCTGCTGTTGTTGCCCAGGCTTAGTAAAGATATTACTTCAGCAGAAAGTGGAGATAATGGAATGCTTTATGCCAAAAGGGAATGTAGAATAAGAGCTACAATGGATGGGAAGAGGAGTCAGCAGCCTGAGACAACATGAGTGGTCTGTGGGACAGGAGCAGCCTGGGATCACAGTCACACTCTGCTAATGGGAATACAAGCTTTAACTTATAGCAGCATCCTACTGCTATTATAGCATGATTTGCAATATAGACACGGTATAATTATGTCTTTAAATAGATGCACGTTTTGTGAGGTGCTTATGCTTGATGTCAGACTGTTGAATGTTAGAGAAACGATGATGTTGTACAAATGCATTCAGGTACTCTAACTCCTAAGCCTAGAGTAGCAGAAGGTACTCCATGACATGGACTCCCTTCCCTTGTAACCCTGAGGGAGTGTTTGGCATTTCATAGATACTATGACCAAAGTTAAGTCCATCTAGTAAAGTTTACCCAGTATCACAAGGTATTAAGTTTTTCCTGAATGCTGTATCTCGTGCTTAAAGACCTCAGTTAAGCCAGTATTTCAGTCATCATATAATTAGTGTCTACCACAGGAGGGGAACAAAGGAAAGCAAGGGACTGTCGATACCTGATGGCCCTCATTGGTCAGGTGTGTGGAGGTGAGGTCTCCCCACATGATCCTATCAAGAAAATCAACTCTGAATGGCAGAAGAAGGTAGAAAAGCAAACATACCTTAAAACAACCAGCTCCTTAACAACCTTTCCCCCTAAAATCTGGTGATGAGAATAATCTTGGACCTGTAAGAAAGTCATATCATCCAGTCAATCAAGGACATTCTTGGTGTCACAGCAGAGGACCTTGAGCTCCTGTCTCCAGTGCTTTGGAAGAAGGTAGAACACCCCCGCTGCTGGAAGCTGACTGACAAATCTAGGGGAAAAAATCCTCTTACATTTACAGGTAACCAGCTGATGCTGCAGGGCATGAAATCTGATTATAATTATTGTCTTAGTGTAAAGCTGCACCTTTTATGAGCATGGCCCGTTGTGGAAGTGAATTTGAATCTCTCTTAATTCATTTCCTAGGCCCCAGGGAGAACAGGCTTCATGTGCATACAGGCAAAGACTCTCACAAAAGCTCCATCAGAGCACACATCCTAGAAAGATACTGAGTCTTGCCTTAAAGGTGCCAAGACATGGCAAAACATTCCTCCTTAGTCACCTCCGGTTTTTATTCATCTCGCTGAAAGGAAATTATGTCTTAATTCAAGGTAGAAATTGCTAACGTTCTTTCTAAATAGTAGGTCTTTGTATTGCCACTTTGTATGAGGTCAAATCATTCACACTACTGAATTTTTCTACATATCTGTCAAGAGCGATCACTCCCCCAGCTGTTCTTTTAATAAGCTGAAGAAGTTGAATATCTTATGCCTCATATCATGAGGACCATTTTCCCAAGCTTGGTGTTCAGCATATTCCGTGCATTCCACTTTCCCTGTCTCAGGTGGCTTCGTAAAACCATTAATGGGTTAATCACATTTAAAAATATTTAACCATTTCTTGAAGGAATTTCTGGGTAACCCGTTCGAGCTCCGATTAAAACAGAAATGAAAAAACTTGCCTGACAATTGCTGGTTAAGTCTGGTCTGTACTTTCTTTTAAAAGAAAGAGCCTGAATTATTCTTAAATATAGGAAAAGATTAGGACTTTGGGATCTTTTCAGAGACTGCGTGTGTGTGTGTGTGTGTGTGTGTGTGCATGTTGTAGACATACGTCTATATGCATTAATACATATATGTGTGGATACATATGAATAAAGGAAAGAGAGAACACACATGACCCTCACTTGCTACAATACCTGTTGTTGTGGAAACCCGTAATGGCTGGCCAGCCATGGAAAGCATGGGAGATAAGAACACACTTACTGTTAATACTGTTCATTTTAGAAGCGCTCACAATGGGGCTGCTATTTTGACACTTTCTTCTGAAATATGAAGTATTAAGCATTGCTGGATACAGGGCTAGATGGACTTTTAACTGCCCGCTGTAGTGATTCTTATCTTCCTCTATGGGGTGAATTAGAATTCTTTGGATCAAGGAATGTACCCAGTCTTTTCTTGTATCAGAATAACATTACACATCCTTTTGTCATTATAGCAAACCAAAAGATTATTTTCAATGATAATGACAAGCCCACGTCAGTCATAGGACTTTTGTATTGGGAATTTGCTGCTTATTACATCTTTCAGGTGGTAAATTTTTCCATTTTTTCCTCCTGAATTACCATTCAGAACTGGTGACAAAATGTTCAGAATCTAAGAAAGAGAAAAAGAAAAATCTCATGTCTGATGCCTGCAATGCTAAAAGTTATATAGGCATTGACTTCTCCTGTGCATCCATGATTATAAAAATGGCATAGGCAAAGCCTGTATTTTGTTCTGCTTAAATATCTGCACAGATCAAAGCTTTTTCCTGATAGCCACTATTGTTGGAAAACATTAGTATGCACTACCTGTATTTTTCCGTGTTCAAAGGAAGCAATCAGAGTACTTCATTTATTTTACTAAGGGCTCAGTAAATGCTGCTCTGTTGCCATTCTGCAGAGAATGTATTTTCATGTAGTGGTATTATCATTAGCAGATTCTTTTCAAATTCCAGGAAGAGTGTGATATTTTTATTTGGCATAATGAAATCTGAGCACTTTTAAAATTTGATTGTTGTAAAGCCTTTGATTTCCTTCATTTTTTTTTTTAACTTAATTAAGTTCACTGGAAATATCTTCCATGTAGGTAAGTTCTTCTAGGCCAAAAGCCAGACCCTGGGCACAGTATGTAATTGATGAAGACACTGACTTATGGTGTCCGGAGGATCTGAAAAATATGTGGAAATGAATTATATAAGATGCCTACTGGAAAATGACTGAACAAGTTAACTGTTACAAAGAGCAGAGACCTAGATCCTCAAATCCTGCTGGATACCCACCTCCAGTTGCTGATGTTTAACTCTCAGTGAAGCTTGGAGGGATTAAACCTTTCTATCTCTTTTCATAGGCTTACTTTCCAACATGAGAACAAGGAAGCAAAGGTAGTTTGTACTCCAGACAGGTACTTCCAGGCTGCTTCTCCTAGAAGATATATCAATATCAATAGCTTTCTCCCCACCACCACCCCTTTACTGAAATCTCCTGTCTGTCCTCAGACTTTTCGGAGAAAGGAGATATGGCAAGCCAGGCAGCAGATATACCCTCATGTCGCCCTGCCTCAGTAAAGGCGCTGAGGCTGAATTAGCTTCTCCAAGTCAAGTCAGTGGACAGTGCCACTTGGTTGTGGCCAGTGTGCCCTTGGTTGTCTTAAAGAGCATCTAAATCACACTGAAATCTAGGACAGACTCAAGTTCAACAAGGCTAGCGTACATTGAAACATGGCCAAAAGCTGTCACTGAGCTGAATATCTCATGTCACTGAAGGAAACGAAGTCTCATTAATACATCAATTTAAAAAGGAACAATTGCACTGCCCTTAAGTATCAGTAGCTGTTGCCTGTGTCTGCACAGACTTGTCTCTGTGCGTTTGTGTTTGATTTGTAGGGTCAAGCACTGCAGCCCGTAGGTCTGATCATATCCTGGACTTACCAGGCAGAGGGTGATGTTCTGCAGCTAACAATCTGCTTCCTGTCCCTCCATGGTAAATTTTGTATAAATCTTCATGATAAAAGAATAGGGGGAAAAAGGTCTGGAAAAGAACATCAATTGCTCAGTGTGAAGCTGTGCAATCTTTAAGAACTTTTTCATGCTGCCTATATTGGTGTCAGGTTTCGAAGAAGAGTAGAGAGGGGAGGGCCAGGAGTACAAGGAGGGCATGTTGTTACACCCAGTTTAAGCTCATAGCTTAGTAGAAATGAATGGTAGGAGCTGTTTTGCTTTTGTTTTTTTTGACTTTCGAAAAACAGAGATTTTTGTGCTTAAAACTTATGTATGTGACTCCTGGTCCTGCCAGTATTGTCTGTAATTCTCCAGCGCAAAACCTTTTGCACCAGCAATCAGGATTCCCCACTCACAGACTTGGCATGGTCTGCAGAGGATAGCAGTAGCATCCTTATGTTCTCTTCTGGATCTTTGAGTCCAATGTTAATAGGACAAGAGTAGAGACCGGGACTGCAGCAAAAGCATAGCCATACGCCAGTGACTAGATCAGATCTGAAGAACTGACCTGGTCACTTAATGCGCTTAAATACAAGACAATCCTTCTGGATTTTGACTGAGCTGCCTCTCCATAGCCAATTGAGAGAACTGGGCACCTCTGGAGGTCGCGTCATTCTCTCCTGAGGTAGATGCTTAAGACAGGTCTTTTGAAGTGCCTTTTAATTTCCATCGACTCTAGAGGGGAACTTGTTATCGGATGTTGATGGAGCAACTTAAGGTGGCGGAAGTTAGGCAATCTGACTCCTCTTCTTTGTGTCTCTGGAGAGAAAGTAGCATTTTTAGATATGTCTCAGACACTGCCATGCAGTTAGAGGTCAGTCTCACTCTGAAGCTTTAGGAAGCTAATTCCCATTTTCCAACATGAGGGATAGGAGCATAAGTCCTCCTGACAGTCAAGAGCATTTAAGTTCCTAAGCTGGGGAGACGCTTTTGAAATGGGACTGGTTATTCCTTCTATTTAGCACATTTTCTTTGTCTTCATTTTGATCATTCTGTGTGTTTCTGCTTGGGACTTTTTGCCCTTCTAATAAATAACTAATTTTAAAATAATTTTAATTGATTACTCTCTTCTAAGTCTTTAGTTTTCATACTTTGCTAAGCTGTAAAACTTCCAAAGAAAAATGGCCTCTTAAGTGCAACATTTCACACCTTGACATTAAGGGTATATTTCACTCATGGCCAATTTAAAAATCAAAATAGAAACTTGGTAATAATCTCCCTTTACAGTTTGGGTTATGAGAAGCTGAGAATTCCCTTAGGCTTGATTGATAAAACATGGCATTTATCCTATTCCTAGGATGATGTTCAGCAAACTTTATGACAGAGGGAAACAGCTGGTAAAGTGGGTTCATGGAAAGGTGAAGGTAATATAGACATAAAAAACAAGAGGATAATGATTTTAAAAGGGATAATAGTTGTAATAACACCATTAACCTTTTGCTTCAAATTATTGAATGTGTGGTCTCTTCAGCAGGCTAATCAAAGGTTTGCATTAACTGCAATGCAAGAGGAAGTGGCAATATACAACCTGAGGTGATTTTTTTCCTCTTCCAATTATTCACTATCAAACCTTTACCAAAAAAAAAGGGAGGGGGAGGGGGAAATACCGACCTTTTGGCTGTTGAAGTCCCCTTTCAGTTTTGAAAAGAAGTTGACTTACTTCCAAATAAACTCCTGTTTCCTGCCTGCTTTATAACAGCAGGATTTTACAAGGGAAAAATAAATGAAAAATCAATATAATTTGTTATCGATATATAGAAATAAAAGTCAGACCTAAACAGGTAGCAGCATGTTACAGGGCAGACTGTCAGTAGCGGCTAGGTGAGAGCTGGCTCTGCCTGCTTGGTGGTGCAGCACGGAGGTGGTGTCAGCAGAGACTCCCCTTGATGGGAGCATCTATGCCGCACAAAGCGGTGCGTGGTAGTAGCAGGTCAGGCACGTTACTGCAGAGGTCTTTGAGGGCTCACCTGGGCTACGCTGTCTAGGTCACTTCTGGTAGCTAAACACCTAATTCTGCCTGGATCAGTGAAAAACTGCCTTTTTTGCTTTCATTTCATATGCGCACAGGGTGACTAGCAGTGGCAGACTATACCTGGACAGTTTATTCAACTGGCAAAAGGCAAATGCACTGATGGGAGAAAATTGCCATAGATGATGGAGAAGCTGCCAGTGACTGGATGGAATTGTCCAGGAATATGTCCAGTTAGACAGATCTCCGGCATCATATGGTCTCACAGGTGGCTATCTTTACTGTTCACCTAAGGCATCTATAGGTGCGCATCAGAGCACCTACAGGTAGGAACTTGCGTTCTGTATGTAATCAGCAGAGAGAGAATCACCCAAGTCAGATACCCGAAGCAAGATTGTCTGCCTAGTTTGCAATGTGTCGTGTCAATCTAGTATGAAAGGAGTAAGCGTAAAAGGAAGTTTGCGCCGTTCCTCCCTGACAAAAGCCCATACTATTAACAGCCCCGTTCTGTAGAATCAGAACACGGGGAGAGACTTCAGGAGCGGTGTGCCTTGAATTTGAATTAGACGGACTGAATTTAAAATCAACAAGCTGAAAAGGCCTGAGATAAGAAGTCAGAACATTCAGAGGAAATGAGRACTGTTCCGGGAACTAAAGGTGAAAGAACCACTAAGTCGCATTAAAAATATTCAGCAAGAAAAGAGATACCTTTTCTTTCGCTGGGCACCTTTTCTTAGAAGTCGTCTATAATCGGTAACCTTTCCCAGACACTTCACCAGGCTGTTTTTGGTAGCTGAATCCTTTGTTTCAAAACCACCCATTGATTCACTGCCTTAAGTGAGAAGTAATTAAGGTGGACAGAAATCATGTCTGTTATATGGATGCGTGAGGTGCAGGAGAGAGAGGGAGAGCCGGGAGTGAATGAATTTTTCCAAAAGGTAGCGCTCTCACACGAGTCTACCGCAGAATATCATTAAATGCACGTGTATATAGGTATGCAGGTCTATTTATCTTTCTGCCTATTGATGTGTTTATTTCCATACACAAACATACTGATGTACATATGTGTGTATTGCTGAAAGATAATGAACTGTTTAGGCAGTACTTTGTCAGAATATCATTTAAAGAGTTACATCCTTTTAATGCACAGTAGTTTAAGCAAACTCCAAGGTTCTTACTCGGCAATAAACGCATTAAATCATCTTAAATACCATGTCATAATGACAGTTTGACGCCACCAGATGTGGCACTAGGGATTTTTTTTTTTTAAATGCTTTCCTGGAGATACAGCTTCCTGAATTTTAAATTCTCTAGCCTGTTTGCACAGCTGTTAGATCATAGAGCTCTGCCATCTTTTTGCCTTGCATCAGTTTTGCGCTAAATCATGTGTGGCATGGCTACAAACGTAATACAGCTAAAATGTTTAGGCTCATACCCACTTCACCCTCATAAAGGCTGAATAGTTGGGCCGTATGGGAGAGGGTGTATGAGCGTTAAAATCCCAAGATCAGTATGCATTCCAGCTGTGGCACTTCCTCATGTAGAGGTAGCAAACGTGGGCACTCTCCCTCCGAGACCTTGCATTAAACATGCATTTTCCCTTAAAAAGGTGGTGTGCATGTAAGAGAGCCACGCTGGCGTGAATTTGAAGTGAAGGAGTGAATTTTGTGCAATTAGAAAGTGCTAATAAGTGTGATCGCATCTTAGGCATGCAAGCATTAATAGTGAGATCTGGAGATGTTCTTGGATAGGTCAAAATCTCAGTTTGTGACACTAGGAAATTGCTACCCCACCGCCACCTGGACTCAGCCTGAATGTGATTCAGTGTTATCACAATGCTGAGCTCTTATCAGTGCCGAAGGATTATTCAATCCTGATTTTAAGTGAATAAGAAATGCTCTTAAAAAGCCTAATTCAAAGCCCAATGGAAAGATTACCATTGACTTGCATGGAGTTTGGGAGGAAATGGTTTGATTCACTGTTGGCTTTGGGGCTGACGCATGAATGTTTGAGTAGCTCTATACTGAAGAGGGCATGAAATGCTGTCTAAATTACCCTCCAGTGAAGTGTAATATTTGATAACATCAGTAAATACAAAACAGAGGCAAAATGACAGCAACATTTGAGTGGCTTGTGATAGCAAATGAGGTGGAAAAGTTAAATGGATATAGAAAAGGATCCCCAGAGGTTGGATGACAGCACGATGCTGGTAGGAGCCCAGTTGTTACCGTACTGATATCAACACGTGGAGCTCTAAATCTTTTTGGACCGTGGCTGAACAGATAGATTTGCTCGTAGCTACGTTTTCTCTTATTCATATTGTATAGGCTGTCCTCCTCTCCTACCAGCAAACAAATAAAAACTCTGTGCCAGCTGTAGAGGTAGTTTGCATGGAAAAGCAATGAAGCAATTTCAGGAAAGTATTAAATGCAATTTTGACTTTTTTTGCTGTCACTTAGCAGCTAGAAAGAGGAGACGGCGCACTGGTGTGCAGAGACTGGAGTGTATTATGCAAACCGATATCCCAGTCGCATTGACTGTTCATGGAGCCCCAGCTCTCTGTTTCCATCTGTTGTTTTATGTTTTAAGACTAAGTTGTTTGGAGGATGTCCAAATTCCTCTCCCTTCCCCAGCTTGGGTGAAGTACCTGCCTGCCTTAGGCTGCCGATGTAGTCAACAGAGATAGAGGCTCCTCCAGAAAATGACTCAGTGAAGCACCAGAGCTGCTCCTTTCCCTCTGTCTCCTCCTTCCACCCCATTCCTTTGCCTGCCCAGGGATTTTATAGGATGCCTAAACACATCGCCTCAGTTAAGGGCCAAAGGTGGTTGGGATGAATCGGGGCTATGCTGCCTTCTTGAATTGGTTGTGGTTCAGAGTTAAAATAAGGGTGCGATCCACCAGCTCCCCATGGCCCACCAGTGGGCAGCAGCAGACGCTGCCATGGCTGCGTCTAGAAAGTGGCTCATGGCTGACACAATATTTCAAGGGATAACAAGGGAACTTCAAGCTTATTCAAGAAAATAGAAATGACACAGAAGATAAATAAGCAAAGCATATAAAACATAAACTCCATCCTATTAAAATTAACTATGTTTTAATTTCTGAAAAGAATGACATTTCAGTGTTAGATTTACTGAACAGGAAAAGATTACATGCATCATTAAAAGAAAATGTTTTCAAGGGCCCTTTTAAAATTTTTTATCCGTGTTTGCAATTGCCATGTGCAAAATATAAAAATCAGAGAAGGGGAAAAAAAACCAGCAAGCAGTAGAAATAGCCCATTTTGTGAATTATAGGAAAAAATATACCATCTGTGATTTAGTACGGTTCCCAAGATCCCATCTGTGATCGAAGCACAGTCCTCGTTGAAGGCTGAATCCCTGAGCCATTCCATATGATAAAATATTTCTCTTGGAAGAATCTTGGGCTGATGTACTTTTTTTTTTTTTTTTTTTTCCTGGAATATTGCTCTTCTAGATGAGACCTAAAACCCTAGAGGCCTAATTCCGCCTCCGATGGCCAACTACAACTGATGTGAGCAGAAGCAGGAGTGAAAGGAGGTCAGAGCTCTCACCACCTTTTCTATCAAAGTTTCCGCAGTATTTTTTATCAGGTCAAGGTCAGGGCCGAGACGTCTGTCTGCATGGTGATTTCTTACTCTCCAGCGTAAGGTGTTGTGGTCAG
This sequence comes from Apteryx rowi, assembly GCF_003343035.1. Lineage (NCBI taxonomy): Eukaryota > Metazoa > Chordata > Aves > Apterygiformes > Apterygidae > Apteryx > Apteryx rowi. The sequence continues at coordinate 4,088,895 of NW_020447308.1, read as the reverse complement.
ATGCTTGTGCGCGTTTAAAAGCGTAGTGTCTTCTTAAAAAAGTAACCCCACTTCCGACTGCCTCCATTTTACCCACAGTTGCAGTGTTTTTAGTGAATGAGCTAGGCAGCTAGTGAGAGGTCTGTCACTGAATTAGAGGAAAAAAAACCATTTCCCCTGCCTTTTGCAGTCCGGGTTTTGTGCCTTGCTCGAGTCTGGTGTAGCCAGCTGCACTCCCGCTCCTCCCATTTCAGCCACCGAGGCGGACAGACGCACTGGACTCCRGGCAGGATCAGGGCTCGCGCGTGCCGATGCAGCTGCAAAACAGAGGCCATAACTATTTTCTCTTGTTGTTCCTATAAATCTTTCGACAGAGTGAAAAAAGAGAGCGAGAGCGACGTTCCCCCAAACCGGCAGGAAGGCCTTGAAGGCAGATGCACTGTCCAGGTCTTCTCAAGCCTTTATATGCAGCGTCACTGTAATCTGTGTCCTCAGTCCAAAGGTGACCTTAGTTTATCAGATATTTATACAAATGCAACACTTCCCATGCCAACGCTCTATTAATTACACACACACGTACACACCGGCATGATTTCAGTTACCACTGAACATTATATTTGAATAATAAACACGTTCACCTATTTAATATATGTTTATATTTTCTACTCTACATAATTACGGGCTGATTATACAATTAGAGAAAATACTTATATATTTTGTACAATTATGCCGTTACTGAAATAATGCCTGCAGTAGAAGCGCGTGTGTGTGGGGACGCACACGTGTATGCAAACAGCGCCGCGGTTGTTTCGGGGTTGTGCAGCTCCAGCCAGAGCGAGGTGGAGCGTGTTTGTTATTTCTATTATAACCTCTGGGTGAACCTAGCACTGTCGCAGAGTGGTTTCAGCTTTATTATAAAACACCGGCAATAAGGGCGCTCATCCAGCCAGCTTCCGTGCTTGGCTCCCTCGGCTCCCTGTCGCCGCCGCCGCACCACGCAAGGGGTTTGCTGGCGCGATGTTACGGTGTGGACCGGCGCAGATGGGACACCCCAGAGACGCTGTCTCTCGCACGGAGCGGCGGGGGACGGGCTGCTGAGCCTGTGCCTGCACTTGCCTCCGTCRGGTTTAGGACAGACGTTTCACTGCGCTTACGCTGCCTCAGAGCGATTTAGGCATTCGTCCAACCCAGCGCGAGAGGGATGGGGCAGATTCATGTCACGGCATGTGATGTCGGGGCGCTCGGCTGCAAACTCTGAGAACGTGATTGCGCTTGGCTCTCGTACAACCCTCTTGTCTGGGTGCTCTGATCCTCGATGGGGTTCCTAGTCACCGGTTTAATACACATGAATAAACAAACAACTGGCAGCCACTGAGAGCGTCTGCATCTGTGTTGCTGCTGATGGCGAACGGAACGATTTACCCAGGCTAACGCAACACAGTGGCGCCGGAGCTGCAAGCACAGCTCCCGCCTCCCACCTGCCTTTCTCTTGGATCAGCGGGCTCCCGGCATCGGACCTCCGGGGCAAAAAAGTTCTCCTCAACTGAAAAAATATACTATGGATTTGCCTCTTCCATGCTGTCCAGTTCTCGCAGCCAAAGGGTTAAAAAGAAATGAGTGTGTTCGGTGTGYGCTCTCTGTGGCGTACCCAAAGTTTGAACATGAATGGCCAAATTGCTTTTTACTTTTTTACATTAAACCCTCTGTCTGTAAGCACGCAGCTAACAGCGCTGTTCCATTAAATAAAAGAACTTGTTCCAACTCTTATTTTTAATAGGGTAAGACCCTGCAGCTCCATCTCCCAACTTTACTGACACAAGATCTTACTCAAAGCAATCCTCCCCCTCTYCTCCTTGAAATCTGAGCTTCTGATAGCTTCATCCACATTGTGTTTATTTTATATACACAGCTCTGCAGCTGCTGCTTCCTTCTTCTCTGATAAATGACAGCATAACTGTTGCATCCACTAAAAAAAGTAAATAAAATTAAATGGGGAAGAACAATACATCTCTGGCAGAGAATAATAACTCTTTTAAGGCACGTATCTAAATTGTACAGCCTGATCTTAATTGTAAGGATAATTCTTTGTTATTTCAAGCAACTTGGAACCCGACAGCAAATGCACGCTCTTGGCAGTACATCCAGGGAGATTTCTTTGGAAACAATGGAGTGAATTCTCCTGAACTGAAAAGAGATTGGAGCATCTTTATTAGGTTAATAGGGCTATACTCTGTGATGAGAGAAGAATGGAAGAATATGCTGCAATCTGTTGTTTGTTTGGTTTTGAAGGGTTTTTTTAAGCACAGACAATGCTGGATGAGGCCCCACACGGGGTGTTACGTGGGAGGCGGTGAGCATTAGGTATCATCAGCAGTGAGGAGCCCCCTGGCCRGCTAAGCGCCAGCCCTCTTCATCTCGCTCCGAGTGAGGACGGTTTCCCTCGGCCTCGCCGGCCAGCGAGCCGGCAAGCTCAGCGCACGCTGGACTGGTGCCGCTGGTGCACGGCCCCGTCTGGGCTGTGCATCGGCGTGTTGCTGTTACTTCTGTCGCCGTCCCTCCCGTTGCTGGTGAAACCACCGCCGAAGGCTGAGGCCAGCAGAAGCATGGGGTCAGTGACTAGCACTGTTCAGCCATGCCCGTGGAGCTAGGGTGCAAGTCCAGTATCTCTGTTCAGTCCTTCAAAGTCCYCTTGAATTTGCCTGAAAATTTTCTGAGGATCTGGGAAACAATCAAGGCAGAACAAAGCGAGGGAGAGTAATATGAAATGGAGCTATTACCCTAGAGCAGGACAACGTTTGTGGTAGCATCAGAAACTAGAATTTTTCTTGAGTCATGTTCGGTTCCTTCTGGAATAAGGGAAATGTATACGGATGCATGATATACTCTTCTAACAGATYGACTAATTCAGAAACTGTGCACCTGAGACTGAGTTAAAGCAAGTTGTTGGAGGGGGGCTAGGGACTGCAGGCAGTCGGATAGTTGGAAGAAAAGAGRATCTAATACGGCGATCAGGCAGAGGAAGGGAAAAGAAATAATTTCAGGCAATGAAACACTGACCTTGGTGAGGATGGGCTGAGAGAGGACAAATAAAAAATCCAGGTGATAACTTGAAAATGTAGAAATATTGAAGAAGAAAAAGAAAGAAAAAAAGAGAGACAAAAGGCTACAAAAGCTGGGAAGTGTACTGTCTGTTTTGAAAGTAGCTACGAAAGACCTTGGGAAAGATCAAGCTGGGCAGGAGCACTCTAGTCTTCAACGAGTGATAGCAGTTGACAGTCAGTCGAGAAGGACACCTCCTCAAAAGGAAGAAGGAATAATGGCTACMAAAGAAATGAGAAAGGTTTCCAAAACAGGTGAAGGAGCACTGGTGGGAGATTTACCCTGGGTGGTATCTGGGAGCTGGTTGCAGGAAGGGGTGAGGAAGGGCATCTGCTCAGGAAAGCGTCCCACGTGACTGTACCCTTCCGCCGCATGGTGGGACGCAGGCTTTCTGCTCTTGGAGTCGTACAGCCGGCGCTCGCGTCCCCCAGACCGCGTGAGCTCTCGTGGCACGCGGGGGCCTGCGGGGCGGCAGGCTGGCTCTGGGCACGCTCCCGGCTGCCCTTGCAGCTCCCCATGGATAACCTTAATCTTGAAGGCGATCTTATGGCTTCCCTTGCTACGTGTACTGTTTACCATGTTGTCAGTGGCCGCTTACCCTTGCACCTAAATAGATAGCAGCAAGTTGTTTACCGTGGTGCGGTCTCAGCCTGCGTTGCTCCCTGGCTGGACTCAGTGCTGCCCGAAGGCCCTGCTGGGAGAGGGTGGGGAGAAACCGCAGCTTCCCGGAGAGGAGGAGGATGTGCTGGACCGCGTTCACATACCCGCTCTGCCAGGCAGGTCGAGGCTGGGCGTGGGTTACGGTTCCAGCGTAGCCTCAGGGATAAATAAAAGGAGCCACATTCCCACTGAATGCCGGCCCTGCTACGAGCTCCAGGTGCCGGCAGGGAAAAGGACAGCTCCGTGTCCTGAGCCAACCCAGCAGAAAGGAGCCGGAGACACCTGCTTGTCTCCCAGTCACCATTTCACTACAGCGAAAAGAAAATGCTTGTCCCCTGTGCTGCCTGGGCCTGCCCATGTACTTGTCTTCTTAGCACAGTGCCTTTATGAAGGTGAGCGACCCGYTGCTAAAATCTCCTCCTAAGTGTCCTGGGAGCGAGTTTGGCAGGGCTCAGACCTCAGCGCTGCAATTCAGCGTGGCCTGATGAAAAATGACAAGTTGCATCCCCCCAAAAGCCATTTTGATTAACTTGTCCTCTGCACAGCTTGTCCGAAGCAATGACTGTGTTTTCCTGGGGTGCGCACACACACACACACACACACACGCACACACACACGCACACACACACGCGCCGTGTGCTACTTCGGCTGCCTGGGCAAAGGCAGCGAGGGCTGCATCGGAGGAGTCCGCGCGGCCGGGCTGCGCTGGATTTCCTCTCTTTTGCTGCGGAGTCGCCGGCGTCACGCTCAGCTCCCCTTGCCATCACTGAGCGAATTCCAGGCACGAAGGGAGGGCAACATATGGCCTTCTGAAATTATCCAAGACGTACCAGACACAACCCAGTAGGAGAGGCAGGAGGAATCTATAAACCTGAAGTGGCATCCTCATTTTCTGACGCTGCAGTTTGGTAAATGGAAACAAGGTCATTGCTGGGTCCATTTTTTTTTCTTTTAATAGGGAGGAAGGTTTTACAGCTTTTGGAGTATCTGGCCTAGCAATTACCATACTGATGTTCCTTGCATATGCTCCAACTTGAGGCAAAACACAAAGCAGTTTGATTGATATTAATACGAGCTAGAGCTCATCATGAAATAATCATGTCACCATAGATTTATTGTGTGGCGAAGGTGAGAATTTGCCTGGGAACTGATCAGGTTTTTCTCGTTGGACTAAACACTGCATTAGGACCAACGAAGTGGCAAGGACGCAGTGAGCGAAAAAGTCTTGCCCTGTGAATGAGGGCAGTAAATGAGGTTTCTATTTAGTTATATAAGCTCTTAACCTTTCTTGCTTCAAAGTGCCATCTAGTGTTCACAGCCATGCCTGCTGGCCTATATTCCGACGTTACCTATTAGTGTCTGATAGCAAACAGTTTAAAGAGACTAAAAGGGAGTCAGACAAACAAACTTTAATCTTTAATAGCCAGGTATTATTGATCTTTAGTTCATGATTGTAATAACTTTGGCAAACGATGCTTCTTTATCATGTGATGGGATATAACATGTTTCAGCTGGGTTCAAAAATTGACCTAGATCTAAGAAAGCCAGGCCAGTGGAGCACGTGCACCACTGAAGGAGAATCTCATCTTGAAACCAACTGTGGAATTGCACRCACAAAATATGTGCCCAATGATGTGTCAAATTTGCATGTGCAGTGAGCATTATGGCATTATTAATGTTATTTGTATTGCAGTGGTGCTTCTGYGTGCTAATCAGGGAAGTGGAGTGAGGCGCCACACACATGTGATGAAAAGGTGGTCCCTTCCCTTCAAAGCTTGCGAGCTAGCTACAGGCAGTGGGTGAATATGGGAACAGGAGAGCGTGTTAATGACCATAATCCGCTGTGCATGTGTGCACGCAAGTTAATTGTGCATGCAAATTAGTCAGGCAATATTAGCACAGTTTAGCATCTAAAGTGCAAGAATCAGGGACGGGCGATGCACAGGAATGCTTGCGAATGGGAGGTGGAGGAGAGGCAGGGAAGGGCACGAAAACATCTCCATGTTCAGAACTGTATCTGGGGCATCTTTCACGCGGGGCTGGGGATGTCCTGATCGGCTTGGAAATCTCCCTGCCACATCTGATCACCCCTGAAAACACCCCAAGCACAGACCTTAAACACAAAGGTTGTTATTGCTATTTGTTGTTATCTGCAAAGCGCTGACAGCACTTAGAAGTGCCAGAGGATTCATGCCTGGGGCTTTGCTGTTGCAATGGCCAGGAGCAGACTCTAATTAGCCCAAACAATGTCCATGATAGAGAACAGCCCTCCTGACAGGGAGCAAATTAGGTCTCTGACCTAGCAAAGCATTTAACCATGTGCCACATTTTTTAGTACGTGTATCTCTGGATTAAGACCTGGATGATGTAACCTTTTGCTGCCTCTAATTTTTTTGATTGCAGCATGAAGCACAGCTCAGCTTGCTGGCTCAGAAATCCTTGGGTGCTGTATTAATCTGCTTTCTAAACTGAGTCCTTATGTCTGGACAAAACACCGGGGTTCCCCCAAACCAGAGGATCTTTCCCATTTAATCCTACTAGAGTTTCTGTAAGAAAACCCATCCCCCATATTCAGCTATCCACAACCGCAGGCTCTGAACTGCTGTTGGTTAGCAATGTCTGTAGAGAAAGTCATGGCAGTTTTAGCACATCTGTGGTATGACAGCTTGCCTGACATCTCAGCAGTAATGCAGACCTTTGGTGACAACCGGTCACCTAAAGGACTCTCTTTCCCTCTGTCCAGTTGCACACACATGCACACACACACGTGCACTGTGTTAAGGCTCTCAGCAAGTACGACTGGCAGCAGTTCCTCCTGTCTTTTCGAATGCATCTTGCATTCATTGACTCACCTAAACAAAAAAATGGCAAAGTAGATAAAACAGTGCTGAAGAACCTGGAGGGTTGCACAAACTCTAGGGGATGGTGAGAATTACCCAGTTTCATCTTTTTGGAGTCTGGGAAGCGGAGGCTGACTGTCAACTGGAAAGCTTGAGGGGGGTCACCTCCCTCCCTGTCCAAGTTGATGTGACTTTGTGAATTTGTCAGAAAACTCCTTGGCACTGTAGACTTCATGAGGAGCTACATGTCTCTAAAAGGGAGTTTTTGGTTTAAGGTTTTTACTCTGGATCTTTTCATGAGACAGTGGGGGATTATCCTCTAGAGGACAGACTTGGGAGCATGTCTGCTACGCCTCCCAGGCCACGTTGAGCTTGGTGGTTTTGGCGTGGGGAGAATAGGAGGCATCAGAGGGAGACTCCAGATGGAGACTGCTGGGTGTTCCACTTGATGGTCTACTCATACCCTTTGGCTCAGGAAATCTCTGGGAGAGYGTGCCACAAAATACCCCCCTTTCATAGCTGCTCTTTCCCCCGTGCTCATCTGAACCCATGGGGCTTTGGTCCGACTCCACGTCACTGCTCTTATCTCCTGTTTTAACTAATCCCAACCTGTTCTGGTATGCCACGTAGTTTCTGCTGCTTGAGAGGGCATGATACCCCGGAGGGCAACCCCACTTCTCCATCTCTGCTCCCTTGTGATCCGACAGGCCCCCAAGTTGCACCCCCAGAGAGCACTGCGAGAAGCTGGCGGAGCAGAGAGCTGCCTGCAGAGCGTTTGCACCCCTCGCTGTCTAACCGTGTGCATCCGCTTTGCCTCTCCTGCTAAGCCGAGAGGGATRCAGTTTTAATGTATGCTGAGTTACAAATTTGCTTGGAGCAGGTTAGGGTCATCTTAAATTTTGATGCAGAATTAAAACAAACGAGGCAATCTAGCAGCTCATGCTATCAATGACCATCCAAACTGTTTCTCATTTGCTCAGGCCAGAAGTACCTGGCTGTCCCGTTCCTGAGGGAGCTACTGAACCTAGGTTTTCGCACGATTCTCAATTAGCAGTACAAGAGAAATACAGATAAAAGAGCACTTCCGAGTTATTAAGAAGCAACCTCAGAGGTTTGCACATTGCAAGTGGAACCTTCAGTTCTTTAATAAAGCCGACGCGCGGTGCAGCATATGCCCAAACAGTACAGAGTGTGCCGAGAAACTTGAACTGGTTTTGTTTATTGTCATGTACTCAGTGCAGCAACATTTGTGCAGATCAGATCTGAAGGGGGGGGGRAAAAACCCTCCACCCCTCTCTTAATTAGTTACAGCACAGTGTGTTTCTTTAGTGCCACCTCTTGGCCAGCAGAATATAAAGGTTTTATACAAAGATTGGAGCATCTTGTGTGATGGAAATGTGCTGAAGCTGCTCTGGTCCATGCTGCTGTTTCATGGAAGGAGGGAAGGAAATATTGTAAACTGGCATAAAAGAATATGCTGAAATATTTGTATTTCTTCCTTCCTATTTTAATCAACTTTTGCTATCATGGGCATGGTATGGGTTTTGATGTTTGTAACTACCAGCTGGCGTGTGCTGAGGCTTTGAATATGATCATACAAAAAAATTAGGCATTTTCAAGAATAAAAATATCACAGTATTTTTCCCAACACAAAAATAAATTATTAAAGGAAAAAATTCTCCAATATTTGCTTTCATCTCCTCTAGACTGCACTGCTTACATGTCTTTTTTGATTTATCCACCATTTGTATCAATGTGTGGTCAGAAGGACCTCTTCCACAACACAAGCCAGGGGATTTTTTCTAGTAATTCTTCCATCAGCTTCAGAACTTTACGTTGAGAAAAACGATGGCTTTCAGGCTGTGGTCCACAGACCCCAGGGTTCATGCCCTGCTTGTGCACAGTCAGGGAAGGTAACTAAGGCAGACAAGACAAGCTTAAGGTTTGCTACACAAGGACGGAAACCACCATAGCAATATTTTCAGGAATCTGCAAACTGAAAGAAGTTGCACACAGCTGAGCGGAAGAATATTATTTAGATAGATGCTCACCCTAGAGGGGAGGTTTTCAAGTGACAGAGCATCCGTTACCTCCTTAGGTAATCTGTGAAAATAGTTAATTACCCTCCTGTGATGTAAAACATCCATGTCTGATTGCTGGTATTTCTAGCTGTTGTTTTTTTTTTTAATATCACGTTTTGCTAGATGGTGATCTCTTCTAACCAGGGCAGTCTGATTTTTTTGGAAAGTGCAGATGCTATCCTAATTACCAATTACTGATTAATAAAATGAACTTAATGTATTATCAAAATACTTTCTAATAGGAATTACATGTGGTCCAGCTTTCCTGTTTAAGTCATGCCTCAGTCACTGATTAGGAATGATTTAGGCAAGTGCTTATCTGTAAACTCTGAAATGATCCCACTGAACTCAGCAGCAGTAGGCACCCTTCAGTATTAAAAATAAAATCTCCAACACTAGCATTTTACAATTTTAAGACCCAGCAAACTAACGGTTTGCCAACTGCATTCGTTCTTTTCATTTTGGCTTCTCTTGGGCATATTATGTGACTCTAGTTTTACTCATTAAAGTCTCAGATTGTGCTTGTTTTGTTAACAACTGTTAGGGCAGGGGTTCTTACTTTTAATTGGCACCATCTGGAAATGAGAAAGAAATTGCTCAGGATGAACGCAAAGAAGAGGAAAGGCCTTGCACTTTTTCACGTTTGCAAAACTTATTCCATTTGGAGTAGCCACATCTGATCGGGGAACCTGCTTGCCCTTCRTTTCTGCTGGGGGCAGGAGGAGAAGAGTGTTTGCTCTCAGAAAACAAACAACCTACACTTTGCCAGCAGAACTAGAAAATAATCGTTTAGAACCAGAAAGTTGCACAACTGAGGCTGCTAGCAAACTAGGCCTTTTTATGCAAATTGAATATCTTTGTTCCCAGTTTTTTTTTCTAATCTTGCACCACTTGTTCAGCATTTCCTTATTTTCTGGCACTGGTTTCCATAGCTGCATGCAATCACACTCTCACACAGATGCCATTCTGTGTTCAAAGCACTGAATGCTACAGGGCATATTAGTGTTTTTATGCTTTAGATCTATCTTTATGTAACTTCAGAGCTCATTAATATATACCATTTTGTGTGATTAAAAAACAACAACCTGGCACATGAGAAGCTTTGAACAGGAGAATGGATTGCAAGGAAAATGGCTTTCTTCTCATTATGCAGATTTTAAGCTAGACATGAGATGGGCCCAGAGAGTCAATGGTCTAGGTACCATCTACTAAAATGCAATAATTCCCTGACTACAGACGTGCAGACGGCGTATCAAAAAAAAAAAAAACCCAAACAAACACTGTTCGAAATGTGAAGATTTTCACATTATGATTTCACAAAAGTAGACTCAAATGAGTGAAAAATCCCATGATACTCATCTTAAGGCTTTTTAAAACATCAGTGAAAGCTGTTTTCTTTTGCTGTGTGAAAAGCTAGGAACTGGACTGAGGAGTGCAGATCCCACAGTGATGGGCTTACTATGAAAATCTAGTTAGCAGAGACTGGAAGAGGTGTAAATACTCCGGCTGTTAGTGAAGCACAATTCTCCCAGTAGAAATTACAGCTTGAAATGTCATCTCTAAAACGGTTGTGCCAAAAAGGATTAAGACTATGGCTGCCAGAGCTTAGTTCTTCTCTAGCTCTGGCTGCCGGCTTCGGAGGAATGAGGGGGGGTGAATATCTTCCACACCAAATAAAGTGATATGGGCATTTTTCTAACGGCCATTTCTGACTTTTCAAGCTGCTTTCTATATAATGACACCAGCATGTCACCTGCTAACCAAAGCACAGTCTGTTTTAGCAACACAAGCAATTGCCCCTTCCAGCCTGCGTGCCTCTCCCTGACATGGCTTTCTCTCTTACCAGGGTATCCTGATAACTTCCCAAGAAGAAGATCCCATGGTACAGTCTTAAATTCTCACTCACGGCTGAAATCATGCTGTGAAGGCTGTAACGAAGAGGAGTAGCGGGTGAAATCAGTAACCAAAACCAACTCAGGATACAGCAGAAGCTCAGGCTTGTAAAGGTAGGTACACTGCTTGGTACATTTGATGGTAATCAGGTTACAAACATAGTCTCAAAGAGCAGGAGGACATTTGAGTGTAAGAAAGAAGGTGGCCAGGGCAACAGGAAACAAAAATGACTATTACTGAGATACCTCCGTTTGCCTGTAATGCTGTAGGTGCATGTGCTTTAGATGGCATCACTGAGCAAAGCAAAAAGGCACCCCCTCACATCTGTTTTAGGAGGCCATATTTCTAAGGAGCAGCCTTTCCAGAAAAAAAAGAAAACAAACATCTTTTGTGTTAGGATGTTGGGGAATCTGCCGTTGTTGCAACTTGGGCAGTGGCAATAATGTAAAATCTGGTGTAATCCACCCGATGCTCACTAAGATCTTTGAGAAATGGGTGAGCAAACGCATTTTTCCCGTCTTAATCCTTGACTTCGTGTTAAGGGGTATGTGACTTGAGTAGCAATGCAGCCCCGATTGGCTAGAGAAGTAACAGAGAAATCCACGTGGCTACATGCAATTCACACAATTTTGACTCCAAACAACAGTGCCACACCGTTCCCCAATGCTGAGCAGTTTTTTGTGTCCCATTCTCCCCCCCACACACCCTTTTCCTTCGTCACATTAAAAGAGACGTACTGATTATATGGAACGATGACAACAAATTGAGACCAATGTATGAAATGAAAATCCCTGCCTGATGGCACAGAGATCTTAGACACATACTCTGCAATTACTGCCTTGCTACAGTTTCTCCTGGGTGTTACTACTCAAACACAATACTGAGCACAGGCAATTTACTGCAGAGGTCATTAAAAAAAAAAAAATCTTATTAAACCCACATAGTTTAAGGCCAGGTAGTTTCCTAGTTCATGCTCCTGTTCGGTGCAAAGTCTTGCAGGCTGCCTGGGTGGCTGCCCAAGGGAAAATTCCCTCGCTGGTGTAACGAATAAGAGTCGCAGCGGGAGGCAGCGGGGCAGGGCGAGCTGTATGCCATGCAGGAGCATGCCCAGGCTGCGCGAGGCGGGGGCTGCGGTCTGAACGCGCCTCTAATTGCACTGCAGACCCGCGGACGTGTCACCAGCTGCTTGGAGAGCCCATCGCGCGCAGGGAGACTTGGAGCCGAGGCCAAGTCTCTCGAGTAGCCAGCAGCCCGCACTTAATAGCCATTTCTTTCCCTGGAACAGCATAGCCCCTGGGGACTTGGCATTCGCTCCCGCATGATGATCTGTTGAATGCCCTGCAAGATGCTGGACCAAATTCTCTTAGCAGCAGCATCAGGTGCTTGCGACTGCTGCGAGCCGGCAGGGCCAGTTGGCAGAGGCCCGGGCGTCTAGCAAATGTGCTGATCTAGCACTGACATGGGAGCTCCTGCCAGGGCCAGCCCCGCAGAAGGCCAGGCAGGAATTAGAGCTATCTTTGTGCAGTGTAATTTACTGACAGGCCCAGCTGTCCTGTCTCCTGTTTTTAGGTGGTAAATACCCCATGCAGAGATGCCACAACTGTGCCAGTCAGGGTGAATCAAACTCTTCAAACAGTCATCRCCGATGAGGCATTTTGCCTTCTCTAGCTAATGCCCCGAGTGGGTAGAGCGGCCTGGTGTCAGCCAATTGATATAAAAGAGGGAAGAGATGTTGCCATCCATCCAAGAGTCTTTTACAGCCCAGATGACACTACTGCAGCTGAGGTGCTGGTCCAAGGGGGAACGCAGGCTCCTAAATCTGCTTCCTCACGCACGCCACTGCTGTCTGCATCCTCTGAGGGAAAAGGCATCCGCGCAAAACCCCCTCCCTGCCCCTGCCGCAATGGGCTGCCCAGATTTAGCGCAGTGCCACGCTGCAGGGTGACAGGCTGCACACAAAGAAGCGAGAGCTACGTGGAGAGAGCAACAGTGCTGGAGACAGGTGCTACATGGGCAATACATGAGACTGGCTTTGATTCAAGTACATGTTTGAAGAAATACACCTGAGCTATTCCCAGGGAAGGTAATTCACATCCCTATGACTGGTGACTCAATTCAGTCCAAGAGATCATTAATCTAAATACGGACATTTAAAAAGCCCAACGAAGAAAACATCAGTGCTATGGTTTTGCTGTTTTTTTTCCCCCAAGAAAATGATAACATATATTTAAAATAAGTTAATCCCCTTCCCACAACACCCTACTTCACCCCCCCAAACCAGACACTTTTTTGGCATTATAGCTTTGTTTTTATTAGAATATTATGATTTGTAGAAAGTATTTGATGATGAGAAACAACACAATAATATCAGTTACCCAAGGAGAAATATTTGTATATACAGAGAAGGAATTTAACCTCAAACATTCAGTTCACCTATTCATGTGTGATTTATATTGCCCCAGGCTCCTAGGCAGAGTGAACATTGACACCCTTTGATGTTGAAAGAAGCCTAGAGACTGGCCTTTAGAGAGATTTGTGATGTCTCTATCAGTCTGTCAATGGAAAACCAGGCAGCAAAGCCAGGCCCCCTAAAGATTTCAAGGCCTCGTAGGCAGTGGAATCATGTAAGCAGTTTGCTTTCACCCAGTGCTTGAGAGGCCAAGCACAAGCGGCCGGTCTAATTGACTAGTTGCAGAGCAGCATGCTGCAGTCTGCAGCTACATGGACCTGTGTGACTGCCTGCCCTTTCGGCCCGGAAAAGGGGCCGGTGTCGGGGACGGCTCCACTTAGCGGCTGCCCGCCCTTGTGCCATGGAGCTCTTCGGTTTCTGTGGYGGACTGGTAGGGATACGCTAACCTGTGACCAGGACTTGAAAGGGAGGAATAAACCTTGCTTATTTGAAATGGAAAACGTTTGCTTGCGCTTGCTGAGGGGCAAATAAGCGCTGCCCAGAATTTCTGCTCCATAGTGTGGTATCAAGTGCCCAGGGTTTTCCGGGGGCGACAGAGCCTTGAGTAGGTCTGACCTCCCCTACAGAAAAGGACAAAGCGCCAACAAAAAAAGGAGAGGCAGCAGTGTATTAGGCATTGCACATCCTTGGCACAGGAACAAGCCATGCACCGAGGTGAGCAAAGAGAAGCAGGTGGCGGAAGGGAACAGGCGCTGATGCTCCTTGTGAGGCGAATTCCCAGGCAATGTGTTGAGTAACACTTTGGAAGATAGGATTAAAATTCAATACAATGCTGATAGATTGGGGAAATGACTTGAAAACAGTAACATGTGATATAATAAAGACAGCTGTAGAATGGTTTACATAGAATTAGGCACTGCTGGCTAGGCACAGCAGGATCGGAGGATTACCGGGGATTATAAACTGAAGATGCATCTAAAATATGATGCTATTGCAAAAACAAACAGAAAGACCAGWGCTTCATGGCTATATTGAGTCTAAGAGCTCATTTGAATCAGGTGTGTCCACAGTTGCAGCTTAATAGGAAAGTTACAGAAACCATCCAAACATTTGGAAACTAAGAGTAAGGGGAAGCTGGTATATTCCTTTTGGCAAAGAAAGACTAAGGAACTGCATTTGAGAGGGATGTAGTAGCCAGAGACTGCTTCTTCTTTCTGGTTRTTGAGAAGAGAACAGAAAAGTGAAGCTGCAAGCAGTTCAGCTGCTTGGGTCATTTTATATGTGATGGAGATGAAAAGTTACAACTATTTTTTTTTTTAAGTCCAATTCTTCTGGGCAGCAATGAAGGGGGCAGGAATATCAGATGAAGCTCAAGACCCAGAATGAAGCAGGTATCCGTAAATTTGCTTCAGTGGGGAAGTGGAGAATAAACTGWGGGTTCTGATTTTCCAAGGAGCCTCTGTGGGGAACTAATAGTCTAGACTTGTCCTTTTTGAGGCCTAATTATGTCTCTCTGTCAAACTATAAAAACAAGAGTCTGTAGCACCACAAGGGAAAATGAAAGCTATTGGCCTGTGTTCTGCATTTAATAGGATGTCAAAATCTAAAGCACAGTCTGACTGGTTTTTGACTGAGGTTAGAAAAGAAAATGCAACTAATTGGGCTGTTTCTGAATATCCTTTTCTGTCTAATAGCTGTAGACTTGCAAATTGTAACATACTGGGAATCCCAAACTCTCTGATCAGTGCTGCTCTCTGAGTGGGAGGGGTCTTTCGTGCTGATGGGATTCAGGCTCCACTTGATGAGCAGTGTCACTACTGGTGGGAATGGTTTCCTGGGAAATACTTTACACCATCCCACATCCCCATGTCATGGAGATGAGAAAACAGAGCTGGACTTCCAGGTGTAAAGAGGTGTAGCTGGAGAGGAGCCAAGCACACCATGGGAAGCATCTCACTCTGTTGGTGAACTGKTTTTTTCAGTTTTCATTGAAGATTAATTTCCAAAGTCTTAGAGAATGAAGAAACATCATACAGAAAGTATCTTTCTGATTAAATCACAGATTTTTCTCTTCAGCTATCATGGTCCCTGAATCAAAGTAACACACAGTGGTCTCCAGCTTATATAAACAGGTAAGGAGGCTAGAGTTCACCTGAAAAATATCCCGGATGTCTTATGGATGAACTAAAGCAGTGGGTCCCAACCTTTTTCTAGGCAAGCTGCTCTTCCATGACCCTCCCTTCCGCTTGCACCCGCTTCCTGACCATTAGCTCTTGCTTCCAGGCTCTTAGAGCTGCCCCCTTTTTTTGCTCTCCTTGGTGCAGCAGACACCAGAGGACAATGCAACCACACGCATCTAGAAAGCCTGAGACAACAAGACATAATGGCCTATATTTAAACTGACGAATGCATTAATTACACTGTGGGTTCTGCTGTGTCAGGGGATGCTAGGTGATGGTCGAGTGCCTTTCCCTTTCCTTTGGAAGTTGGTTTGAGGCTTTYTGAGTTGAAATCATTTCTTGGAGAGAACTGCAGCAGTTGCAAGTCCCTTTTACCTTTCCCTAGGCAGCTGCCCTCATTCTGAACCAACGCTTTGCTTAGCCAGTTCCTCATGTTTTACAGATGAACTGAAACAAAGGTGGAATTTGTCCCACTGCAAAAGAAAAGAAGAGGAAAAAATAACTGTCTACATGATTTTTCATACAAATCTCACATCCTTAGTTTTGCTTTCTTTTTGCTTTCTTTTTTTTCTTTTTTGCTTTCTTTTTGATTGTCTTCTGCTTTAGTTGTTCTGGGGTGGCTTCTYTGATTTCCATTCTTCTTTTCTGACCAGACTTTGGGTTCATCAGGAAACCACCAACCTTGCCCCACAATCAAAATTAAACAATGCAATTCTACCTCAGAGGACAGGAAAAAATCTGGCCTCAAAATGGTGATTTTTTTTATGTCACTTCCGCAAGGTCTTGCAGAGGTATTTGAGTCAGGAAAGCAAAGTCTGAGAGTCCACAAGAAAATGGAAGGTCTTTCCAGGAGTCAGCAAAAAAGGYTGGAAAAGAATGTAAAAGGTGAAAGACTTGCATAACCCAAAGGAGCTTAGGAAGCTGAGAGAAATGAGAGCACCTGGCTCTTTTTGGCAGATGCCAAAATACTATGTGACATAGCCTCAAYACTTACATGGGGATTTATAGCCATATTTTCAAATAACTACACAGTGATTTCACTCACAAATAATAGTTTCTGCAGACACAGCTAAATTATGCTGTAAAGTATGTTTTTTCCCAGGCTGTAGCTGGAAAAGAGACTCAAAACAGCTTGGGCCCAATACTGGAAGAAGAAAATACTGCTTACTACCAAGACTTTTCTAGGTGGGCCCTTCTTTTCTGGCTTTGTATCAAGATGCCTAATTTTGATGGCCATGCACATAGCACAGAGCAATGTCCACTGTTGCAGTGGTGAAGAAAGGACGGGAAATTGGACATGACTTGGCCAAGTCGTTAGCCCTGRGTCTGTCCTGCATTTCCAGAAGTGAGAATTGATGTCACTCAACTGAGGGTGGGTAAACTGAGGTCTTTGCATTGCAGCCCTGATCCCTGGTGGCCCTGATCTTTACTAGCAGAAAGTCTGGGCAGGAGGCAGTAGCACTCAATGCTTTKTTTCATCGAACCCAAAGGTACGTGCATGGGGATGCTGCACCTGGTGCTGAGTCTCCCGGGCCAGGCAGGGACTAGTCACGTACTTTCCTTTGTGGCCTTGATCACAAGATTCCCAAAGATTCCTGGAAGCTACTTAGATAAGGCCTATATCTGTATTGGTCTTAACTTAAATGTGCATTTAAATGTTATTGAATCTTGCAATAAGTGGATTTAAACGTGTGCTTAAATAATTTCCTGATTGCAGCCATAGCCCTCAGCTGGATATTGYTGCCAGTTTAGCGATGATAGCACTGTCTCAGTATGAGTAATTTGTGAGTTAGGCAGCATAGGAAGAACTAAATGATAAATTACCATTTCTTCGAGGACGGTCAGTTTGCTTGCTGCCCCCACCAGCTCTTTCCTTGTGCAGACATTCAGGGTGGTTTCTCCGCTCAGCACAAAAGCCTTCCTGATTGCTTCACATTTAGCACAGCTTGTCAGGAGCTACTGAAATCTCACATCTGAACACAAAGGTGCGAGTCATTTCAAAGTTTTGACAGTGATCAAGGCAATCAGAAAAACGGTGACAACTGCAATTAAAATACAGGCTACTTACAGGGCGGGGGAGTGGAATTAATAACCACACAGCTCACATTTATCATGAAAAGTTATAAAACTGCAATTACAGGGGGTCCAGATTTTTTCCCTTCTATTTTTAGGGTTGGAAGGGACATGCTGCTCAAATAAAGGATTACTTTTGCCTTTTAATCTATGGCATTAAAAAATGACATAAAATCCACCTCCACAAGCCACCATGTAAATGAATCCAAGTCAAATAATGCACAGGGTGCAACAAAGCAACCCAGACTCGCCTGCTTTGCAATATGGACATTTAATTCATGCTCCGAAATTATGGGAAAGCTGTGGCCATTTCAGTTTACAGCCCCACACAAGCTTCTCCCTCCCCGCACCAGCCGACTTTTTCCTTTTTGGGGGGTGGGGGAGAAAAAGAAAAAAAAAGGTCGGCAAATCCGTGTTAGATTACGGCCCAGATTCCTCCGCTACAAAAATAAAAGGCCGAGCAGAACAAAGAGATTTGCATTCTAAGTGATGCAAAGCAGCCAACAGTGTTTTAATGTTCTGTTTGCTCTGTGATGTCTTCATCAGGCGCTCAAAGCGAGCGGCTCTGGCAGCAGCAGGTCCCCGCGAGCCTGTCAAATTCCGTTTCCATGGTTTTCCTTCAGGCAGCACCATAGGCAGACAGCGCCGAAACGGACCCCTGCAACCTGTTTTGAACAGTGTCTCTGATGTAGGGCCCCAGAGCGGGCATCAAACTAGCAACAAGCAGCAAGAAAATAACAATTTTGCTTTTCGCAGGTGTCAGAACGGCAAACAAAAGGCTGTTTATAAAAGATGCAGCATCCCCTTTTTGCCGGTGTTAGCAGTTTAAAGTCAGCCGGGCAGCTGTCAAGTTAGGAAAGAGGTTTTGGAAGGGCTGTGCTGGGAGAGAGGGAACCCATCCTGAGGAATTCTGATCGTTTCCCCTTCACTCCTTTAGCCTCGCTAAATAGTGCCTTCTAATCATTGAACTAACAGCTATTAACGGTGTTTCAATTATTCCATTTGAATCAATGAGGAGGGCTATTTTTTTCAAACTACAATTTTTTTACATACAAAGAAAGCACAAGAGTCTCACTATTCCTTCACCTTGAAGAGTACCCTCTCATTTAAACAAAAAGTTCAGAACATTTAAAGCATTTGAAGCCATATTTGAGCATTGATACAGAATATTCAAAAGCTGAGAAAGACAAGTCTGTGGTCTTTTGCAACCCTGTCTGTCTGTGTGAAGTAACGCTTTAGAAACATATCCCGTGCTAAAAGAGCAGAAGTCAGGAAAGCTGACTTCTAGATCCAGTTGGACCAGTGAATTTCTGAGCAACACTGGTTAAGGAACTTCATCTCTTGGTGCCTCAGTTTCACCGTATATGAAGAATACGGAGTTTTATGGCTGAAACGTGATGTAAAGGTAATTGTTATCAATCATTGTGGTTGTGGATGCTGTTATTACCTCCCATTATCATGACACTAGTGTTTGGAGCTGATGAAATTCCCTAGTGGGACAGTTTTCCATTCAAGAAAATTGATGGGTCAGATGCTGGCCAAGATGCAACAGAACCTGCTTTTTCCTACCAGTTAGCCTACTTTATCACAGCTGCTTGGGGAGGTTCTGGGAGCCTCTGGCCTTGTTGGCTCTTGCTTGCTTAGCAATGCACTTGATAAGCCAAGGAGAAGCCAAGAGCCTTGGGAACATCAACTTGAAGTTACTTTCTTCTTCCTCTAGTAGAAAGACCTGAGGGTGTTAATTTGGTGTTACTGGGCTTGCAGTTTCTGTTCATGATCTGTAGGTGGTTAGCTGGGAGCTTGCAATGCATGGCTTTCCAACTCAAGAGCTCCCAGTTCATCTGGGGCTTCCATAGCAGGGCTTCTTCTTTCACACATATGTAAGCTGGAAGTCAGCAAGCTGTAAGGACGCCAGTCCAGGATTTCTTGTTCTTCCATGGCTTTGAGGTCTGCAGCACACAAGCCTTCTATTCCAGCTCTCGAATTCATGCTTCTCACTGCCTTGGAGACTGGGCTTCATTCTTCTTAATGGAAAAAAATCAAAATGTTTGTGATTTTGTTCCAAATTAGGGTGGAAGCCAATGAAAAAAATAGCCAAGTCTCATGCAAAATAGAGATGCATTTTTCTGTACAGCTCACCCCAAAGCGATCTAGTTTATAGTTTGATGGAAGTTAGCCAAAGTACATTCGGCTAATGCTGTTGCTTTCCTCGCAAAACTCACTGGAAATTTTGTCACCTCCCACGCTTTTAGGTGCTTTCAGAATAGACTGATTTAATACTTTGCCCTTAATTAAGTGGTTTATTAAGTGGATTATTGCACAACATCTGCATATGGAGCAGACTGACGGCACTGGGCGTGGGCCGAGACGCCAAGTGTCAGGGAGCAGATAAAGGTGATGCAATGCTGCAGCTGAAGTCCTGCCCTGACCCTGGGTTTAAATGAACAAGCACAAGATCTGCAGAGAAAACAAGCTTGGGTCTGGCTAGTGAGAAGGCTTTAAAATTGCATATGCCATGTTGCTCATTAATTTTTTCTGAACTTTAATTCATCTGTTAAATAAAAGTGAAGCATTTTTAAAATGAATAATGCATCGATATAAACCGCAAATTAGCACCAGAACAAGGTCAGGTACATCCATACTGACAGTGAAGGACAAGTGCTGGCATTACTAACCTCTCTGTACAAGGTTCTGGTGTCCCAGGAAGAGTTAAACTCCTTCTCCATAGATAGAAACAACACATTTGTTCTAAATGTGTTACTGTACAGCGTAGAATTTGCTCCCACTTTCTCAGGAGCCAACTGTACAGTAGAACGAATGTTCAATGAAATGAGCAGTGGCTGGTATGAAGGGAAGGGGTGAACAAGCCGCAGATTCTAGCAGAGTTTTCTTTTGATCAGAGCAACTGTTCATGACTTTTGTTCAGCGTCTCATGATGAAAAAAATCCTCTGGTGAGAAAAATATGTCTGTGTCACAGTGGAGTCAGATGCTGGCAGTAGTCGTGCCTGGACTATTTTTTTAATGAATACTTTTGTTTGCAGAGTATTACATGATTGTACAAAATGCAGCCTGCACTGTTTCTCAGTTTGCAAATAGCTGTAAGTAGTCTGGGTTAAAACAAACAAACAAAAAAAGCAAAAGTGACTTAGTTCAGGAATGGTTTGGAGCCATACCCTTATGTAGCAGGGTAAAGGGGATGTATCCAGGGAATTACTGGAGGGAACTGGGATCAGTTGTTTTAAAACTGAGGGGTTTTGAAAAAAAAAACAAAATAATCATCTTTCTGGTTCTGGTTTAGGCCTTTTAGAATTGGTCCAGAGGTCCTCGCTCTTGTCACCCATGTGGGCCAGATTTGAGAGCTGCGCTGATCAGCCCTCTCCTGGGCTAAGGTGGCAGGGACCTGGGAAGCACCGAGGTTAAACTATCGTGGGGAAAAAAAACATTGTTATTCTGGATAAGTGTATGCACAGAGTTACCCCTAAGAGGTGGGTAGGGAGTAGCTTGTTAACCTCTTGTGCACTGGGAACCAGGTAGCACCCTTGAGCCCTATTAGAGAATTATTAATTATTCTGTAGGGTCTCCCTCCAGTCAGTGTATTCCCATTCGGATGCTTTGATGAGCTGGTTTAGCAACACAGATCTCATCATTACCATTATTTTATTTGCTGTTCTTACTTTTCAGGGTATTAGAAGTTTTTTACAAGACAAAAGCAGTCTGTAGTCTTGCTATGCCAGTAAGCAGGGATTTATCATGTTAGAAGCCTTTTTAGGCTGTCAGAATTATATTATTCTGTAGAATCTTGGTTGGGAAAGGTGAAAAATAAAATCAAAAAGGACAAAGAAGTTAGCACAGCACAGTGTGCAAGAGGTACCCTGAGCGGAGAAAAGACACTGGATGACACGCTCAGGGTGAAACAGAAGTGGGAAAAAGTAATTTTATCTCAGCATTTGCTTTGGCTGACTTCTCAGTTGCCAACATATTAATGGATCTTCCCCTAGCAACTACAGAGCTTCCAACATGCAACTATTCTTTGGTCATAAAGACAAAAAATTGAGTTTGCCAGAACAGAGCTACCCCATTCTGGGTTGCTGACAACAGTCCCAGACTGTCCATATGCTCTATTGCACTCAGAAGCGGTAAAGCAACATTTTTGCTCCTGCTGGTGCCGGTGGTGCCCCTGCGGTTGTTATTGTTTCCATCCATACCCTCTCCTCTTCCCTGGAGCTTGTGCTCGCTCTGTTTCAGCCCGTACTGATAGCAATGTCACAGAGCCTTAACGGCAAGAAGAGCTAACAGATGTAGCTGTTGTCGGTTCCCTGGGAGCTGGCGGTGTGGCCTCACTTTATTCCTTGAAATGGCTCTTGCGGGATGGTCATGGAGCGTTTTAGCGTAGGAGCACAGCGGGAGCAGACCTGATCCCATGGGCTGGATCAGAGTGTGTGTGGGGGTGTAACTGGCCCATACCCTGCAGGAAGGTGCAGGATCTGCCACTTTTGGGGTGCTGGGGCTAATTTCTTTTTCAGATGAATTGGATGTAATAGATGAGATATAGGGAGTGGGGAGCAAGTTGGTAAAGGGCTGGAGGGTCCCTGACCTGTAGGGGACACATAGGCAGTTCTCAGTTACTACCAGCAAGAATTCAGGGCCATGGAGGGACTGGTAGAGCTCGAGTAAAACGTTCCCTCTTTCAGTGAGAGCTGCAGGACTTGACTTCTCTCTTTATGTACACAGGCAGAGTATGAGTATTAAGATGAGACCCCAAACACTGCCTGCAAAGGCTGGCCCTGCTGTATGGGTACTTCACAGCATGGTTCACCATCAGCTTAAGCTGCTGTTGCTTCTTAAAGGGGTGATCCCATTTGCTCCTACTCCTCCATGTCTTAGCTAGACATCCCCATCCTGCTCAGGTCCAGCCAGAAACTAACCATCGACTGGTCCACATGGCTGATGAAGATTTGTTTGTCCACAGGGTGGACGGGGGCAAGGCTGGGGGCAGCCTGGTCTTCAGTCTGCTTATGCTGGCTGTAAAACTGCACCCACGGCTTGCAGAAAACATGCCAGCATCTAACACCCAAGTTTAACTCTGTGTTAAACATCCTGATTTGTTGCAGCCCCTTTTGGAAATCTTTGAAGGTATACTGTCCTAAGAGATCCTGATGCATTGGGCAAGCTCAATTAGGTCACGAGAAAAGCTGAAGATAATCAAAAAAGCAGTTTCTACCTTTACCCATTAGCAGCAGGGGGAGCAATTCATTGTTCTGATTCCCTTCCATAAAAGACAAGAGTGGGCAAAATACCAGGTTCTTTCCACTATTAATCTATCCTCTTCCAAAACCTACTCCTATCACAACTTAGTGTGCTTTCAAATGTGGAGATTCAATACTACATGCCTTCTTTAGGGTGAAGATTTTTGTGTTTATCTGCACATTCACTGCCAAGGCAGATAAGAGACTTTAGTCTCTACATTATCACTATTTTTGTTGTCCTGGAAGCCAGTCTGACTTTAAAAAGAGGGATAAATATTTGGGCTTGTTTTGCAGATGCAAAGTAAGGCTCTGTTTTTTATACTTATTTATAGCCACTAAAACAACCAGCTTGAATAGGCTTTTTCAGCTTGTTGGGCTAAAAAGTTCCCTTTTGCTAATATTCACTTGCTGTGTTCATTATTCTGTGCTAGACTCTTCCCTCCCCTGATTGCATGTTATCACCTTCAATGGAACAGCTGTGTCATTGCTAAAGGGTGTTAATCTTCCCCTATCTAACACCTTATTGACAGCTAGAGTCCGGGAGGCCCCCAGTCTTTTCTGACTTGGGTGATTTGGACTTCTCAAAAGATTTCTTTTTTAGCTTCCTTTTCATTTTGTACCAAAGTGCCTCTTGCCATAGTCTGATCTGGAGACTTAACCACCGCCTATCACCATGCACAATTAAAGTCATTCCCTCCTGGGCTGCTGCAGCAAGGTTTGACTTTTCTGCCTACATCAGTTTTAGAGATTATAACCAGGAGAATATTCCCTAACGATGTCAAGGAACAATGAGCCACAGCTAATCAATAAGCACAATACCTACGGCACACCATAGCCCAGAATAGAAACTGCTCCGGCAGGTGGGACAGCTGGCTTGAATTTTTATTTAGTGCTTGTGAAAGACACTGTGGCTTTCAGCAAGACAAGAGCAGCACTGACAGTGACAGATCCCCCATTACATTGTGCCACTGAACAGAATGAGCCACTTCAGCAGATACAATTCTTTTTTCCTCAGAGTTTTGTAGTGGATTGGAATTAGTCTAGAATTTCATTTTTCTGAATTCCCATTACGTAGAAGTGTTCCGGACGGTCCTTCAGTTTCCAAGGTCACCTTGACTTTTTGGAGGCCTGGGAAGTTGCTCTGACTCTACAAAGATCCAGCGCAAACTTGCCCGCTGAGCTGATTACCTGACTAGATCTGCCTTACCACAGCCAGCGCAGCAGTGGGCACCCTGGTCGGTATTTATACCCTCCCACGTCAATGCTGGGTTCCAGAGCTAACCTGTTGTGCAATGGAAGAGCAACAGGAAGCAACTTTCCTTTTATTCTTTATCCTCCTCTACTGAGTGAACTGCTAAATAAATGCAGACACTCAGGTGTTTATCCCACCTGTGTTCAGACACAGCACTGAAGTGCTGAAGTTGGGAGCAAATTGCCTTTTCCTCTAAAGTCTATAGAAAGAGACTGGCACCACTGAGCCCACGTAAGGACTGAGTCGCGTCCTAGAGGTCTCCCCATGGGTGATACAAGAAACTGCAAGCAACTGTTCCTAAAAGGAGAGAGTAACCAGCTAATCAACACCAGTTGTCCTGGGTTTCTCTTACAGTCACTGTAGCAAAGTGGTGACCATCAGAAGTTGGCTCTCAACAGCCCCCTGCTGTCATAACCTTAATTTCCCACTGAGGCTAAGCATTTTTGACAGTAGGAAGCATTTATCAGCAGACTGCTGAGCGGATCAAGATGGATACAGTTTTCTTTTTGTTTGGATTAGGAGGGGTGTCCTGAAAAAGGAGACAAATGCAGTCATTTATGTAACATTTCTAAGTGATCTACACGTCTTACTTCTCCAGTAGTTAAAAAAGGGAACTGAGTGCAACATAGTGGTTTGAGTACTGAACCAAGAATCAGGAGTGTAGGGGATTTTGCAGAACTTGAACCAACCGCCTAATTTACTCCCAATTTAAGTGGAGTTATCTAACTGACTATGATTGTTAAATTTGTTAGGTCAGTCAAAACTGGGGCAATAATAAYAGGCAATCTGTGCCCAGAACAGCTTTACCTGACAGCTAAAGTACAAATACTCATTTGATGATAAGATATATCCTAGTTTGAAGATATATGTGCTCAACATGACTGTCAATTGACTTCAAACTTGACTCTCACAAATACTGCATTATTCCACTTCAGCTACACCTTCTGTGGGGCTGCAATTTCCAAATTTCCTGCTGCAATTCCAAAGCCATCAGCACATTTCTTTGGGGGATGAATTGGGCCAATAACATTTTCAGATAGGCTTGGCCAGATGTAGTTGTTAAAAGAACCAGGCCAACACAGTGTGTCATTAATGAAAGAAACACAGACTCCTGGGGGAAAATATGAACATCAGGTTATTTGGCCACCAGCTGATTCCTTATCAATGAGTGATGTAGCAGAAGGCAGAGTTGTATTACACGTGCTGAGAGGCCACTGCCATACAGAGAGGCACGACACTCGGGATAATAGCCTGGTCTAGCTCTTGTGGAGCCCGCAGCAAAGCACAACATGCCTGGCACCCACTCTTTTTTTTCTTTAGGTCTGCTTTTCACACTACATATGAATAATATGGATAACCAGGCTGAGCTGATGCCCCACTGTGGTGAGCAGTGGGCCCTGGGAGCTGGCTGGCCAGAACGCTTCCAGCATCAGGGCTTTAGCAAAGGCATCACTTACTGGCTGGGAGTGTTTGCCCTGCATTATTTGATACTTCTATAAATTAAAAATAATTTATTTTCCATTCTCATGGGAAGGAAAGCCATCAAAATCTGGCTGACTGTTTAATCTAATGTAAAATGAAGGAAAAATGTTCTCTGCTTCATTAATAAGTTTGCTTCAGGAAGTCAGCTTTGTTCATTCTGACCAAACTTTGTGCCCTGAGATCACAGCCAAACAGCTAAGAGAAGTCTGAATGTTACTTAAAGGAATGGTAAGGTCACGGTGGCCCGAGCCTCTCAGGTCTGAATTAATCTCTTTGGAGACCAGTCTCCTTTCACTCAGATGAATGTGCTCACAGGTACATTTGTGTAGAGCAATGCCATCCAGTGGTTGCTCAGATTCATCACAAAGCCAATGGCTTGTTCCTTAGGGACATTACATGAGCCTAACTGTTTCTGCTCTTGTTTCCAGCTAAGGCATTTCTCAGATATTAAAAGGCTGTGAAAGTGGCCAGGTTGATCGCTTCCAGCTTCTTTGTCATTTTACATGTAAAACTGAGGTGTATTTCAAATAGCAACCACTTGAAAATGTTAACAGACATTTTGGCAGAAATAATCTTCTATCTATGCAGTCCAAATACCCAGAGTGGTTATTAGGCCTGAATTTTGTTGCAGGGACTGATCTCATGGACTGATGTGGAAAATTATGCTGATTTTTGAGACAAAAATGCAGTCTCTGAATGAAACTTTCGTGCTAGCCATAGCCCAGGAGATACCAAGATTGCTCAGTGGATATTTTTGCTAGAGAAGGATGCACAAGGATAAGAGAATATCGCACAAGGGAAAGGATGGACGAGGGCTGAGCTGAGCAGAAAGCATCTGCTCAATGTCAGTTTTTAAAGAGCTCCAGTATTGCTGGCTACACAAGTGGTGTAGCATCGTTGCAGGCTGGACATTTTGGGGGGGGGGTCTTAAGTCTGCCTGGCTTCATCCCCTCTCTTACCTTCGCCCACGACTGCCGTTGGACTGTGGCACAGGCGAATGCCTCATAGTGACTAGATTAACACTGCACATTTCTGCCTTTTGCACTCCCAAGTCGGACTTAATTGCACGGCTGCGATGGGCAGGATTATCAGGCTAAAAGCCGAGGCCAGGGCTGCAGCAGCTGTTAGGCTGGCCCATCACCCGACCAGGCACCACCTTGCACGGAGCTGGCGGCCAGCCTGCCCGGGTGCTCTGCCCACGGTGACGCTCGGGCACGGCCTGTCTCCCGCGCGTGCGGGAGCAYGGCCCATCGCACGATACCGTACGGGAGACGGGCGAGCCCAGACTTGAGGTCTGCCGAGGGGCTGCCCTTCGCAGCAGCGCGGAAGCACCCAGTGGGTCTTTCTTACCTTCATTTGCACTCGGGCCCTTTTACGCTGCTCAGGCAGCGTCGGCGAGAGCCTTCCTGCTGAGCCGGCAGGCAGGATTGCAGGGACGCTGCCGCTGCCCCGGAGCCGGGCGCCCGTCTGCGCGTGCTGCGGCGGGTTTCTGCTCTGTGCCTCGCTCCTGTTCTGCAGAACAAATTCCAATCAGGCGCGACAAAGCCCACCGGGTACTTCTGACAACAGGTGTCTCATTAAACATCTCTCAACCTTACAGGCATTCTCATTGACAAGAACCAAACTCGCACTCAATCACAGCTTAATCACAGCCAAACTCTATTAACAAGTCATACTAATTACCAACTTCTAACAATTTCTCAGGTTCAGAGGCAAAATATCCTTTCTTTATAGATGAAAACAGACTGGTGATACTCCAGCTCTGGCCATAATTAGGTCCTTTTAAACAAAACAAAACTAAAATAAAAATCCAGGCAGATCCCTTTGTGATAACGGTCCTTAAAGTACAGTTGTACAATAAGATGTTTTGTTTGTTTTAATTTTGTATCTGCTATGTTGCCCACAAGGGTCCAATTAGCTTGTTACAGATGCTTGTATCAGTTTTATCCACTTGTCTTTTTTTATTTTTTTTTTTAAGAGGGGTAACTTGTAGCACAGATTGCTGGCCTGCAGGCATCGAGAGATCAACAACCAGCTTTCTGTGATACCAAGCCCCCTGTGAAACAGGCAGTCCTTACCCACAGAATTCATAATGCAAAGGGTAAAGTGAACAGAGGGGAGGGAGGGGCTTGCACTGGATTTTGGATTATTATGGAATAATCCGATGTGTTCAAAAGTGGCCTGAAGATGGCAATTCTGCCATGGCTAAGAATAACTATGACACCTTGAAAATTAAAATGCAGGTTTTATTTTAATAGCATGAAGCGCTGCCTTGCAACAAAATACACAGCTCTTAAGACTTTCCTTTGAACTGTACATGTCAGTACTTATTCTTGTCCCCTGGTAGGTTTAGCACATGTGTAATTCTGTGTTAACCTGGATGCTTTTCTCCATTGTGTGGCTGTATTGAGTGCCCAAGTACTTGAGAACTCACTTTGTATAATCGATATGGTCACAAAAGGGTCCATATAAATAACGCGAAGAATCTGACTTGAACTGACAGTGGGGCATTCGCAGCTAGGGCTAATGCATCATCTTTAACTCACACTGCTGCTGGAGAGGAAAAAAAAAACACAACAGACTGAGTTAAGGGCTAACATAAGATTTCCTAGCATTTTCGGAACATTTTCTGAATTTTCTAAGCCTCCTCCTTATATCTGTCGTGCAAAATCCAGGAGCTAGCTATTTACCTTTTCTTGGGTTTAGTTGCTGTTTGCTTTTCCTCTTCTTAATTTTAAAAGAAAATTAACATTTTTTCCTTGAAGATTATACAGGCACGGGGGAACAGAAACTTTTGCTACTTCAAGGCTTAGTGTCAGCAATTATTTTACCTCTGGAGCAGGCAGTTTTGTTTCTTCACTGAGGAGATGCAGGAGGAACACAGGATGCCCAAAGCTCCTGGAAGAAGATTGTATTTCACAGGGGGTGGGTTGGTGTGACGTGCAACCCCAGTTCGGCTCATGGTGAGGGTCATTATGTGCTGGGGCAACTCGTGAAGCCATGAGCCCCAGAAAGCAACTGCAGTGAGGAGCAGGGGTTGCCCCAGGCTGGCGTGCACATCTACGGAGCAGACCGGGAGAAACCCCCCTGCTTTCACCTCCGGCACAGCCCCACAGCCTCCATCCTTCATGTGTCTACGCTGCTAGAGACTACGCGTGGCTCCAGGCGACGAAGAGTAATGCAACAGCTTAACAGTAAAGCAAGAAGTGGAGAATTGGTCTAAAAATTGTTGTTACATGGCAACAGTAGAATGGCTTGGGTTTAAGACTGAGTGTCGAAGGTGTCTGTGGTGGACAGAGAACTGTCTGGGTAAGGGCATAAACCTCCCGTCATGATGTTGTCATCCTCTTCACTCCTGAGGCTGACTGGATAGGATGAAGTGGCTAGACCTGCCAGAGGACGGTGCAGGGGCCACCATGGATCAGCCCATCACCTTTCCATGTACTGTGCAGAATACAAAGCAAAGCTTTTCTGTAGCTTTCAGGCAGAAGATGGATTGGACCAGCACTTCCCTGCTCACCAGCCTCCCGCACGAACTGGCAGCAGTTACCCAAGCGTGGTACAAGGAGATGTACCAAAGAGGGATGGGCTACAAGCGAACAAAGCTGCAGGGGAGTAACAGGAGGAACTCCTTGTGAGGCTACCTGGGCACAGCTACCCGATGGCATCCCTAGTCTTTTATCGTTTGGTGCAGCAGCATTGGTGCGGCATGTCTGATGTAGGCACTCCTGCTTCTACAACCCTAAGTAGATCTGCTCAGAGCAGCCTGTGGTAGACAGCAGCCTTCCTGACATGATTCCAGATTTCCGGGATGGCCTGGCCTGACATTCAAAGAAAATTCCATCTCTTGCTTACTTACCGACTGCAAAAGGTTGGTGCATTTTGTGCAGCCGGGGAAATATAGTGAGGTATTTCTGCTGTTTGGCAAATGCATTACAGTGGCACTTGCAATGCATCCAACAGGGTTCGAGTCACAGCCTGGGCCTCTGCGCACAGTCATTATACACACGCAATGGAATAACCACAAAAAACATTCATGCAGTGTTTCATCAGGGGAAAATAGGAGCTTTTGCCTAGCCATAGTCTTTTTCCTCTTCATAAGAGGCTGTTTCAGACCAGAACAAAGCAGGTTTTTTTTTTTTTCCACTTTTGCTAGATGAAATTTGGATGAATAGGATAGCAGGTGCTGAAGCCGGCTCTGAAGATTTGTTCAGGCTTCCATGTTACTTCAGCATTGCCAAAGCTGTAGAGTACAAGAAACCTAGGGCCGATCTGATCTGCTTCCTTCTGTGGATTACAGTGTGCAAGACCTGCAACAAGCCTTCCTAGTTCTGAGCTTTTCTTTGGAGTATGGATTTCTTTCTTCTTCATGGATTTTTATTATTCCTGAAGTTTAAAAAGAAAAAGAAATAACATAAAATAAAACAAAAGAAAAAACAATTCAAGCCTTACTATGTGGAGCAATCACTTCTGTTCAGAAACTGAAATCCTGCTTCGTGCTCCTCAGTGTGGAAATCTGTCAGGTAAATAGAAATCACCTCGTAAAAGCCCCTAAACAGCTCTGTTTTATATTTTAATTGAGGAACAGAACATTTTAAGTACTTTTATTGGGTGGTGCCTGCTGAATGACAGATGTCCGTGGCAGAGTAATGCTGAGCACACTTTCATAAAACAGGGCAATTCCTTGCTTAAAACATTTACAATTAAAGGCTTGATTGAATAACAATGAGTTCTGTGCATGGAGCTCATTTCTGCACTTGTTTGTGCACCTGAATCAGGCTGTGATCATTCGGTAGGTTGGATATGAGGTGCCAGTTGCTTTGTTCAATGACCAAATAGTGCTCATGGGCACAGCTGGAAATCTGCCTTTGATTTTTCACCGAGCAAGAGATAAGGTACACTACGCTGCACTGTTAGACTTGCTAACACCCTCATTTCAGCTTAGAGGCTGGTTTTTTTAACTACATGTYAGTAACTCTCCCAATTTGTCAAGAGCCAGAGATTTTAAAATGAACACTAATCCTTAGCAGCTGAGAAAGTCTTACTAGCTTCTGCTTTACTTTTCTGTCTACTCCTGTGACCCCTATTACTGAAATACCTAAGAACATCACCTTCATTAGTGCGCTGACCCTCACAGTATCTCAAGGAAGTTAAGCTATTATTATTATTATTATTATTATTATTATTATTATTATTATTTTATATAGTCATGTATGGAGTACTGAGGTACACCAACATCAAGTGACTTGCCCAATGGTGTTCTGAGAAAAGGGGTGGAAGAGTTACCCAGTCCTTTGCTCTATTTGCATGACCAGTCTTTGGATGATATTTAAAATGTAGCCTTGTGAATGTAGAAACAGGCTTAAAGAAAGAACAAAACAAACTGCAGCAAACCAGCTGATGTGGCACAAACTGCAAACTGTCACTCAAGTCAACTCAGAGACAAGTGAGAAAGGATTTCAAATTTCATCCCTACAGAATTAAAAAAGACCGTGCCTACATTGACATCAATACAAATTTGTGAAGGCACAGAAAATCCTAACAGGGAGCACCTAAGCTTCAAAAAAACAACCCCACTTTCCTCAGAAGAGATGAAACCATAAAGTGGATGCTGCCACAACAGAATGAACATGTGTCATGGGAACAGCAAAAGGCAAATTGTGTCATGGGAAAATCTCGAAGGATTCAACCCAGGATAAGAATGTGCAAATTGATGCAAAATTAAATGCAATTGAACAAGATAACACACATCCCAGCAATGAAGAAAATGCACTGCATACTCACGAACAAGATGGAGTTTAAATCCCAGGAGCTCTGAGGCAGTCCAAACAGTCCCAAGTGACTAAATCTTGGCAGGACTAAGAAGGGTTCCCAAAAAAAGGAGGCAGGAGGGTGCTGCAGAAACAAAACAAGGACTAAATGAAGAGAAAGGGCAAGTTACAGAACTACATGGAAGTTTGTAACCCAGCACTACTACATAAAAAGGTAAGAGGTACTAAGTAATGATAATAGTTTGTCTGCGACCAAAAAGTCACCCTGTAGCTTGCTTCTGGCATACTGTATTTTTTTCTCTTCCTGCCCTACTCCATTGGCAGAAGGATTTCAAACAGTTGCTGTGTTCCGGCTCCAAAGTAGCTGCATTTCAGTTCCAGGGGAAACAAAACTCTAAAATAGCCTTATTTGTAAAATTGTTGAAGATGTGGGAATTTCCTCTAGTTTTAAGGAAAAGGAATGCAAGCCAGGGGCTGGTACAAATAGAGAAGGAGATCTGATATTTAATTAAAAATATCTTCCTTGTAGTATGAATGACTAAGCTCTTTCAAGTTAAAAAATCTCTGATACTTACTGCACTATTCTCCATTTAAGTGACAACACAAAACCTTCTGCAGATCCTTCTGGGATGGGAGGAAATTTTCACAAGTTTTCCTAACTTGTTCTGCTAAGTACCGACAATGGTTCTGGCAATAGGTTCAGCTGCTCAAATCCCATGTCTTTCCTATTTGTAACAGCTCACACTGACACCAAAGGAAAATTTAAAGATTAAACTTTGCTTTGTTTTAACTTCTCATTTCTTCTGAGATGGGTAGGAAGATGTTACTAAAACCTCTTAATTTCCTCCTACCCATACAGCAGGGAAAGGAAGGGAATCGTTCACGTAGGCGAGTGATTCTCCAGACATCCCATGCAAAACTGAAGAGACCAAATAGTGCTGACCATCAGAGCTGGTATTTAATTAATATAGTGTCTCAAAATTCTCTCATTGTTTACCACAAGCTCTCTGAGGACTTTCTTTGCTAAAATAGCAGGCCGGACAAATATTCACCCAAATTCTTGGTGGGCCTGTCCAAGAACAGCCAGAAAAGCAAGGTGGCTCTTCTGAGAATCATCAGACGGCTGTGGTTATTTACAGCAACCTCAGTACACATCGCGACAACTGCCCATCCTCACAGAGGGTGCTGGAGCCCTCTGCTTAGGTGCTCACTCCTGCTATGGCCTCTTTTCCAAATATATCAGTTTTGCCAGAGCAAAAGGTTAGAAGAGTGGTTGTGATGGCCCCAGGAATAACATACACTTACGAATGACTCTGATTTATGTAAAGACGGTGCTGGCATTTTACAAAACAGAGGAAGACTCAGTCCCAAAAAAAAAGAAGCCAGACCATCCAGTTCATCAGTGGTGAAGGTCACTTGACATCACGAACTGGGGACACTCTTCTGGTTTGTGGCCTTGCCGTGGAGAATCTCTCCTTTTAAGTAACTCCGACAAGTAGGCACGGAAGACCGCTGTCTGGTTAAAACAGACCAAAAGGAAGCAAGTACAGTATATGGGAGACAAGCTGAAGAAAATACATGGCTAGTCAGGAGGGCAATGCCCCCAGTTTGGGAGCTGTGGGATGTTAATTAACGAGTGCAGAGATGCTACTAGCATCTCTTTCCATGGACACACAAATGCACACAACTACACTCACAGGGGGGCAGGGTGGGAACTAATCTCACTTTGCCAAACTGAAAGCTTGTCATGTGGTCTAAGCTTGTCATCTAGCCTTCTTCGATAGCCACAGGGAAAGGCAGGTATCAGTCTCAAAATGGGATAAAACACTCTGGAAATGCCTAAAATAAGTGGAATGAACTGTTGGCTGGCAGTGCCTATCTTTCTGTCTTGACTATATAAGGAGACTAGACACAATATTCAGACTGGACACCCAACTTCCAGACACCTAATGCTAGTAAAGATGTCTTATCCTCTAGGAAATAAAATCTGCAGAGGGAAATGGTGGGAGAGATTATGAAGACACAGCAAACAAAGGCAAAGAGACAAGCACAGGTGGTGCAAAACAGATGCAATCTAGCTTGGAGTCAGAAAACCGTTCAGCACCCATTCGGTTCCCCTGTCTGTGAAGCAGTTTGGAGATTCCACAAGTCTTATTCCAGGCTACCTAATTCAGGATAGAGGCACATGCTTTGCATGACAGAAGAGGTTACCAAAGGGACCTGCATGCATGAAACCAACCTGGCAGAGAGGAGGAATGAAAGCAAAGCTACTCGGACAGAGTGCCGAGTGGCTCTGAGCGCCCTGGGACGCTGTCTCTCATAGCAACAGCATATGGAGGAAAGCAGAGAAAAGAAGAGCGTTAGACCCAGTCTTGTGTACCCTTCCTGTATGGTACTGACATCAGCAAGACTTTTTATGGGCAATAATCACCAGGTCTGGCAGAATTGGGCCCTAAGCTGGCCTGCCACCTGCTTTCCCCGCAGGAGGAGTGCTAGAGAGGCACCCACACTACATGCAGCCCGTGGTGGCACCAGTCGGCCCGCTGCTGACAAAAGATCATTTTGAGAGCTAATAACTTTGTACTTTTACATGACAAATCAATCTCTTTGGATTGTCAGATCATGCCGACACGTATCTCTCCAGCACCAGAAAACTGTACCAACGTTGTTCCCAGGCTGCTGGGGTGAGGAACCCACATTGCTACTCCGGCTGCACAAAAGCACAGGCTGCCCCAGTCTGCCCTCAGAAGCAAATAAAAATTTCCAGCTAGTTACAAAAACAGCATAAGGAAAAAAAATACCATGTTTTGGGGCTGTTATTGTCTAAAGAAAACAGTTGGAACACAGCTGGCCTGATCCTGCACCCATGGTCACTGCTGAGCTTAGCGCGAGCACTGGAGTTACGCCAGAAGAGCGTGCTGATGGAGGGAGCTGAGGATCAGGCTTGCAGACCTGCCTTTGCAAAGGGTCAAGACAATCTCACGTAGGGCACAACTCTGCTAGTTTTGTTCTGGTCTGTTTTTTTTTTTCTTTTTTTCAAAAAAAAGGGACAGCATTCACTCTTTTCTGAAAATGATATTCCGCTATGTGTGAGAAATGAGAACAGGTCAGTCTAAAGGGAAGGAAGAGTGTAACACATTGACTACAAATGTAAGAAAATACCAAGGTCTGCAGATCCCCAGCCCAATTTTGTTTTTACATATGTAGGATGACTTCTAGCGACATGGAATTTTATTTCATAAACCTCTCACCTTCACTGTTAACCATTCACAGCTGCTACATGCTCAACAACAATAATAAATAATAAAAAAAGGAATTCTTCTCTTTTTATTAGAGAAGAGATAATTAGGGACCAGGATGTATATGGCTCCTAAAAGCTACCAGGGCTTTCTAACTGTAAGCCTAGACCCCACATGGCCGTTATTCAGTGGGAGGTGTGTTCTCCGCCTGGGCTGTGGATTGAGATGTGTCCTTGCCATCCCGACAGCAAGGCCTCGGCCTGGCCGTTGGCATTCCTGCGAGTGGCCCCACTGAGTGGCGACGTGGGTTTCCACGAAGATACAAACCGGGCATGAGTCAAAGCACAGTGAAGTCAAAGGGAATCTTTCCAGGGAAGCTGGGATGTGAAATGCTCATGGGTTTCTTTGACAACGACAAAATGAGTCCGTTGTGCAGTATTCCCCAGGCTTTCTCCTAGATGTCTACCAGCTACACCCTTCCTTCCCGGCTGCAATTAGCACGTACAGTGTTGCAGAGGGAGACGGTACTCTGCCATCCTCCTTCAGAATCTCTCACACCTTCCCCTCTGTTAGGGACATGTGCTGTGGGTTAGGAAATACTATAGTGGAATTACAGTTGCTACAATACTCCCCCCCCACACCCTTATTTTCTTTTGACTATTAGCCTCTGCTCAGCATCGTGGTATACGAGCATGTGAACACAAACGATAGGAAACAGCTGCAGCCCTTCGTGCGCTCAAGCCCCTGCATTTGAGTCGCAGCCAAACACCCTGGCCCACCATGCCACAGAGACACAGAGCCAAGCTCCTGTCTGGGCTTATTCCAACCTCATGCTTGTACAGGCCCAGACGAAATATGGGAGGATGCATTTGGTTCAGCGAAGCCCCAAACCTCTGCAACTCCATTCACCCCACTGGAATGACATACGCACAAATTGGGCCCAGTATGTTTCATGCAAGGTAACTGGAGCTGGATAAGTATCTGCAATTTGGTGGAAGTCGGGGTGAGGAGAGAGGTGGGAGTATATGACCGCTGACCTTAATTAGAGGAGATAAAAATGTTGAAACATGATTCCTAAGAAAACCAAGGAAGGCCTCTATTGTCGAGTGTTTCCACATGGATGCCACTGAGAAGAGGTCAAGTGCTTTCTATATACTTTAAGTAAACAGCAGATTGTGAATTCACAGTCTGGACTGGATTTGAGCAGCCTCTGTGTTCTGCAAGATCATAATTGAGTCTTATGTACTTAAGATTTGATATCCACCGACATTATTACTTGAGAGTTGCCAGGAAATAGAGCAGCGATTAAGAGTTATAAAGTTTGCTAGTGCAGCTATGCCTAATGTCATATATGTCTAACCTCAGGCTAGAATTGTCATGGGTTCCCACTCTAATAGACCAGCAATAACAGACTCTTTTAAGAGCGTCTCTGCTGCTGGTGGCTTTCTAAGATAAAGACATGTCTCCTTGCATCTTGACTCTCATGAAAAATGCGCACGGCCTCCAAAATTAAATTTGCTAAATGAGAGATGGGTTGTATGTCAGGAATAGAGTGCTCCAAATAATGTAGTTTATTTACAAGCTAGTGTGAAGCATATCAAGCCAAGTTAAAATGTTAGGCATAAAATTCTTCCATTCATCTTTGCAGCTCTGCAGACCAAATGCTGAGAAGATTGAATATAGTGAGTTTGTACCAAAAGCAGCTCAGTTTTCCTACCTGGAAGTGGGATGACCGGTCAGAAAATACAGCTCTATTTCATATCTGCAGATTCAGCTCTGGTGTCACTGTCAGCAACTGTGGTGCCTTTATCTCAGGTGCCCAGCATCTCTTCCATGCCTTCCAAGGTAGACTATCAGTATTAGAGGTCCTGTTTACAGATAGGGAAATTGAATCAAAGAGCAACTGTCCAAGTTCACAGAAATCAGTGGCAGATCCAGAGCCCCCGACTAAACCCAGCAGACCTAATAACTTCTACAGCTATTACAAGCAGGAAGAAAGGGCAGGAGTGCTCTTACGGGCCTAATTGGAAACATATGAGAGTTACTGGAAATCTTCCTGTCCATTCAGTGGGCTTTACAGGAGGATTTGAAATAGTCAGGACCCAAATTATTTAGGGTGTATTGCTGGAAGGAGGCAATGAGGCATGAAACTTGGGAACCACAGTCCCAAAGACTCCTCTTGGAAGCCAAGCCATAAAGCTTTATATATGCATGTGAAGTGAAATACCACTCTTTCCCTGACTGCATCAGCCTGTGAAAAGGAAAGGGCAGCTGATTTCTGAGTGCTTTCTTGTTAGAACTGTGGATTTTAAGTCTCTGTCCATAATTAAAGTGGGAATGCAATTGCACATACCATTAATTATTACTGATAAACCAAAGTAGCAATGGAATCAAATAAAAATCTCCTGCCACTCTGATCAGATCCTGGAAAAAAGAAAGACTCAGGAGCCTCTAACTTATTAGCATATGGGGTTTTTTTGTGAAATACGTCTGAATCGCTAGCTCTCCAAACCTTGCATGTACTCTGACTACACGATGTCTATAGGTATAGATCAAGAGAGAGGAACTTTTTCTACATAGACAGCAAAAAGCAACTTACAGTTCCTTTAACATGTGACCAGTCCCAATTATGGCTTCTTCCACATGACATCAGTATGCGATGGAGGATCTCACTTTTTTTTTCTTGCCAGAGGCAAAGGAATACATTATCCAGCAGTGAGGTGTGGGGCAAACGGATGCGTAACTCTGGGGTGATTTGGATTCCAAGCTCGCGCAGGGGCGTGAGCCAACCTCAGAAGTCATTTTCACTGATGCTGACACATAAGGCATCCCTCAGAGACCTGTCTATCAAACTGCAACATGCTATGCAGAAAAATTAGATTACTCATGCTACAATAAAGGAGGGAAGATGACAATGATGAAAAAAAAGGACTTCAAAATATAACAGATATTTTTGAAGTGAATAACAATCCTGACAACAGGAAAGTATCCTAGAGACTTTTTATTTATTTATTTTACCTCTTCCAACCCATTTCAAGAAGAGCTAGCTGGAAAGACCCTATTAATTCAGACACTGCCTCTGGAAAAGCCACCAATTCATCATGATTGTCACATTACTGCACTTGTGAAATATCATCTTAAATACTCGTTATGATTTTGCTGCTGGTCTTGCTGCAGTCAGCAGCAGGATTTCCTCTGGCTTTGCTATGAGCAGGATCAGGCCCCCTCTCTCTCTTTCTCTCTCTCTCTCTGAATTACAAATGGCTTGTTCACGTGTCAGCTCGGTAACTAGGCAAAGTTCACCGTGCTCAGTTCAAAGCATGCAAGATGAAGCTCAGGGCATTTCACCCACAGTGTTTGCAGAGTTCCTCAGGTCTACAAAAGTGTTAAAGTGGTTTAATACAAAATCCATAAGACAAACATTATGCAGCTATGTGTGAAGCCCTGTCCAATAAAATCTATTTCTTTGGGAAAAAAATACAAAGTAGTAAAACATACTTAGTAAAGAAAAGAAAAGGCTATGTGAAGCTTAGCAAAATCCTATAAATCAGAATAATGAACAGCTTCAGGAAGGGAGATTTAAAATAAATCTGCAGAAGAACATACAAACATACACACATACACATACACACACAAAATCCATAGTTGGAAATAGATCTGGACAAGCGCCGAGGTTATAACATCTCAGACAGCACTGGAGGACTGCTTTTACAATATCAGATAATGGAAAGGTTTGGATAAGTGATTTTTTCTTCTCTAGTAATAACAAACCTATGTGGGGGCTTCTGCATATATCTGCTCCTTGAGTTATTCCTCAGGAATGCTATTTGGGAAGGCTAATTCAGATTTTAACTCCACCTGCCCTGAATCATCTTATAGCCATACTACTCTCAGCTGCAAATTCTATTTTACCTATTGTTATAATTTTTTAAGGAGCCAGTTGTTATATATTGGCTTGATTTGTGAAGCAGTTCCAACCATTTTCCATGGGGTTTACTTTCCTGTCTTGAATCTTTCTTCCAAATATTTCTTCTTTCTCCTGCCTCAGAGCTATGTTTTTGGTTCCCATCCAAACCGAAAGAGAAGTACCATAAACTCTTCTGCAGCCCTGCATATGGTTTGACCTCAGAGGAGCTAGTGTACTGCTGACCAGAGCAAAGAACAGATGCATGGTAGGTCTGGCTTTCCCTCTTTATTCTCGGAGAGTATAACACTGTTACACCGAGTTGTGTCTATCAACCAGGCAATACCCTGTAAGCCTGCTTCGTAGTCTGGGTTTTTTTTGGCTTTGGCTGCTTAATACAGACGTGCGATTTCAGCATGACCACACAGAGTGGAAGTACACAGAATTATAGGTCTCTTTAAAATTGTCAGGAGCAAATATGATCAGATCTGGTTCTTGATCTCATTACTGCCTAAAAGATTTGGCTGGCATTTTTAAATGCCATGATTTATGTTCCTCACCTTAACACGGCCCTCAGTAGTGTAAACCCAGTAACTCTATTATTCTCCAGGGCAACTTCCAAGAATCTGATTGGAGAATTTTCACAACACTGTGTCTGTAAGAAAATATTAACGTGGATTAAGACAAGTTGCTAGATTTTAAACCAGGCTATAGAATGAGAACCAGTGAGAATAAATCAAATAACTTTGCCTAACTACAGAAAGTATTTGTAAAGCCCTGTAAGGTTTCCATTTCCTAAAGCCACCTGCCATCTCAAATGCCCCTAATCAGTCACAGATGCTGGATACCAACCTGCTAACCCTATGGCTTTGAGAGAAAATATTGCACTTTGTAAACTCATTCCTAGGTATTTCCTTAATTTTTCTTAAACTAAACTTTCATCCCTTATTTTCCAGTTAAATGTAATGAGTTAAATCAACTCTGACATTTTGCCCTGCTTACCCTTGCAGTTCTGTTTAGCTACTTCCCTACTTACTTCTTGAAAAGTTTGAAGACTTCAGCTATTTTTTTTTTTGTGTGTGTAATCATTAAGATATTTTTTTCACTCTGCATGTCACAATCCCCTTCCTGGTGTTGAGGAATCATACTAAATGCRGAGTTTTGAACATTTCTCTAACCCACTGCTAATGGAAAAAGTGTATGTTTTTTTCCTGTTCCTAACTCATGTTTATCTTGATGAAGATGTACCAAGCACTGAGCTTTAGTACTATGGAAACATTTTTTAATCATCCTCTTTCTTGGAATGCACCTGAAGACGGAGTCTGTCCTGGTGCAACTCAGTTGAAGTTAATGGAGGAAAAAAGGGTTTGGCAACATGTAGGTAAAGGTGAATGCTGAGAGGGAAAAGGGTCTTTGCAAGACATTGCTGTAGAGGTTTTAAAGACACAGGTTAGGTAGTTATTCAGCATGGAATCAGATTGTCAAAGGGCTCAGGACAAGATTTTCAAATGCTCAGCACTCAGAGCTGGGGCAGGATTTTCAGAAGATCAGGCTCTCAAAACTGCTCAGAACTTTCCATGATAATTTCCCCTGAAAAGCCATTTGTTTCTAACAAATGCCTAAACGGCACCAGCACCTAAAGGAATGAAAATCTCTGGAAATTTTGTCTTGCATCCTGAGTCTTTGAAGAACAGGCGCACAGTGTCTTAAAGACAAAACAAGGTTGGAAAGCCCAGTCTTGTGCTGGTATTACTATTGCGGAGTTCCCTTTCAGTTTGCTAGAATCCCTACAGATTAGAATATAGCATGGAATCAGATGTTTTTGTACAAATCTCTTCTTATTTTTTCCATCAAAAATTCTACTCCTGAACAAATAAATGGCATTTGAGGGGTCTGATCCAGCACCCACAGAAATCAAAAGAAAGAATTCCACAGATTATGGAAGCTACTGAAACTGGCCCTGGCGCAAAACACCATTAGATGCTGTTAAGACACATTTGTATTCAAGCAGAACCGTGTGTTTGGCTGAGCTCTGGAAGGAGGCATTATTCCACTTTAGCTTGTGAAGACAGACTGGGAGTGGGAGTTGTAATGGAGGTAGGAAGCGGACTGGATTTTATTAGTCTTCCATCATCTTTAAGAGATCCCTAACCAGATCAGGTTTCAGTCTCTCCCTCCACTCTTGTGTCAACCTTTGGTTCTGTTTTTGCTGGAGGATAAGTTTCATTATATTAATAAGCAGCACAAGTGGTTCCAATTGTGGAAGAACCACTTTGAGCTGTCAGAAATGATCAGAGGAGAAGTTTCAAACTTTCCATGATCACAGCCTCTTCTTCTGGTGCCTCAACTCAGCACTTCCCCAGTGCACTTCGCATTTTTAGCAACCATGACAATAATAAAAAGTACGTTTACATTTCAGTGAGCATAGGTTATTTTAAGGAACTTTATTGTCTGATCATGGCAGTACATTAATGCTTGTAAATCAGATGCTAATGGGAATAATTGGAATAATATCCAATCTAT
The DNA here is from genome assembly GCF_003343035.1 of Apteryx rowi. Classification (NCBI taxonomy): domain Eukaryota; kingdom Metazoa; phylum Chordata; class Aves; order Apterygiformes; family Apterygidae; genus Apteryx; species Apteryx rowi. The sequence goes on along the minus strand of NW_020447308.1, from coordinate 4,048,262 downwards.
TGGCTCGGGGTGAGCATGTACTTAAATGAAACTATACATTTTCAATCTTCTGCAGCAGTCAAATTTCAAGCATGGACCTCTTTAATTATGTATGTCACTAAAGCAATTAGTTTGCATTCCTTATTACTAATGGAGAGGTGCCTGAAACRACTCACCACACAATACCCCAAAAGCTGAGACTGTTGGATCTGTATCTTAGCGTGATCCCTTAGCACTTGCCAGCAATAACGCATAGCATTTGCCTCCCTAACAGCTTCCATCTGAAGCAAAGCATTTTAGGTAGACTAAGTAATTAGTGAATCCCTGTGCGGGTGGAAATATTACCAGACTGATTTTGCAGATAGGAAGCGGAAGCACTGAAAGTTTTTTAGTTCATCTGAGCTCAGCAAACTGGCCAGTAGAGAGGAGACGGTCTGACTCACAGCCCTGTGCTCTCACCACTAAAGCCACCCAGTTCTCGGGTTAAGAGAGAGGCAGGCGCTCGTGTGACCTGGGCACCGAAAGCCCAGCCTGCTCCGACTGCCTCACTGCGCCGGGCAGGATACGTCCTGCAGCCCGTAGTCGCCACAGTCCTCGCACTGCGTCCGTGGACGTTGCGCGGGCTTTGTGCAGGGGCACGGGTCTGCCTGCGTCCCCGAAGCTGGGGGACTGGGGCACCAGCGTCACAGGTTTACCACGAAGCCTACCGAGACTCGCACTGCCCACCGACCGATTCCCCCACGGCCCTGGGAGGAACTGAGCAAAATTTAGTTTTCAGATTCGATTCACCTGGGACTAGTCACTGACATGTCATCCAGAAGATGGAATAAAAAAAAAAAGAAGGGAGAAGTGTAAAAGGAAATCTTTGTAGCCAGGACTACCTGACTCTCCCGCAGTAGGAGACACAAGAATACCGTTTCATGTCAGGGAGATGTAGTTAAAATGCAGACTGCATATCCTTGTTCTCAGAATTTGAGAGGTGTGGTTTATGCATGTGGACAAGCCATCGTTCCTCCCTTTGATCTATCACTTGATGTAGAGAAAGGCTTTTATGTGTTAGCCCCATATAATGGATAATTTAGTCTGAAACCATTACGAAAAGTATTACACTTTGGGTACATATGCTTCAATTATTCTTTAAAGTATATGGAAATATTTTATGACATTCACATATATTTCAAGTAAAAAGAAATCAAAACGAAACCAGATTTTTTGTTTACCATCCAAACAAATTTGCTTGTTTGCAGCAAATTTAAATGTATTTTAAAAGAATTCTGCCATTTTATGAAATATATATTAAGGTAGAATGTTACCAATAGTTTTGAATGTTAAATAGAAAAAATGTTAGTCATCATTTATTAAAATTACTAGTGGCACTTATTGCTTCTTAGCTGAATATATTTATTCCTTTTATGAATAAAACTACTTAACATAAAGAGTAATAAATACAGAGTTAAATTCTCCTTGTTCAAGTGCACTTCTAGCTGAACTTTCAAATAAATCCAATCACCCTTTTACAAACAGAGCTGGCCAGAGGGAGACCTGACAGAGTTACCAGTAAAACCATAAACTGCCAGTAAGACATGAGACACTTTGACAATGGCCAGGACTGGGGTAACCCCCCCCTTCCCATAGAATAATTGGTACTAAGAGGGACGGGCATTTTAAGGAGGGTCTTTTGCAGGAGGATTGTCTTCTTCTTTTGTTTTCTTTCCCAAATGTGGTTCCAGTGACAGACCTAGATGGGGACAGTGGATCCAGTCAGAGGCGAGTGCTGACAGTAGTGTCACTGATGTCCTCATGCAAGTCACTACACCTCTGTGCCTCACTTTCCCCGTTTCTAATTAAACATCTCCATATCAGATATTGGTGTTTCAGTCATGACAATTATCTTAGCACTCAAGTTGATATTTCCTATTTCTACTGAATAAAAGGATGGCCGTGGCCCCTGCCCTCACCTAGTTAAAAGAAAGGATTGGCCCCATTTCACTTGTCAAAGAGCGGGTTTGGGTGGCAGATGTCACCTTATAACTCTATGAATTGAATGTGTCATGGGTCTTTTCCTGTAAATGTGGAGCCTTTGGCATTGCTAATTTAAATAGTCCAGCTAGAGGAAAAAGAGTGTTTAGCCTAGAGGTATTCTGAGCTTCACAGACAGCAGGAAACATTTTAAAGAGACGCCCTGCTGGTCATTTCAAGTTTGTTCTCATGACTCCGTAATCCATATGGGCCCAGTCATCTTCACAGTTGCCCTCCCACAGAAAGAGAGACTGTGGTACCCCCATGACCACAACCACTGACTCCCCAAGCTCTGTGGGTGGAAACCAGCTCTGCAGGTCCTGGCTTCCAAAACCTGAGCCCCTGGAGGGAGACTCGAAGGGCTGAACAGGCATGTCTGCACCAGCTTCCCATACCCACCTTAAAGCCAAAACCAGATGAGGAGCGATTGGTTATACAGTTCAATGCAAGCTGTCAGCCCACAGTGTTTCCTGAGGCCTGACTTTATTCGGTGCACTGCACGAGTAAGCCCCTTCCCACACAACATCTGAACTGAGCTTCATCAGCAGTGCCCAGGTTCTAAGAGCTGACCGAGCCTTTACTGCAACCCATCACCGAACTTACGGGAGATGAAAAGTGTCAAATGATGGGATACAGAGTGCTGAGAGCTGGCAGCAGAGGTTTCTTCTGCAGACATCTTGCTGGTTGTTTTAAGGTCTTCTGCCTCTAAGTGGCACCATGCTGAGTGATTGAACACTTGCTAGAATCTGCTCTACCTTTTATTGTAATGATTTCTTACAGAGCTCCCAGTTTCCAAACTCTGAACTTTCAAGAGTACTACCTGGATGTCAGAGCCCTTTCGTCAGAAACACCAGAGCCTTCTGGAGTGATGGTCCCAGTACTACAAAATCCCTTTGGAAAGCCAGCGACTCTTAAACCATCACTGGCACGGACTGAAGTGTAGCTTTGGAGAAGGCTGTCACATCCTCAGGATTCATAATGAGAGGTACTCAAAATACAGCCAGCCAGAGCTTTCACTGGTGTAAACTGCCAGAGGGTTACACTGAATCATACCCACGCAGGATATAGTTTATGGTTTTGTATTTGCTTAAAGTAATTAGGGCCAGATGATTGTCTTATATGCAACTTACTTCTGTTCAGAGTAGAGGAAACAACCTGCGTGAGGGAAGGGAGTGTAGAATGGATGGGTCTGATCTATGCACATACACACGTGCATGTACACACACACACACACACACACACACACACGCTTATTACCCTGAAAGTCCTGAAACTGCTTAAGCAAATTATATTCCTCAAACTAGCCATCCAGCATAAGAACTATTGTACTTAAAACAGAAGGAAGCAATCTCCTTTCAGTGCCATAATGAGCTTATAATGCTAAAACATTCAGATATTCGACCATCTATCATGAAATCTGACTTTGGTTTACTACTTAAAGATCCTCATGCATTTTGCAGAGTTCAGGGCTATTTGTTCTACTTTAAAATACAGTAAGATTTTCTTGTCCCTAAATAATAAAATAAAATCTACAACCCAAACTCTTACCCTCACAACAAACACAGTACCAAAAAAGCTACATAGCCCAGGATAATTATTGACAGCATTTACACACTAAGAGGGCTAGGGAAAAGTATAGTAAGAAGAAAGTTTCTCTGTACTTGAGGGAAGGTTGTCAGGATAGTAATATAGTACAGCAAGTAGCAAAGACTGGAAGATTTATGTGCCAATTCTGTGCATGATTTATTTAGATGAATCGTTCTGTATCAATATGTAAAAATCTAATAAATATAACTCCCTGTACAAAGGGTTGCTCCAGTCCTGATGTTTCAGTGGACAGTTTTGGCAGAAAGTCAGGATGTGCATTAAAAACACACTTTTTGAGAAGTCTAATAAATAAAAGCTCTGAAATATGGTTTCCTATTGAGAAAGGCATTTTAAATCATTTTGATAAAGAACCTAAATTAGGCCTTAGAGGGAGGGGGGAGCTAGGTCCCTGTAACTAATTATTTATAGGTATTTTGAATATAAAAGTCCAAGAAAGCTGGCCTCCATCCCCTATTCTCTACCGCAATAAAGGAGAAAGAAACAGACATTCCCCTTCCCCCCCAACCCAAATTAAAAGTTCACGTGTTAGAAAAGGGAGGAGGAAAACGGACTTAAAATGGAGAACAGGCACCTGAAGAAACCCAAAAACTTCAGAAATCCTGGAAGAAACCCTGTATATTTTCTACCAAAATAAACAAAATGAGTAAGGGACAGGCCTTCAGTTCTCCTCTATGATACTCATAAAAGTGAGCTGTTACCCACTTTCATCCCCTAAAGTGAGAATACACTGTTATTCGTTAAACACCAGAGGGAATGTTTTTAGAAGTGAATAAACATCTGATTAGCCCTGGTCTTTCTGAAAGTCAAAACAATTTAGAGACTGCACGGAAGTCTAAATTGCTGGGAACTTAAGCTTCTAAGTCACTTAGGTGCTTCCAAATATGTTAGCCTGAAAGCATAGCTGACATTTTGCATGTGTACAGGAACCCCCAGGCCTCGTCTTAGAGGATTTACAGTTTGGAGACTTGCTATCACTCACAGCAAAACCAGAGGGGTTGAAAAAGGACTGATGTGTTTGATGCGGGAGGTCCTGTGACTCTGCAGCAGTAATCAGCACCTCCCAGGCCCAGATCTCATGCCAAGAAGCACAGCAGTTCAGGCCCAGTTCATAATGCATGATGCTCTACATGTGAGAAGGCTGAGGAATGAGAGACTAATGCTCAAAAGCATCATGCRTATGCTGGAGAGATTTCTGCTATTGTGGTTGTACCTATCAGACTTCCTACTGAGGTTACTGAGTTATTAATCTCTGACTGACATCCAGAATTTCCCTCCCAGTTCTCAGCGCGTTGCTTCACCTTGTACTCTCTTACAACCTCCAAGCATGGTGTCCTCTCAAGTCTCTGCACAAGGCGTTGTTCATTCTCCTTTGCTCCATCAGGAGTGTTTCCCTGAGCTGAAGTTCATCCCTCTTTTAAATCCAGCCTCCAGACTTTCCTTTTCATTGCAGGGTTCAGYGAAGGTATACTATAGCAATTGCCACCACTGCACTTGCAGAGCCAGGAGGTTGTTAACATATGGCATTTAGTCCTAAAGAAGGAAAATACAGGCATTAGAAAATKAAAAGTGAGGCACTTAAGCTTTAAACAGAGCGAGAGAGTGAGTTTGCACCCACATTCAGAAGGGTCGCATGGCCATAAGTTCATGGGATACAAGAGCATGCCGTTCATTGATGGGGCTAGTTATAGGCCAAAGTCTTTCAGTGTCCCCCAAGACCTATGTCTGTGCAAGATGCGACAGTCCAGATTTCCAGAGCTCTCCGACAACTCGCAGTCATGATGCCTGCACCACCAGAAATTGCAGATACGTCCTCTAAGGTCAGAAAAAGAAAAAGAGCTCAGCCACACAGCACTAGGGCACAATTTTCAGCTCCAAAACAGACATGGAAATATGTGGCCARATTTTCAAAAGCACTCAACAGCTTGAGGGCTTTTTTTGAACGTCTGCCTGTAAGCACAATAGCGAGAACTGCAGGATGCAGTTCTGAAAATCTGGCCCCAGCTGTAAGTACTCAAAAAACTGGCCATGAACTCCTCTGAAAATGTTATCCTCAATGACCAAACGTGAAAGAGAAGAAGATAGGGTTTGTGCACAAAAGAAAAGGTATTAGCTGCAATTAAGACAATGGGATTTTGCCCCCACTTCAAAGGGGCTGAGATTTCATCCAGCCTACCAAAAATAGAAGTTCCTAGACAGACTGAAAGTCCAAAAAAGGGAAAAAAGGTGGTAATTTGAATTTAAATTGAAACCTTAAGGATTAAGAAAAATTACAAAAACATTTGTTGGTGTCATGAAAACTTAAACTCAGGCTTCTGACATTTTAAACTTAATAAGGAAAAACATCAGCCATAATGATTTCTCCATCCGATTCAGCATTAATATTCAGACAAATGCCAGGGGCTGTCACTTTTCATATTAAGGCAATCCACATTCGTTTGCATCCAGAACACCTAAGGATGTTGTGCTTCTGATGAACAAACTGTAATTTTTGAGCTGAAATGAAAAAAGGAAAGAGGTAGAAAAAGATGCCCRAGTGTCTTTTGCAAACATCAAAATGCATTTTCTTTTAAATCCTGAAAAAGAATCTGATTATTTAGAGATCCTTTCCTCTTCACTTCATTATCAACATGTCATCAGCGTTGGGTTATCTAATTACTCGGCTCTGAGCTGGAAACTTCATTTTCATGCATTAAGGTGTAAGAGGACTAGCTTGTCTGGCTCAGTAGTTAGTACTTAAAGAACAGCTGTAAAGAGTGGAGTCGGGAAGACTGCAGCACAAGAGGAAATCCTCAGTAGAATTCAAGTGCTTTACGTCTGTCATAAACACACTTCCAGATCAAATTAAAGGAATTTCTTTTAACTCTRTTCACAGTCTCCAAATATTCTTTCCAACAAGCTGCCTGAGATCTTAGTCATTCTCAGAAATGAATCATACTCCCCTTGTCATCTGGCTGTTCTCTGCTGACTGCTAATTCATTGTGTATTGATTTTAAGACTCTGTTAACACATTATATTTCTGTGTTAAGCCAGCAAAGCTTTTCCTGCTGAAAAATCATGTCCCATCCTCATTCCTCATAACACTCATTGTTGTTGCTCCCCTTTATTAGAATGACTGATCGACATAATTTGATCAGCTTTAAATAGTTCAGTGAATTGTTCCGTGATACAGTACCACTTACGTTTTTTCTTACCAGTATTTAACTCCACAACATGAATCTTGCATCGTAGACCTGTGGTTTTGCCTATTAATGCAAAATTTTAGATGAACAAATAGTTGCCAGGGTAGCACTCTTGGGTCTGGTAGAATTATACTACTGAGATTTTGGAAATCAACTACTCAGAGAAATAACTTGTTATCTAAAAGTAACAATTTAAAACAAAGATAATTGGAATGCTATATATATATTTATTCACTGATTTAAAACAGGTCAGGACTTTTAAAAAGCTCCTGTGAAAATTTGTGCTATCACAGCTGGTGATTAAAATTTATAATGAATTAGATAATAAATACTTTGTTTGCTTGTTTTAAAATGTCACTAATGGTGGGGTCTCTCATTGGAATAGTACGAAACTGCTGTTGGCAAAAATCTAAGTACAAACACAAAGGCTTCATGTTTCAGATGCTTATAAAACCTCATTAACCCTACTAATTTGGGTCTACTTGTATGCTTAAAGATTGTACATAAATATTTTTAGCATGTAGTTAGACTACAACTTTGCTTCTATTAAAATATTTCTGACAGGCATAAGATTTTTGTCACTTCAAAATAAAATGGTTTCTGTTAAATAGAAGTTATTTAAATGTTCAATAGAGCCACAATTCTTTGGGAACTTTTCTATTCATGCCAAAATCTTCAAAAACAGGCATCAAAAGTATTTAATTTCATACAGTTGGATATAGGAATATATTCTTCCACTCTCTCCAAACTCTACAGAGTAATTTATTCYGGAAAGAGTATTTTAGTCATTTTTTGTCTTGCAGACATTCAATGTATCAGGTGTTGGTTGCAAATATAGTGCAGGCAACTTGTCAATTTTGTGTCTGAGTTATACTTTTCTCAGAGGAAATACATTCATACAACTTATCTTTTTAAGTATAGATGAACATTTTAAATATGAAGTTTCTCAGTAGCAAAAAATTCATAGTAGGATCTGAAACCATTAATCAGAAAATTAATGAAACAAGCTCAAATCTTTTTAAGACTAAAAGAACAGCAAAAAAGCATAAAGTCACTAGCATACAAGTAAAAAACTACTTTGAATTTAAATGTATAATTAAACAATATGAATATATATTATATGTATTTACATTAAGAGTACTCATGTTTCAAAAACTCTTAATATTTTAAGAATATATACTTAACCCACTCTGGTGGGGAGAAATGATATAAAAATGTAAAAGTAGAGCTTGTGGCACTAGCCATTTGAAAGGCAGGTTTGAGTCTGGTATGATTACATTTGAATAGGTCCGGGACCTAAATGAAGTTGTATCAGAACCCTCACAAAATACTACATTTGGGGTGATTCTTTTTTCGTGTCTCAGGAGCCTACACTGGATGCAAAATACGTTTGCATGGTATACATGAAGTATATAAAAGAAAAATAGCATTCATAATTTACCTTTAACATGTAAAATCAAACAATAAAAAAATAAAAACATAAAAATGGAGAAAATAAATCTGCTTACATACCCTATCCAATTTRATTTTTATCTAGTAATGTAAATGGTAATATATACCTTATATTAACAATAGCTTACTAAACTATTTTGGCTGAGAAATATGTTGATTAGCAAACCCCCTTACCRTTAAGCTGCAGCTTATTAAATATTTCATATCCAAGGAAAGGGGAAAGAGTGAAGGATTAAATTAGAGGATCACTTCACTGCTAAGACTAACACTTCAGTCAATGTAAGATTTTGTCCATTTAACATACCTTACAAATAACAGACCAAATTCTGCTTCCAATTACTGGGGTGCAACTTTGACTGAAGTCAACAGATGTTGCACCTCAGTAACTGTGAGCAGGATTGTATATTGAATAAAAGGCTGTAAGAAAAATTCTCTGATGAAAATATTTTTGATGGAAAACTGATTTTTCAGATAAAGGAAAGCTTTGTGTTTCACAGAACAAAAGTATTTTTATCAAACCCTTTTCTGCTGAAAACTTGAAACTTTTTTCATTATTTTTTAATGACAGGTCAGAATTTTATTTGGAGGAAAATGTCTAATCATTTGACATGTCACTGGAACAAAACTATCTACGAAGTGAAAACATGATGCCATACCCAGAGTGCCAAGAAAAGGAGATACGAAGAAAAATGAGAAGAGGGCAATCTSTCTGTTATCCTTTAGGAAGTTTATTACAAATTCTCAGTTCAGTATTTTAATTCCTTAGATAGGGGTCATCTCTAGATATGTGCATGGCTCTCAGCATGGCTGTATCTGAGCCGTTCTTTAACATGAATGAACTGAAGCATGATCCGGGCATTTGCTGGCAGTGGGTTCGTTACACAGTCACCAACAAAACAGTGACTGGTAGCATCATGCTATGGTAATATTTCAGTACTCATTCACCGGAGAAAACACAGGAATAGGGCTCCAAAAAAGGATAAGCCTACATAAATTTAGCTGTTTCCTGGGGTATAACTCCAAGCAGGGGTTTCAGGAAGCAGAACCTGTGAGATAAGACAGGTGTCTACCCCTGACCATGGCAGTCTGGAAGTATTTAGTGCATGCCACAAGCGTTTCCAAGTCCACATTAAAGAGCTAGGAAAAGAGAAGCAGGTATCATGAGAGGAGGGGGGAAAAAAAGGAGAGAGAAAAAAGAGAGAAGAAAGAGAAAAAAGAGAAAAAGCAACTGCTTTGGTAACCACACAAAATAACCTCCTAGAAGGTCAGCCTGGCACTTAGGGCCATAAAGGAGAACCGTGAGTCGGACTATAAACTTCACTTCTGCAAGAAGTCCTGAGAATGGCATGAAGTCAACAAGTCTATTTTGAGGAGCAAGAATCACTCACATCAGAAGAATTTTCAGGGTTGGGCCATAAGCACACAAAGTAGATTATATCATAAATATAAGTCAACACTGCAATGGTGCCGACATTACTCATTTATACGCCGGACACCTCTATATCTTTGGCCATTGCAGATGCTGTTTGATAAGGCCAATCCCTCATGCCCGTTCTGGTGGACAGGAGGAAGACGTGACAGAGCCTTAATCCACACAGGACTCCTGGTGTGCCAGGAAATGGTACATTTAGATCTATAGCTAAAGCTGGATGATGAATCAAGAGCGTTACTTGGAGGACTGCTTTTTATTATCTGCATCTGGGAATTTCCTGGGWATTGCCTGGGAGAAAGGAACACTGTTATTTACTTATATTCCTCTGGTACCCAGAAGCCTCAGGGAACGGAGCCCTTATTTCTTTAGGCATTGTGAAATATGCAGAAAAGCACAGTCGCCATTGCACAAACCTTGCCTGCTATTTAAAGACAGGCTACTGAAGGGAGTGTGGGTTAGACGAACTGTGAAAGAGGGGGAGGAAAGGAAGAAAAAAGGTTAACTAGCAGTAGGAAACATGACTATAAAGGATTAACTATCTGTGCAGTTGATGGTTCTGAGCCTTTGGATTATGCTGACAATATATTAATCATATGTTACAGCCATATGCACACATACTGATAAATTTGTATTTATGTCTGCCTATAAATGAATATGTTAGATGTAAATATATGTAAAATATTGATGATTTAACATTATGTTAATATGATAAATATTTTAAATATAAAAATCTTTTTGCATYACACCATCAGAAGAAATTACAGAAGTATATGTGTCTGTGGGAGATGAGCTTATGACCTACACAAGTTCCAAAGATTAGGCTCAAAATCCTAGATTGTCCACAGATTCCTGTAACAGCAAAGCTTCCAAAAGCATCCCAATGATTTAGGAGGACAGTTCCCAGGTTTTGAAAGTAACTTAGGTTACTATGCCGTCTACTGGCTTTTGAAACACTTTCTGATGGCCACTCTCACTTAGAGTTTAGGTAACTAAACCTGCTGCCCCTGGTCCCTGTATTTATTCTGAATTTAAAATCTTTGCTTTCGCTTTTTGACTCTGGTCTGTTTTAGATGCTAACTTCCCACCACCGGGAGCACTCAATGAACTCCATGAGGGTAAGACTAATAGAAAGGATTAGACTCAATCTATGTCACTCCTTTTGTCACCTACCTTGCCACCAGCTGATCTGCTACACTCTGTGATGACCATAGGAATTTTCCTGATGAATCCCATGGGGACAGAAAAAGGCTCCTCTGTTTTGCCCCCACAGGTGATGGTCCCATCTGCAAGAGGTGAAGAGACACGACTGCCTAGGTATAAACAACAGGAGGTCACACAMCAGGAAAGGTCCCTTTTTAAGACCTTGCTTTCTGCCTTGGTCCTCTAGATTCGATAATCTGAGCACATGGGAGGACTCCCAATTTCTCCCCTTTCCCTATGGCTGCTGAGGGATAGGCAGAACCYGTTTTAAACAGCAGCAGCCACTGACAGCATTGTGATGTGTAATTTATGAGCTTGGCTGAGCAGCAGGTATCGTTTCTGATATTTAAATTGCAAATAAACACTTGTACCACCAGGAAAGTGCCTTAGTGGCACTTTATTCTTGATATTTCCCTGGAAACACCTCTTTCTGATGTAATCTCCCCCCCCTTTTCCAGAAACACCCCATATCTAAACTACTCAGTACAATTACAGTCTCAGGAATCTAAAACTGGTGGTGCAACACAGAGATCTCTGTCACGTAAACCCACTTTTTGGCTTACATGCAACGTGCTTTTTACATCCTCAGTGGCTCAAGCTCCCAGTGTTTACAGGAGCATCCCAGGGCACCATTTTGCCTGCTCTGTATTATGAAGAGGACAGAAGGAGTGATTTTTCACTGGACTCTGCTCCCAGACTGACCTGTGACTGTAGGATCTCTACTCACCCAGTGGGTAAACCTCACCCCAGGCCAAAGCTTAAGTGGTGCATAGGGCTGTGGCTGTCACAGTTCACAGAGGGTAACTTTTACTCAGACAGAATGAAGCATTAAGAGTTGAGTGTATTCATTGCTTGATTTCTCTTTTGCTAAAGGAAGACCTTTGTTACAAAGCTCAGGAAAAAGAGACATTAAAAAAAAAAAACTCAAAAAAATGATTTTTTTTATGTGTATGTTGTGATTGCCTTGCTCTGGGACTATCCTCTAGATTCTTAAAATATTCCAGACTTTTTTTTTCCATTAGGCTCCTTCCCTTTTTTACTTTTGCCATATGCTGCCCTGATGACACTGCTTCTGGGAGGGAGTGTTGGGGCAATTTCCTTGACAGTGCTGAAAAGTCCCTTCGCATCCACCTCTCTCGTTCTGTTGCTCCAACTCCTGCGCTGCTCACTATGGATGAATTCCTGCAATGTTTTGTCTAACCAGCTCTCCTATCCCTCGTCTGAGGCTTGTGTGCTCAGCTTACATCCAGTCTCATCAGGATGTCTTTTTGATTTAAGCCCTTGTCTTCTCCCTGCTAGGTCTAATACCTCATGTGTTAGCCACTGCTGGTGTTTGCATTGTTTCTTTATCCCAGTCATAGTGTGCTGTGTCTAGGTTGACATCTTCTCCCTCACACCATGGCTCATTTGGTCCCTTTTTAGTCCTGGCATGGTAATAGCACCTTGAACTGGTTGCAAACTTCCACTCTGGAGTTGTCGCTGATGTGTCCTGGGAGAAATCTCTTGCAAGGAAATAGCTTTTGCTTTGGGTTTTTGAAAGTTTTGTTTTGTTTYGTTTGTGTCTTTATGGGACATACCACGTGACTCTTAGGAGCCAGAAGATAAGAAGAAGTAAAGGTAGAGAGGTGATCTTTTACTAGGAATTCACTGGCATATGGTCAGAGGCAAGTCAACTCTGCTCAGAGAAATGAGCTTCTGTGGAACAGTTCTATCACTGAATATGAGGCAAATGGATTCAGTCTCCAGCTCAAGAGGAAACGTGTCCATTCTCTTACTTTGCTCTTCCTTCACCTCTGTCTCCCATATTATACCATATGCTTTATGAACAAAAGTCTTCCTCTGCTTCCCTAGGAGCCAATAAAAAAAAAATCACTACGACAGAAGCAGAATTGTATGTGCATAATGGAGATGCAGAAAGACAGCTAATGTATCTGCACAAATACAGGCCTTGATCCCATGAAGACTTCTGCATTAAAGTCAGTGAAAGATTTGAGTGCATAAAGTTAGGTGTATGTGTCAGTCTTTGGCAGACAGAGACCTTGAAGCCTACTCAGACATCATGACTGGATGCAGACATAAACTTGACACTTACGATATTTCACTTAGCTCTGGCAAAAAGTGATATTCAGGCAGTTGCTTTAAAAAATATATATAAACTCCCTGTTGGTTGAATTACCCTTTCAAATAAGCTTGGACTATAGCTTTCTTGTTACATAGCTTTCTTGTTTGTGACATTTCCCTGGGAAAAATGTTTTAAATTAAAGGAGAAATTTTTAATGAAACTTGGTCAGTTGTTACTGTCATATTGAGCTTTGTGGACAAATAGACAGGATTAGATAGAATGAAGGAAAAAACTAAAGAAAGAACGAAAGAAAGAAAATATACCAAGAGCAGTTGTTGAAGATTTTCAAGGGCATTTGAGTAGCATTTCCTCCACTTAAAAAATGCATGAAAAAGGAAAAGGGAATCTTTGCAACAGTATCACGTTCTCGCATTTACAGGCCAAGGTAACTGCTAGCTGGCTCAGGAAGAAAACTCTTCCCCAGTACACAGGTCACTGTTTTTTACTAGGTCATTAGCAACACTCTTCGGGGACAGAATACTGGACTAGATTAGGGAGGACTGTGCTGCGGTCTTGCTATACATATTCCCCCTTACTTTATTTCCAAATAGTGCATTTTTTCTATGTAGTTGTATGTGGAAAAAGCAAATGAAGGCTCTGAAACTAGTAGTTCAATCAATAGTTTTGTGTGGCAGAATGCCATGTAAAATGCCATGTAAAATCTTTACGCTGAATTTAGCAGAAAATTTCAAATCCTGAATGCTGAGAATAGCTGAGCAGATATGGCTTAACAGCTTCCATGAAAGCATTCCCATCCCTTTTCTCTTTGCATTCTACATCTATTCTGTTGAACATAGTTAACAGTGGGAACACTTGAAAAAAACAGTTCTATGCAATTCTGAGCAAACAGGGGAAGATATTCACAGTTAAGCAGTTGTGAATTCATAACTCAAGCTATTCTTACTCAAAAACTTGAGTCTCATTGTCTAATCCATCCAGTCAAGAAAGAAAAAATACATAGTGGGAGAAACAATGAGTAACTCTGGAAAAGAAAAAAGCCAGGTTTCATGAACCTGAAGTCTAAAAGACTCCAGTCATGCACACAAAAACATACACACCCATCACACATATGTATGTTGAAACTTCAGCTGAAGATGTAAGCTTATCTAATTTAAGTGCTGTTGTACTCTAACCATATATCCATGTTTGGATTCTCTTTGCAGCTCTTCAGGAATGTTGCTAAGGACACCAGTCTTAATGTCTGATCGTGTCTGGGGTGACAGAAAGAAGGAAGGAACACCAGCAATTTGAGACATCTCCCTCATCAACAACAGAGCAAAGATGCTAGAAATGCAGTGGCTCCTCATCCCCCTGCTCCTCTTCCCCTTTAAGAAGCTAGGGGAAAAAATGAATTGGGCAAACTGTGCAGAAAGTTTGTTCCACTAGCTCTCCAAAAAGCCCTAGAAATAAATAAAACCTAAACATATAAAAAAAGGTCAGAGACTATATTATCTTAACTGGTAATTATTAATGCATAGGAAAAACATGGGTTGACTTGGAGAGTCTTACAAATCTAGGGAAGTCCAGGGGAAAGCTGAAAGGGTGAGGGTTCTCAGGAAGTCTCAGTAATATCTCAAGCTGCTGAGAAAGGGTGGAGCTGATTGCTTGATTGTTTGAAGATAAAGAAGTTACTGTTTTGTACACAGAGGCCTGAAAAAACAGCAAAGACTAACCTCATTTCTGTGGTGAGACCGGGAAATACCTTGCAAAAGAAGGGAAAACCTTTTGTAAGGCATGGGATCTAGTTGGGAAAAAAAAAAAAAACTGCTTGGGTTTCTGAAAATCAAATACTTCTCTGAACAGTTTTTGCTGTGAACACTTGTGACCAAGAAAATATTTCAGTGATTCATTCTGAAGAGCAAATGAATCTCAGAAAGCTGCAATCTATTCAGAGGCAATTAAATAATAGAAGAGAGAGGATTCACAAAATCAGTTATTCAGCCAGTATGTCAAGAGAAGGTACGTGACTCCACTGCCGTACAGTGCGCTCTGGTTAAATGGCACTTGCTCCATCTTGGTTGTGTTCAGTTTATCTCTCTGCAGCTTTTTTGTTCTTGACTCTCTTGTTACTATGGTGAATGACTGTCACAGGAGTGTACAGAGGGATGTTTAGGACATGAGTAGAGATGGCAGCCAAAAATTATAATGGGACAGTGTGAGTTACCAGCAGGTTCTTCTGCCTTTCTGTGTATGTGGGAAGGAGAGTTGGCAGCTAATCATCTGTCACTGTGTCCACGAGAGACAAATGTACATCTCCTGTCCCAGTACTTCAGCTTAGTCATGGCTTTTGCTTAACAGCTGGAGAAAGAAAGACCAGCTCCCAGAACAGAGGTAGCCTTGGATACTGCTGCTGGCCTTTGTGCCTATTACAACAAGGGAGTCTTTGCGTATGTAGTCTCTTTTTGGTACCACATCCACAACCCTTGGTGAGGGATTCAGAAGAGTGGGTAGACCACTATTCTTCATGATCCAGGGTATCCAGACAGGAAAACCCAGCCCTGGATCAATGCAAATGCTGGCCTATGTGGAGTCCATAAAGTTGTGACTTACCCTTGTCTGTCTTCATTCACCTGCGTGTTCTGATCAATAATGCTTATTGCTTTTTGGCTTTTCTTCCCATGCGAGAGACAAAGCCAGCAGACCACTGCATGTAGCGTTACTACAGGCACATTTATGTTTGCTGACGATCCAAAAGTAAGTAGACTTGTCTGTCCTTGTGCAATCTTACCCTTGGGCAAGGCCCCTCTGTTCTTGCTGCTCAGTACCGTTCCCATATGAAGATTGTTTAAGCCTTAAAGTAGTGAGTGTCTTCAAGATGGGAGCAAATTAGGAGACATGTCAAAAGAACAACTACAACAGGAATTCTTAAATGCCACATCTTAAATCATTTGGGCAAATTGTCAGTGTGCTTATATTTCTGCCTTACTCCCCAAAGTTTGGTGATGGATGACCACTGACAGGAATAAGTTGGAACTCATGGTCTGGCGCCCAATCTCAGCATTAACTAAATCATCCCCCTGCTGCCCCAAGAAAAAAGCATTGATTCTGATCCAGTTTAAAAACTTAATGCAACCATATCAGAAAAACATATATGATGCTGATTTCTAACTAGAAGTTGTTAGAATACAGCATAAAATATGAAGACACTACTTTTCCAACTGCAGAAGGCTAGTAGTTCTTTCTATCCCACAGAGGTACTGACCACAGTTAGCATTAAAAAGCTCCCTCAAATGGATATTCCCGAAGCTTATTTTTGGCAAGTTCTGTAAACTAAGGTATCCAAAGGAGCTGAATACACAGGCTTCTCAGTCAGATGTTTAACAGGAAGAGGCACGTACTTTTCTGTAAGGTTTCATTTATACTGTGTTTTATAGATCAGTAAACTGACAGTGAGATTAGGTAACCTGCTAAAGACCACATGGCAGGCAGGTGGCAGAACAGGAACTATTGCTTGGAAATGCCTCTTGCTCTTCTGTCTGCTGTAGAGTCAGACTACACTGACCCGTGTGAATGTAATGAGGAAGGGAGCGAGGAAGAGAGTGCACAAGAACTTCTCTCCTTTTATCACACCTTCGCATGCCCGCGAGGGCCCTGACCCCCTCCTACGCCAAGCCCTCTGCAAGGGGGCAGGTTCAGGAAGGATCAGGGTGAAATGTGAACTCACTATTTATCACTCTGAGAGGTCAGACAGAGTCTGGACGTGAGGCAGAAGCATCTTGGATTTCTTCCAAGGCTGGAGTAGCTGCTGTGGTATGCGCTGGCCAAGATTTTCCAGGGCAACTTCTGATTCAGCTCTAAGTCTTATTAGAGGCTCTGCCTGAAATTTCTTTCATTCTTATCCATTCAGCTGAGGGCATTCAGGGCATCCTGGCCACCAGACATTATCCCCTCACACCGCCGCAATCCTTATACCTCAGTGCCTGCAACGAGGCAGCTTTGCAGCCAATGGAAATTGCAGAGCTCTGCTGACACAGGTTTATAGCTGCTAAGGAACTGGCCTCATATTTTGACTGTCACACACACAGCACTGTTCTTCCCTATTTTCATCATCACCAAGAAAATTTTGTTTAGGACTGTGGTTTACAAAGATCTTATTATAGAGAAATGAAAAGAAAACTCATCTAAAATCTGGTTACATTGAAAAATTCCAGCTGTCTTGCAATTCAATGCAGCTGTGCTATCTAGTATCTTTTTCTCTTCCTTTTGCATCTCTTTATAGAACATTAGCTTCTATAGAAAAACGCATTTTTTTTAAACATGGTGATTTTTTTTTCCCCTCCCCTCTTCATTATTTGCTGGCTGTTACTTCCACCAATGAAACCTAGAGACTCTCACAAGGAAAATGCAAAGATATTTTGAGACAGAGGAACAGTGAGGAGGAAAAAAATAGGGTTTTTGGAGAGCTTCTACTGGCAGTCTCTTGTCCATGAATTTTTCTTATGGAAACTGTAATATGATGATATGATGCAACTGCCTTTACATATTAGAATCATTATGAGCAGTAGCTTTGTGATATCATACAGCAGGTGCTAAGAACAGTTTTTGTTTTTTTTTCCCCAAAGCAACTACAAAATTACTTACGATTTCATGACAGAACAATCAACACTTTGTGGGGAGAAGTTTGTATTATTTTATGATTGTGTTAGTGAGGAAAAAAAAATGCATCTTTCTGGGGAGTTTGCAGCATTCTCAGGGTGAAAACTAAACTGAATTCGGAATGCCTAAGTCCTTAGCCAGGCAAAACTGATGAAACTGGAAGGACTCCAATTCTCACTCAGCTATCTGCCTCCTCCTGCAAACTCAAGTTAGCAGGGCCCTATGCAACTCATGTGAGGTTTGAACTGCAGAGCTGTGGGCAAAATCTAGTTCCTGTGTTTTTAAAGTGTGATTTGGTACCCTGCATATCTCCTTCAGCACTTAATGGACATCTTTTAATGGACAACTTACATGCTCTCAGAACTTTCATGAGATAAGTGTTTTTCTACATTACAGAAATAGAAGATGGAGTAGTAGGATCACTACAGGAAGGTGTCTTAAATTTTCTCATTTTTAGGATAAAAATGAAGCCAAAACACTAAACCAAGAGTTCCATCGTATGCGGGGTGAGACATGTTCATAACCAGGCAGAGGTGAAGTCTAGCCAAAGCCACCTGAGAGTCACCAGCCACTTTCAAGAAACTTGTGTCTTTTATCTTCTCTCTGGAGAAATTCTGAGGCTTAAGAAAGCCTCACTTCTGTTCAGCTCAAATTATTCCAACAAGAATTGTTCTGGATGATTCCTACTCCCAGAGGAAGAGAGAGCCACAGCCTAAGCTCTCCAGTTCTCTCTGTGCTAGAAGGACCGGCAGGCTTATATATAATTGCATTTTCTTTCCAGCATTTCCTGCCAGTCTCCAATGCCCACGTTGCATCTAGACTGCTAGTCCCAGAATGACTTTATTCCAATCAGAAACAAGGCAGAGCTTGAGTTATAAACCCTCCTTTTCAGTCAGAGAATTGCAGAACTGTGGTCAACCTTCACGAAGCCCCAATTCCTTGTCCCTTCATTTTAATAGCCCAGAGACCGCAACTCTTTCCAAAAAGTCCCAATCTGTTTTGTCCTATCCCAAAATATAATTAACAGATTACAAAGTACTTTTTCACTACAAAAAGCAAAATGTGTTCATTGGCTTGTATCTTCTATTCCCAGACTATGGTCTGTCCTTATTATACAAATGGTTCACTACCAAACACTCCAAGCTCCTTTAAAAGCTGAAAATATTTAAAGTAACTCTTATTTATATTAAGGATAGACAGCAGACGCACAGAAAAAATCTATATGGGAAGAAATGTGTATATTTCTCATTAATAAAAGTATGGCAAGGCAGGGTAACATAATGATAACCAAATGACTGAAACATTTTGCTCACAGTGCAAATTCCTGCAGTGCAAATCACAACATTCAAAGCTCCAGCAACTCAGTGCAATATTTGTTACATCTGAAAACAGAGATACGGATCAATTATACTCAAGAGAAACCATCTTAACATTATTCCCTGAAAGAACACAGCTTTGAGTAAGACATACCACCCTTGCAGGAGTGACATTTTAAATAACAGCCCCAGCAGATCATGGCTTCACTGCTGCAGGAAACGAATGAATTCTGGAATAATATCATTTCCCAGCCTTGACATCATATTAAATCAGAAGCAAGGCCCTGGATACCTGGTAGAGCCACTGGTCTCCAGACAGACAGACTTTAATTCTGGTCCATTTCAGCTACAAAGCAAGAGCATAAAGTCAGCAAGCCAGGTGGTACGCGCTCGCCCGCTAAGAGCTCTCAATGTTTTTGGTGAAGCTACTCTGCAACTGAATTGATTTGAGGACCTGTCCATTTTGGTGAACTCCCTGGGGACTTGCAACTGTTGCCAGAGAGTGCATGGGTGGGGGCAACAAGACACCTGCTTAGTACAACCTCATGCCACAGGGATTGTTGATGAGCAAAATGGCCCTGGAAAATTGATGCCCTAAACAATTCTAAATTAAACCCAACTCTCAACGAATTGCTAGGCAAAATGAACACGACATGTCAAAATGGCTTAAATCTGTAGTTGCTCCCTCACCCCACTTCTACTCAGAATCTAACTCAGATCAGAGAGTCTGGCCCCAAATCACTGCAGCTATTGCAGACTGAATAATGGTGTTCCTAGTCAGAGATCATGGGCTGCTTTAGGAAAAGGGAGAAATTAATTCTTTGTCGTCCTCCCCTTGAAAAGCTTTGTTTCTTTCTTTAATGCTTTCCCTCTTTGTTCTTTGTCTGAAGGATATAACAAAGCTAGGTTTATGCATGGGCCAGGGTGTCAGAGCCAGATTGTTATGGTACTTGCTGGACATTCGATCCTAAATAGCTGAATTAAACCACATGAACTTTGGATGAAGTTACTTTGACACCTCAGTGAAGGCTTTCTCCAGCGCCAACACACACTGCCAGACATACTGAGCCAAATAATTGCTTTCTTCCCAATAACTTCCCTAACAAACTTGTGCTTGGCACTGCACAGATAGCTTTGTTGCTTTTTGATCTGGTTTTATATTCCAGTCTGTGAGTTATACTGATGGACTGGTCCCATAACAGCTTTTATATAAGCAGATCGGCTAACACTAAAAGCATTTCTTAGTCACCATTACTATAAAATCTGTACATAAACCTTTGCTCAAATCCACCCTTTATCTCACACTTTCAAAGGTAGTCTACATCCAGTGGGCACCTAAAATCTGCTTCTTCTGGATATGTCTGATTTTCATCTGACAGTGCCCTTTCAATAACCACACTGCAAAATTATGAATTCTCTCATTTCCTGCTTTCATTCTTTGTAGGATAAATAAACAGAGATTTTTTTTTAAACCATTTGATCCTCAGGTAAAGGGTTTGAAAACAGGTATATAAATAAGTGATAAGGAATCAGGGCCTGATAAAACACACCCTTCCAGCGAGAAAAAACAAGTTCCGTGACATGAAAAATCCATGACTCTTACGTGAGGTTTAAGCTCCCCTGACCACTGAAACTTGTCTCGGGGCCCGGCCGCAGCCCCGCACCTGACCCCTGCTAGCAACCGGAGATGCTCAGAGCTCTCCTCTGGGCTGCCTCCAGGTGAAACGCACCATGCAGGGCCATGGCGAGGCCGGCTGCCGGGGCCACACGCGCCGTCACAGGGCATAAACCTGGCCGGCTGGTGCGGCGGGCCCCGCGTGAGGCCTCAGTCGCACGCGTGACGCCGCGTCTCGCGCAGCAGCACGTCGGGAGCGGGCCACCTCGCCGGGGCGGGCTGGGGTGCTGCACCCCGGCTCGCTGACCCCCAGCGCCGCGCGGCTCCTCTCCAAGCCCCCGCTTTGCCGCTGCGCAGCCCGCTGAGGTGTTGGGGGACCGCGCGAGGCCCAAGAGGCCGGCGGGGCAGGGGCGGGCGCCCCCGAAAGCGAGGGCCGCGCCAGGGGTCCTTGCGGAGGCGGCGGGGGCCCGTCTGCAGCCTTCGCGTCGGGCCCGCGGGCGCGACACCGCGTGTTGCCGGGGGGTTTCGCGGCCTCGCGTCGAGGCGAGCGCGGAAGGGCCGCCGGGCACCGGCCATTTGCCGGCGCGGCGCTTTGTGCCCGGCGGCGGCCGCGGCGCGGCGCCTCCCCGCGGCGGCCGGTAGATGGCGCTGGCGCACCGCGGAGGCGGCCGCGGGGAGGCTCCGCGCAGCGCGCCCCGGCCGCGCCGCGCCGCGCAGGGACGGGATGGGATGGGATGGGATGGGATTGGGGGGGGGGGCGCTTGCACCCTCCGCACCGGCAGCGCGCGCGGTGCCTCGCTCTGCGAGCGGTGCGATTAGCGCTGTTTCTTCACCCGGTTTTTATTACTTTTTTTTTTTAACCATAGCCGAGATAGGCACATGAAAGAACGAGCCTGCCGCAAACCCCCAGAAACTCCGGGGAATTCCTGGGTAGAGATGAATATGGATGAAAATCTATATTACCCCAGGCACCAACTTAGCACAGGTTGTTTATGAAATATTCCCGAAATGTAGTTTATTTACAAATCAAGTTATCCACTTAGGTGAGATACTTAAAACATTTATGCATTTAGTGGACGGTTATTATTATTACTTACCACTTGTTAAGCACCCGGTGCTCCGTGCTGTACGAGCCACACGCAGAAGCAGCCAGTCCCTCCTGCTAAGCACGGATGACGTAGGGGCCTGGTCCCAAGGCTGCGGAAGTTCTTTCTGAATCAGGCCGTAACTGAAGACGAGATGCCGCAGGAAGCCTAGGAAGGAATAAAAGCTTTAGGGACTTGTTCCATCGAGTTTGTTTGTTAGTTGTATTGCTTCAGAATTCCCGCTGGATTGAAGTTCAGTTCAAGGAATGTTTCTGTGCAATTCTGAGCACAAAATAAGCTCATCAGAAGGTGCTTCTTTCTTTCCATCTTACGTATCTACACCAGTCCTTTTCCTTCCCCTTCCTTCGAGCACTGGGCAGCTGCGATCATGTACCCAGCCCTAAAGACCAGCTTCACACCGTTAAAAACAGGAAAAATTGCAATGCTCATGAAGAACTAGATGAGCTTCAAAAGAACATTTTTAGCAAACCTCTGAGCCCTAATAATTTGTAAAATGAGAAAAATTCCTTAGGAGTCTCCGAACTGTATTCCAGTACATGGAGCTGTATCTCTGTGCACTGGTTCTGCACAATACGCAAATATTTAGCATTCTCTGTTTTTGTCTGCACATGCATTTGTGTAAGGGCACACGATAGCACTATACCTTTCTTGTACAGAGAGCTATAACTATGGTAACAGGATGAGATCTGTTGTGAAATGCTGGAGATTTTTTTCTTTTTTTTTTTTCAATGGTGACTTTTTTTTTATGCCCGCTTTCCCCACACATACATTAAGATTTTGCATCTGTAGCAAACCTGTGTTCACTGAACTCGCTATTAGACTAGCAGAAAACTCCAGGGTTAGTAATCTATGCAGTGCATGTCCTCTGCTGAGCAGAAAGCTGTGTCATGCGAGACATGGAATCGAGCACGCCGCAACTTTAGGGCAGAGGGTTAGCAATTCTTTTCATGAAGAAGAATCTCTCTAACTCATCAAAAGAGAGACAGACGTTGCCCATACAGAGTTTAAAATCACAGCAAGAACTTGTTACCCTTTTCCAACCTCTCTGGACGGAGTCTGTGGCTGCATTCGGTGAAGAGGGACTCGCTCAAGGTACACGCACAGCCCCTTTCCTTTTAACTGCTTAGCCTTTCCTGAGGAAGGGATGAAATTCTGTGCTTCAGAGGAGCGTTGCTCTTTGTTTCTGGATTTGCTTCCTGTGCTGTTTTAAACAGGTATTTCAAATAGAAACCAGTTAATACAAGTATCAGCTTCATAGAAAAACAGTGTTAAACTATCAACCATAAAAATCTGAAGTGCCTATACCATGCATATCTTGTATACGACACATTATTTTTCTATGCCATTTCTTTTTGCAAAATGATCCCAAAATAACCCCTGCCAGCCTATTAAAATTATATTCTTTTTCATGTAAAAGAGATTAAAAATGTACTCATAGTGATTCAATATTTATTATTATATGTTATCCTCAAAGATTTAAACTCTTTCTCAGGTTGTGAGGAGTTCAAATATGGACTATAATTTTGGATTTTGTGTGTTCAGTTGTTTCAGAGCAGTACAGGAATACAAGAGTAAATGCTACCCCTATATCAGTAATGTGCTCTCTCAGTGCAGTCCTGAATTAGGTCCTAGCTTACCAAGTTATAGAGCTTTCTCTTATATTATTTTTCTTCATGAATATTGATTATTAAGGAACTATCTTGTTAATGGACAAAAAAAGGAGACTGAACTATGCAATTTGAGAAGTTATACTGGAAAAGATTTTTCACAGCAAGTAACTCGGTTAAAGTTGACCAAAATGGATCAGAAAAACCCAGAACCCCAGAAATTCAAGGGAAAATGTTCTGTCCTTAGCTCACCCCTTTACGATAAGGTATTACAGCACATTTCACACTGTTTACAGAGTCATGCTCTTTTGCAGGCTGTTCTACTGTGTAAATATGAATGCAGAATAGAGGAGCCGTCATCCTTCTCTCTAAATTCCCTAAACTTTAGGGAATTTAAAGACAGACCTTCAGCAGCATTGTAAGTCCTCTGAATATAAAATTTGCCCTTTCTCTTTTAAATAAAACCTGGAAAGGAAAAGCCCCCCAAACCTTCCCTGAATGTTTTAAAGAAGTTCATTGATCAGATAAAACACATCCCTACAGATGGGAGGTACATATTTTTTGAAATATAATTTCTAAACATACATAATTTCATTCCAGTAGGAGTTAGGCAGAAACAGGCAGTAGGATTTTTGGCCTCTGTTATGTAGGGCGTCAGATGATATGGTCTCTCGTGGCTTTAAAATTTATGAATTTAGGAACTGCTCCAGTTCTCTGTGAAGTCATTGTCCCTTTGAGTTCAGGGAGGTAAAAATGAAGGCAAATTTAGAGCTTTTAAAAAATACTTCTTATTTGTTATTAATTTCAGAGATAAGCGTCATAGCTGTTCTGTGACTATATATGCAGGATTGTTTTAAATGGAGCTTTTTAATGTTATGGATTCATTTCCTGTAAAGTTAGATTATCACACAAATGATCTCTTGAGAGCTGATTTTACATGTGAAAACTGACACGGCACAGCATGCTCAGACAGCTCAGGAGCACACGTGCTAAATCTATGTACTGACATGTTTGCATTTTTTTTTTAGGGCTCCTTAGCAAAAATAGCTACTATTTACAGTGAAATAAATCGCCTGCCTTTAATGTTCATTTTCCCAAAGCATCTGCTGAAAAGCTTTCGCCACGTGCTGCACCTGCTAAAATCAGATTAAAGAAAAACCAAAGCTGTTTTCTAAAGGGTCCGTGTCTGGGGGGAGGGTGGGGAATTCAAAACAGGAACTGCAATCAGGAAGACTTTTTAAAAAAACTATTTTGTGGTTTTAAAATGGGAAACTGAATTTTTTTTTTTAAATGAAATAAGTAACTAAAATAAGAACAAGATGAAAGCCAGCAATRAAAAATAAGTGTAAAGAGCTCTCCCTTGGTTCAGGTTTAATTCAAAATACAAAAAATTTGTAACCAAATTAAAACTGTTGCTATACCTAGCCATCCTCCAGTGGCCATGGAGTATTCTGTGAAGAATAGATGTGCTCATTCTACTCATTTCTCAGAATGGAAATGTATCACCACAGCAAAAAAGAATAGGTGTTTTAAAGATATTATTGTGTAAATGATGAATTATAATATTCATTGGCTTACTGATTATTTATGTGATGCTTGAGTATTAGGCAACAAATGCTGGGCTATCAGTATTTGTGCTGAYTGAAGGGTAGAAGGGAAGAGAAATAAAACCCTGACGGACAGAATGTTTCTTTCAGTAATAACTACCACAGCCAGCTGTGATATACCTAGGAAGGACAGATCASGTATCATTTCTGCTTTAAATACCACATCTGCTTTCAATATCTGTGGTCATTTCAGGTCTTTGTGCAAAGTTATTTAACGCTGCCTTTTCTTGTGTAACACCAATGTATTCTGTGATACAGGGGTTCTGCCAGTTCAAAGGAGATGATAGCCCTATGGAGCATCTTTTTCATGTCGTGGCTTTTGCTGGCGGCTTTTGTTTAAACCAAGCTCCCAGCACACTGTCTTCTCTCTCTCATGCTCATGTGTGTGAAGAAGCAAAGTCATTTGCAATATAAATTACAAACTGTTGAATTTACAAATTGAATATGCAAGAAAATACTGCATAATGTTACCACCTTCCCCAGCCTAGTATAGGTAAATACGTCTGAAATTTGTGTTGGCAGAAGAGTGGATATTTAGATACTGTAGATATTAATTACAGTTGGGCTAATTTAAAGTTTCTGTTATTAATTTCCATATAGTTTCACTGCCATCAGGATTAACTGCAACCACCTACGATCACAACCATTTGGTAATATTCTTAATTACACTGAGTAGACATTCTTTTTATAGTTAAAATGGTGCTTTAACAAGCACCTTGTAATCTCTTTCTTTTGTTTATTCAAAACAAATATTAGCCTGGAAAAAAGAAGAGGCCAATACTCTGAGAATAAAAACGGGCCTTTAGGGACTCAGACWAGCAATGATTTTGGTGAGTGCTTAATTTCTCGTTTGGTTGAAAAAAGCCTGGATTGGCTATTGACAAGTCCCCATCAATAGGCAGACCCCGGAGGTCTGGCTATTTGCACATGGCCTGATTGACTTGTCCTTAATAGACATATAATTGTTGACAAATACCTTCCAATAGACTGTGGCAGGCATGGCCGGGCAGACAAAAGAGGCTTCTCTACGCCGGAGACCAGCGCGGCGCGATTCAGGGGACGCAGCACCTTGAGCAGAGAACAGCTGGCTTCCCYAGAGAAGCTTCCAGAGCAAAACCTGTAAAAGCAACCTTGTTTTATTCCTCCAGTGGCTGGCGGCCAGCTTAGAAATTAAAAGCAGCATTATCCGTAGAGSGAGCGCGTGGGATCCTTTCAGGGTGTCCCTTCTTCTAGGCAACGTGAAAATACAGCTTAAGCCTAACAGTAAACCCATGCACTTAGTCCCCCCTTTTCCCAGAGCCTGGGGTTTTAAAAAATATGACTGGATTTTTTTTTTCCTATTCGTGTTTGTTCTGTTTCTGGTACTTTTTCCATAAGCATCCACCCCAGTTGTCCCAGGCTGGATGGACCTTTGGCTGGCCTTAGGTTCCTCATGTTTCATAACCAGTTAATTAAATAATACTGCAATATTATTTTTTACAAGCATTTACAAATTGCATGCACTGGCTGGGGGTGTGAGGCTCTGAAGCCTTCCTGTTTCCACTGATTCTTGCCACAGCTGTAGGAGGTTGGTGCCTATAAAACCAAGATGCAGAAATGGATGCCTAATGTCGGTCACCTATTTGTGAAAATTTTGGCTTACTTTCCAAGGCACCTCAGGAAATCTGTGGTGAAGCTCACGGTCAAGAACTAAGGATCCAGGACGAACCACAGCCCCAGTGTCGTGCAGTGCCTTCACACGCACGCACACACACAATTCTGAACGAGACAGTTAAATAATACATTTACTGTGCTATTATTTTCTACGTTAAATAACAGCACAGAAAAAAAGACGAAGAGGTGTAGGCAAAGGAGAAAAGATAATAAACTGCATTTATCTGTCCTCAAGATAATAGTTCTATATTAGATATGTTGGGGAATTAATTACATGGATTTTTAGAATGTTTAGTACATTATAGGCATTGCAATACTTGTCACAAGACAAAAGGCCATTGAAATGATGCAGTACAGCCTTAGGCAGCCGTAAAAGAACAAATTGTTCAAGTTTGTACATCAGTGAGAGATCCAAGGAACCCTGGCTCCAAGAAAAATACCAGTCAAATTTAGAGATTTACCTATTCTGTGGATTTACCCAGAAGTGGATTGAAACCTGGACTCCAGCCTTTTGGTCCTGGGTTTGGTGTGCCTGCCTTTCCGTATCAGCAGCAAGCTGAGAAATCACTCTTGAAAGTTTGCCTTGCAGGATTTGTTCCCTCGGTCATTTTGGATCCGGTAATTTCTTCAGCCCTGGCATACCGTGCTTGGCAGGTGCAGGTAACAGGTTACCCTGCTGCATAAGCAACTCGCGGGGAGAAGATGGAGAGGTGGCTGAAGAGGGTCAGAAAGGGTGCCACTTAAATCTCTAAGCTAATGCCTTCAGCCTCCCACTTCTAAGCTCTCCTACCTCTTTCCTCCCAAACTAATAAAAACAACCATTAAAAAAAAAAAGAGAGACAGAGAGAGGAAAAAAAACAGTCCACACCGTGATCACAGAGGCAAGCAAAGCAGGTTACAAATTAGTGTGACACCATCAAGGTGACACTGTAGACAACCTCTGACACCCGACACAAAGCTGAATGCCTTGTGCCAAAAAGACCTTGAGCCTCGTCTTTGATTCTTATTGATCAAATACATAGATTAAATACAGTATCAGATGGCAAGGCTAAAGCCTGGGATTCTACATAGAGCAAAGACCCTCAGACATGAAAGAACAGATATACAACAGAGATGACAGGTAGCGAGACAGAGATATAGCATAATTGTATTGTGAATAAACAGATGTAGGCTGAGGCAAACAATTTTATCTGGCAGATGGGCAGGGCTTTTTGGACTTACCGCACTTCCTACAGGTCATGAAATTCAAATGTCAATAATATTAGGAATAAGGGACAACATTTTTCACAGCATTTCTGCAATCCCCAAACATTCCTAAACATGTGCATCCTGTGACCAGCTGCTTCAAAATGGTGTGTGTACTTGTGTGTGTGTGTGTATATGTSCATTAATTCAGAATTACTCCAATTACG
Source organism: Apteryx rowi (assembly GCF_003343035.1). NCBI lineage: Eukaryota > Metazoa > Chordata > Aves > Apterygiformes > Apterygidae > Apteryx > Apteryx rowi. The sequence continues at coordinate 4,020,359 of NW_020447308.1, read as the reverse complement.
AGCTTTTGATGCTCCCAAACCCTCTTTCTAACCCAAAAGAGATGGAGAGCCCTCGGCCTGTCCAATCAGATCATTTTCCCTCCTGCCTGCAGCAGATGTAAGCAATTTACTTTTTTATTTCTGCATATTCAGTGCGAGCGGAGCTGTTGGTGACTTCTCACCCCGGAGCCTGCAGGATTCTAACCCTATCAAATTAAAGCATTTTGCTCACTTATTCCCAAGCGCTCGGCTGGTGCTTAGCAGGCCTCCCGCTGCATAGCAATGGCGGGTGTTCGTGTCCGCTCATACCCCGAGCCTAATCAGAGATTATTAAGGAAAATATACAGTGCTTTAATTTGATGAGACTGGTTATAGGTACTGCAGTTAAAGGTCACACTCTTGCGTGTATCTCCCTCAGTCACTGTAATATTTTCCTCTCGCTTGACAATCCTCAGCTCCAAACAACAGGCCAAGAAGACACGTTTATTTTTGTCACGCTGTGATGAGCTCAATAGGGACAAAAATGAATTATTTAAAGTTCGCATAAACAAACAACCCCAGGCCAGGTTCCCCGCACTCCGCTCACCCCCTCTGCGTTTTTGCACACGTGCGCGCGCGCGCCCACGTTTTGCTCCTCTGTGGCCTTTAAAGAACACGTGACAAAACCCTTCCTCAGCGGCAACGAGGACCCGTTTAGACGTCAAGTCCGGCTACGACGGCGCCAGATGGCCCGTGCCCGTTTGCGACTAGTCGGCGAGAGGCTGGCTACCCGAGCCTTCCAGGAGCGCTTGGGCAGGTCCCGGGTTAGGTGCCCGGGAAGGAGGACTTTTCAGCTGCTTTGGCTCTGCAAGCTTTCCTCCCTCAGGAGGAGGTAACGGAGCTATCCAGTGCGAAATAAAACACGCGGGGCCTGGTACGGAAAGGCTCTGAGCTTTCCTGCTGCCACAAAAGGAGCCGAAGGGGCTCAGCTCAGTCCTTTGCAATTTAAAGGGTTGAGGGAATGAGGGAAGCGCATCAGCTCCAACCTGCCTCCCTCCGTACGCCGTCGGAACCGGCTCGCGTCCTCCTCTAAATTCACACGGCTTCTAGGTGAGGCTCTGCGGGTGTAGAAAGGGGGGGAGGGAGGAGATGCAACAATTTCTTCTTCGTCTTCTTCTTCTTCTCTCAGCCTCAACTCTGCTGCCATTTGTTAAAACAGAGAGGTGGWTTCGTCTGTTGTGAGAGCTGCGTGGCGGGGAGGGAAAGAGCGAGCGGGCGAGAGACGGGTGGGTTAATTCTAATCTCCTGTCGAGCCTAATGGTTTGAGCATATGTGTCCACGCAGCAGACCAACAGCAGGCTTATTTACCTCCAAAATTTACATGAGAATTGCTTTATGCAGCTGTATGTAAAAATTCAAACCACACAGTGTCACTGTATCACACAGGTCAATCCAAAGCCCAGTGGCATTATAGCAAGAGACAAAAGCCTCACCACTTTGCCAGGGTTTCCTTTAGGACTGCAACTTGTTCTGTTAAAAGCAAAAAACAACAACAAAAAGTGTGAGCCTATTTCCACCGCTGCCCCCCTTCCAGATTCCCTTCGCATTCCTCAAAGGCTGCCAAAATTATGAGGACACGGAGCCTGATCCTGCTTTTGCCACTATCAGCAGGCGTTTCATGCCGGGCCGCAAAGGACGTCAGGATCGGGCCTGATTCATTTTGTGTCTGTGAATAATCCCGTTAGCTGATCCCCAGGCCTAGACTTTTTATATACACATTACTGATGGGCAAAGGCAGAAGAGTTCACGGAGGTGCGGTTTCAGTATTTATCCTGAACAGAGACAGACAGGCTCAGGCTGCTTGGGATGCTAAAGGCATCCCGGTCCGTCTGGTAAATTGCTTGTGATTGCCGGCTTGTTGGTTTGTTTTTCCCCCCCCAATTTGAAGGGTCTGGGATATCACCAGAAAAGCCACAGCTAGATGTGCTGTGGAAATACATGTTATATGAATTTCTCCAGAGAGCTGGGGAATCCTGGGCTGCATGAGAAATCGGGCTTTTTCAAAAGCATCTCAATTATATTCTGCTATGCTGATAGTATCCCACCTTCTGACATACAAAAGAAAGCCACTCTGCTTCAGCTCCTAATTCTAAGTGCTTCTAAAGTCATCTGAAAAGCTTTGACTGGCAAATTCAGCTGGAATTTCTAGCATCTTACTGATTTGAACATGGTTAGATACAGCATTAGCAGTCTCCGCAGTGGAACTCCCTCTAAAAATGCAAAGGTTTATCAAGGGGAAAAAAAGTTACCTGTGCTTTTTTCAAACTTCAGAAAAAGTTTTTCTGTGGAGGCTTGGGACAGTTCTTATTTTAGTCTGAACCAATTATTCAGCCTTAATACCTGGACCCTGGTATGCTTCTGTCTTTGATCAGAAAGAACTTGCCTGAAGGCCAGCTCAAGAGAGGTTCAAAGTCAAATGCTTTGATTTAAACCACTCTGCTCCCATCCATAAAAGAAGATGAGAAGAAGCTCTCTAGTATAAGACACAGATAAGTGCAATACAGCATGTCACATACAGTATTACAATGCAAAGCGTATGAAAAGAGATGTTTCGAGGAGCAGAGTGCTTAAAACACATATCACCCTAACAATCCGGTGATTTTGACAATGGTAAAACACCCTAGGGATTACTGCAAAATTCTCTAGCCCCTGAGAAACTTCATCTATTCCACAGTAATGCAAGAAATACAGATCTTTGGAATGACCAAGGACCAGGACTCGGATCCTCTTGCTCTGAGAGCCTCTGGAACAACATTTATAAGTTTCTAGTAGCAATACATGGAGGATGAGATGCAGCTGGACCAGTCCAGTTCTCTGGACAATTCTTTCCTGGAGACATTTTGCTACAGCATTCCAAATAACCACTTAGCTATATGACTATAAAGATGTTTCCAAAGTTTATAAAAGTTGAAGCCTAGGACAGACCCCTGCCCTAGTATTTTAGTGAAGAGTAGGATGATACCTACTGGCTGCCACGGAAAAGGACATGACTCAGGCCCAGTAATCGAGCTGGATCCTGCACAAAGAAAGGAAGCACAGTCTCCTGACAGCAATAGGAGTTTGTTCTCCTTTCCTGCTTTCCTCAAGTACCTCGATGAATATTTCAGCCTTTGAACATCCCCCCCCACACACACACACACAAAGAAAAAATTCTCCCTAGGCTTCACACAGGAAATGAAATGCAGGAAACACAATATCGAAATACAGCTTTCCACTGACAGTGTCACCGTTTTATTGCTCGGGTTGTAATCACTCTTTGGGGGAGTGATCATTTCCCACCACGTACAGCAAAACACCAGGCAGGCTGCACTGGCTGGAAATGCGGGGAGATGATTTTCCCCCTTGCCATTCAAAACTTCACTTTGTTGACAAGAACTAAGGGAATAAAGAGGAGAAGGGCTGTTTCAGATTTCTTCTTCCACTTCTGGTGAATGAAAGTGATTTGCCTTTAACTATCAGTGCTGTGGTGAATACTTTTAGTCACTATATCCTGCTGGGTCTTTTCACTGGGGAAGGTTTTGATGGCAGAGCCCTTCTTTTCTCCACTGACTGGAACCTTAGGCATTTTCCTATCTTCTCCTTTCATTAATTTGCTGTCCCTTCTGGTGCCCTGACAATTCAAACCAGAGAAACCTGAAATTCACTGCAGCATAACACAAYCCTGTTATAGCAAACCAGATTGGATTTTTACCTTGGAATGGGACGTGGGGCCTCTTAGGCAGAGAGCTCTCAAAGCCCCATCCCCACAATTGCTCCTGTGATTTGGGCTGGCCTACTCTTGTGTGTGAACTTTGTTGAGCAAGGCCTCCTTTCAAGATGTACCCTGGTGTGGGATTAAAAAACAACCGTGGGAACATGATCCCGGGCTGCTTTGTCACCATGCTTTGCGGTATCACTCTGCTATACACTGTGCTCGCAACACACCAGCAGCAGTGGCATAAGCCAAGGAGACGAGCTAAGCATTTCTGATATTGAGGGAAGCAACTCAGTCCACAAAAAGGGAAGAGTTTGAGGGTAAGGCTTTTAAACTCTTTTTTTCCCCCTCAATAGTCAGCATAAGGCAACCTTTATTTGGAGGTAAGTCTTCCTCATGCTGACTATCAATGCATATTCCTTCTTTTCAGGCTCTGGAAAGGTCTGTTATAAATGTATAATCCCATAAGCAAAACAAAATCAAAACCATAATGCAAAAAGCACGCTGGGGCTGAGGAGACACAGTACAAGAGATCAAACCATCAGAAAAGTAAAACACAGGGGAGGATAAACAAGAGCAGGAAAGAGAATGTACAAGAGAAGGAGAATAATTAACAAACAGCATATGCTATATGGAGCGGGAGAGCCCGGCTCATAAAAAGCAAACAGTGGGCTCTTATCTGCTTACAGGAAAATTCTGGACTCTGCTATGCCTTGAGGGTTTGAGAGGAGAACAAGGAGTTCAGTTCCAAGGTGCACTTCTGATGTTTGGTGCACAGCGCCACAGAGGACGGTAGCTTGCTGTCATCAGCCAGATTCATCTTCCAAGAGGCGAAACAAAACTTTAATCCAACATATCCTGCTAAACTTTCCAACCAGGCCAGCAGGCTACTTATTTTCTGCATACCAAATCCAAGTCCAAGAATGCTGCTCAATATGCTTACTTTGTCTAAACCATAGTGTACTTAACTCTATATACTTTTTCCATGGATACTAGAAATTTGACACAGCTTGAAATCTRTCTAGGTGAGAGGCACTGTTAGAAACCAGGGTGGAAGGAAGCATATTTGTTTCTTGCTTCAAAAGTTCCTGCCACGCTCTCTATCGAGGCAGTTTCTCTGCTTTTTCAGTGTGCTGGCAGCCTCCACTTTGGGGAATGAGAGAATGCCATTTCAGTGATACTCCCTATATATCTTGGGGGGGGACCTTTAGTAGCCAGTGCTTTTGAAAAAAAAGAAAATTGTGGGACTCACGGAATGACCACACAAAGCTAAATCTGCATGGATGTGACTAGAAAGCCCTTAAAAACTCTCTAGCAGCTGTGAGTCAGAAAGTGAAGAAAAGGAAGAGTCAGAGAACCCTGAGAACAGGTCAAGGTTCATTAAACATCATGGTAAGCCTCAGGGAGCATGAGCCCTTGTGCTTCTTACTGCAAAGCCTAACRCAATGTGCATGTGCGGTGGGGGAGACTGGCGTGTTTTCTTCTCGACTCCTACAGGTCAGGAGGAGCGGGATTTTTGGTTGTGCCATGAAACTCTCAAATTCCCGCAGGGATGCACAGTTCCTAAGGATGCTGTTAAAGAGAGATGAGAAAAATGGGAACTTCAGAAAATTGGGCTAGACTTTGAAAAGAATATTAACCCACAGCAGTATTATTTAAGTGAACAAAAAGCAAACGAGGAAAGAAGGCATGGAAATCGCTATGGAGGGAGGATGGGCTGAGAGTACAGAAAAAATTACAAGTCTAAATGAACACCTTGCTTTTATTTTCCGTAAGAATGGCCTTGTCAAACATGGGGAGAAAAGGCAAAATACTGGGAACATGGGATAGGAAATGACAAGGACATTGTCATTTAGATATAGGAACTATATCTGAACAGGAGACCAAATTAAAATGTCAGTGCATTTTGGTTGAAGAGACTGGATGATCTGAGAACGAACGCATGAAATTGCTGGCCCAGCAGCAACTACCAATAGTTAATGGACCTAGCAAGGTTGCGTGGTGTAACATGGGGAGGCAATTGCAGTGCCTATGCTTTTAGTACCTACTTTTGTACCTCGTGGTACAGTTTTCTTCTTCTTAGAGTAGATAAAGGGGATTTAGGAAGACCTGTCAGTCAGTCCTTAATAGCTTACAAGGTTTTAGAACAAATTTGAAGAAAGACTCAAAACACAGGAGTAAATGGTAAACATTTACAATATGTGTTTCCTGACTATAGAATGTGCCAGGCTATCCTGAGAGGTTTTTTTGATAAAAATTTTTTAAGGTAAAATTATTAAAATTCATCCAGGCTTCATTAAAGTATTTCAGCAGGGGCCACCTGGGTGGCACTACTTAGTTCACCTGGGGAAAATGAAGAATTAGTCAGAATTTTAAGGTCTAAGTTGGTGACAGGGGAAGTGAAGATGTAATATGCTGCAGGGGGAAATATGGGGCTGGAGGGAAGATATTAGGGGAGTTCCTCAAAGATCAGCCTTTGGACTGATTTCATTTAACGGTTCATTAATAAGCTTGGCAAAAAAACTAAGAGTGCTCAAATGAAATTTGCAGATTGTACAAAGTTAGGAAGCACCATCAACACAAACGAAAACCGCAATATCATACAGGAAGAATTGGATGACCTTGAGGACAGAAGTAATAGAAATGGGATGAAATTGAACAGTACAAAATGCAAGGTCATGCACTAAAGGACTAATAATGAGAATTTCTGCTAGAAGCTGTTGGGAATGACAAAGGAGGAGAAAGACCTGGGTTTGCCAGTTGATTACAGGATAAATATGAGCCATAATATAATGCAACTGAAAAGGCAGATGCAATCCTAGGATTCATCACCTGTAATAGTGCTAATAACAAGAGGAAAATATTAATGCCACTACACAAAGCACTGGTGAGACATTATCTGAAATACAGTGTAAATTCTAGTTACTCATGCTCAAGAAGGGTTCATGCAAATTGGAGCAGAGAGTGCAAAGAGGACTATTACAATGATCAAGGGACTGGAGAATTTCCAAGAGGAAACTACAAGTGCTTGGCTTGTTCAGTCTAGCTAAATGAAGGCTTAAGGTGGCACAGTTACAATTCAGGAACAGGGGGTGTCCATACCAGCTATATAAGCATATATATGTGTAGCAGTGACACAAGAAGGGCTACAAATTGGTTTTGAGTTCACATAATTTGGGAATTACAGGATGTTTCTGACCATTGGAATAAAGGTTCCTGAAACAACTCTCCAGTGAGTGTAGTGGAGTAAAAACAAAAACAAAATGCTAAAACACATATAAAAAGTTTTAAGATGTAATGTCATCAGTTTATGAGTGCTACAACATAACATAACATGGTGGCCATGGAACAGCAGAGTGGATTTGATATTCCAGACATATATTCTTTGATTTACCTGTAGTCTCTTGCATTATTCCTTTAAGATCCAGGAAGGTGGGAAGAGAGATCACTTCGCTATCCAAAAGGATGACAACAATAAATGGGGGGGCTTTACAACATGATGAGACAGTCTTTTGGAGATAAGAGTTAGTCAAGTCAGTATCTTGAAAAGATCATGAAAAATTTAGTTCATGGGTATCTCATGATCTCAAGGCCATTTTAGGGCAAGATACCACTTTTTTAGCTGAGTAGAATTGCAGGTAAAAATTAATTTTTCCTTGTTCTAAGAGCCCACTTGCCAGTAGGAACACATACTCTTTGGTCTTCTCTGGGAATGTTTTGATATCAATAAATCATTAAAAGTCCTAGATTTGGTTGTCTATGAGGTAAATCAGCTATTGGTACCTGTATAGCCTACTGGAAATGGTAGTTCGGTGGTTTCTACAGATTTATTTTCATGTGAAGGAAAATATGAATAAAACTGTAATACAATCTGGCAGTATCTGGGGGTCTGATTAAATGGGCTCCCATTTATTTATTATTGCATTACTCGAATCGCCCTTCTCTGTATACCAAGACATAAAGATTTGGTGACATAAAACTCTCATCTCCCCGACCTGCATTTTTTTTACAGTTCCACCCTTTTTACGTACAACAGCACATTTCCAAAACAAAAGCAATATTTGCAAACAGCCAGATTTAAAAAAAAAAAAGAAAGGAAAAACAAAAACACCAGGAGAAATCCAAGAAGGTAATAAATGAGATGAGATCCATCTGAATATTTACCTGGACAATCATTTTGGCAACAGGCCATGGGAAAGAAGAGCTGGGAAGGAGCAACCACCGAGTAGAAACCACGGCTTGTTTGCTAGGTGGGAGGACTAGTCTTGACCCCACGGTTTTTAACACTTTATCTAACAACAGCATATGATGTTCTCAACTTTATAAAGGCACAAGTGCCCAAAACTTTCCCCACTGAGCATTAAAATAAGTTGCCACAAATGTCATGAATTACCAACTGCTACTGTAGTACATAATCAGGGTACTAATGACATTTTTGGTGCTGGGGCAAGGCATGTTACTTGCTTCCTGGTGCTGGATGGAATTTTTCAGGAAATTAGTTTTTTCATTGAAAACCTAGTGTCAAACTGACCACCATTATCTGTAAATTCTAATAAATAAGGCCCCCAAAATGCAAAAATGTTCAGAAAAGTCTAGACACACACTTTCAACATTTTTTAACCAACTATTTTGCTTTGTGACTCCAGACAGTATTTTCAGTACAAATATTGATAAAGTGCCTTAAAAAATAACATGAAAACAACCCAAACATTTTTGATAAAGGTCAAACAAAATATTTTTGATAACCCAATGCACTTCTGGGGGGAGGATAGATTTTGGTAAGAAAAAAGTCTTTTTTGTTTCAGCTAAGTCCCATTTTATAATTTTCACTTTAATGTTAGTTACTGAATGAGGAAAATCATTTATTCAGCTGCTCTAATGGCAACAGTCAGAGGGACAGAAGGGGAGATTTTACACTGCTGGAGTTTAGACACCTAGTTTAACTGGCCAGTGTTGCTTATGCTAAGCAAATAATAACGATGAGATGAATTTCCTGTTGTCTAATGGATGCCTGGGGCCAAGGAAGGATGTCTATGATAGGAATGCTATCAGAGCTTCACAACAAAACTACCGGACAATAGGGCTATGAAATAGGTATATATAAATGTATTCAAGTGACCTGAACATACACGCCCTCCTGCTCTGAAATGGTATTATTATGAATGTTCTTGCTGATTTGAAACCTCAGCAAAATATTACATTAATAAATGTGTTTTAATTACAAAGAGAGGGCAGGCAGCTACAGTTATTTCTCTTTGCTTTAGCATGATAAAATTATCTCAGTGTTAATGCTTGACTCACTTTTTAAGGTAACTGGAATGGCCACTGGAGTGTAAATAAGAAAATGTGGGGATATGCTGAAGAGCTCTGCTGACTGCTTAGTGCTGTACGAGAATAATCTCATGCAGGGGAATTCAATTTGTCCATTTGCATGGACGTGTCTTGGATGGGAAGTGTTGCTATTCTGCCCTGCCAAACACTATGGCTCCTGCTATGGAAACACAATGAAACCAAACAATTAGTTAGAATTATTGCTCTTAAAGAAAAATGATTTGCTTGTCTGTCTTCTAAGAAAAACTCAGTTACCGTATACCATCATCCTTGGCTTGACTGGCAGTGATTTTCCTGGTCTAGTCTGCTGGGAACCTTAAATGAACATGAGCAATTATAAACGCAAAGTCTTCAGCAATTTGTAGGCATTATCTCAGGATAATTGCCCTGAAATGTTCACGTTGCAAAGCAAAGGTAGATAATTTAAAAATCCATCTTTCCCTGTCTGCACTACGAGTTGGGCATAGCACTCTTCCCTCCTGTGGGCCTTGTAGTAGTGTGATAGAGCTTGGAATTGGTCCTTTGAAAATTTCTATTGCTGTTTTTGAGAAAGCAAGAAGGCCAAATCTGAGTTTAACCTTTCTTGGCTGAAATTCTTAAAAACTAAATGCAAGTCACATTTTCTGGCACAAACAGAACTACTAGAATATTAAAAGTCAAGGGAACGAAGCTGTCCTAAGGAGCTCTTGAACAATAACACCCATTGCCAGAAAGGTCTCCTGCCTCCTGGGTAAGGTGAGTACGCCTCAGAAGGAAGTACTAGGTCTTGGCCTCCTCATAGCTGTCCATGCACTATCTGAGCTTAGTATTTTCTGTGGGGTTTACTTATGAGCTTCTAACAGTGCTCATAAGTGCTCAGCTCCCACTCTAACCAGGGAAAACCTCCCGAGAAGTATTGAACATTTCTGTCTTTTGACTCACACAACTGCCTCATCTGTACATGGTTTCCTCAGTTCCTTGCCCCCATCCAACAGAGCAAGCGACTGGAACACATTCATTGCCTTACTGATTTGTGACAGTGCTTCCCTTGGCTGAAAGGCAGGAGCATGGTTTCTGACTTCTGAGCAAAACACTGATCTCTGAGCTCCTACTGCACAGAACTAGCAGGAAGAGCGATGTTTGGAGTGAGGAGGAATGGAAAGGCGCAAACCCTTCAGATTATTTTGGAATCTTTTAGTAAAAAAAGGCATCACTGTGTTTTTCCTTGCTTTGACATAATCAAGCCAAGCAAAAAACCCCAGTGAAATTACACTTTTGTAAAGCCACAAAGTTTGTTCCAGTTTCTGAGGGAGCAAAAAGTGGCCTTCAGAGTGGGAAGTGGAAAACCTGGTACAGTAGTTACCTGTATGCCAAGTTGTCAAAGGTGAAGAAGTCCAGCTCGGCCCTTTCCAGGAAATTGATTATAAAAATCAAGAAAAAATTAAAGTTGGATAAGCCCAAACAAAAGACTGGTATCAGAAAGACTGTGCATTTAGTAAATAAGAAATCAATGAAGCAAAACTGGTATGCTGGAAGTCTGCAGTGAAAGTGTTGGATATTCACCCACTCCCTTTTAGTTTGGAGCCCTTACTTTCCTGCAGAGGATAGGAAAAGCAACCGACAAGGAACAAACATTACTATCAAGGAAATACCTTTGCAGTATTCTGAGTTCCTATAAATGGCATTGAGCCTTCACTATGCTGGTCTGGAGAGAAAACTTGGCCAGAGAGCATTTGAAAAATTGATCCAGTCCAAACCACCACTCACAGCTCCTTTGTGAACAACATGACACGTCTGACTTGAATGCATTCTGCCATCTTGGCCTCCATATCCCCTTTCTCTTTTCTCCTTTATCCCATCTTTTTTCACTCTCAGCTGAGACTACAAAATTGCAAAGAGCTTATGTTGACATGCTCCATCAGACCATTTGGGAGTCATTAATACAGCCACTCCCGTTAATAATCATGTGCCTGTTAGTGGAGTTTCCCTTCAAAAGTGGACTTGCTTTCAGGCAGGACTCCATTCCATGCAGCGCTGGAAAACTGCAAGACATGATGGGAGTGCAGGATATTACTAGCTGTGCCGAACACAGCCAGATCAGACCCAAGAGTAATGGACGTGCATGTAGTCTTTCTTACTCCAGCACCGTCGATAGAGCCATTACAATAGCTGCCTAATTGCACTTGTTCTTTTAGGCCCTGGAGAGTTGGCTCTCTTCTTTTCTTTTCTCTTGTGATTTTTTTTTTCTGATAATTGGGCCACYGAGTGAAAAGGGGAGAGGAGAAAAGGGGAGTTATCAGCAAGAGGGCCAGCTGAGTGAGGTTGGTGACCTGATTTCAAGCATACTGGGGGTACTCTGTGACCCCTGTAATTTTACTGCCTCCTGAGTTATCGCTTGTGATTTTCACTGGAGTGAAATGATACATCAGGGAACAGTAAGGATTCCAGGAGACCACAGACAGGCAGAATACAAAGCACCTACCAAAACAGCTGCCATACCTCTGGCGAATATATATTTTTAATCCTTTTGAATGGAGTCTCCAACTGCCTAGCCAGATCCCCTAAGGTTTGGTTAATTGAAAACGCTAGAAAAGGACCCATTTCTTACAATCGTGGGTCCAGCTCACAGTGCAGAAGCTCTACAGGCTTCTGTAATTTAGCTCTCAAGGAGCTTAATCCAGATTTGCACAACCTGTGGAACGCAGCATCGGCGCTCCCGCGGCTCCCCGTGCAGACCTGCTTTCCTTAACGCCCGCACCGGGAGCATTGCTCGCCCTGACCAAGCTGCACTCGGCGCAGTCCCCGCCAAACAGGCAGGGCTCCATCTCAGCTAGCTTGGCAACACCGCAGTGCCCAATCAGGGACTGGACAGTTAAAAAAAAAAAACCAGTTTCAAGGAAAATATTCATCAAGAATGCGCTGATGTCAGAAGAGATCTTTCTTGGCAAAATAATGGAAAGATAATAGATATACTCTCTCTTTTGGATGCGGTTTCAACTCGCACTAGAAACAGCTTTTCTGCAAAGTTCAATCCAGGCTTTATGTTCACGAYGGCTATCTTAAAAAAACAAAAGCAAATACGAAATTTAAAATGTTCTACATTCTGTTTTCAGGTTAAAAATTGGTACCTTTTGGAAAAACTAGTGAAGTCCTATTTCATTTCTTTTTGGAAGGGGAAAATAGGCTTTATTTTTCATTGGTTGACAAAAGCAAAAGGTAAAGTGACAGAATAGAGAGGGTTATACACACTTCCCCTTACACTGAGATAAACGCATTGTAAAACTTTGGCCAAGACACTTCTGGCAAGATTTCTTGCTTGAACTGAAAACGCATTTTCCATTAAAAAAGTTTAGGCAGAGTTTTCACTGAGTGTAATATTCACACACCTTTTCAAAACTGCTACAAGCTGAACATGTAATTCCAAATCCCTCTGGAAAAGTCCTGTAAAATTATTATCAAATAAATCGAATTGTATAGCAATGACAGCAAACCATCTGTGAAATTGACTGGAGAATTAGTTCCCTGGTAGCGAATGCAGACGGTAAGTTTAAATGTGCTATAGAAGTTTGTCCCCTCCAAAATGTGAATATTTTTAATCATTCAGTGAAAGATTTCTTTCTTTCTAGTAGATTACTGTGTGAAAAGTCTCTGGACCAAAAGCGTGCACTGAATTCCTTATAATTTTTAAAGAAGAAATCTAATATAGATGGTAACAGTGATAGCTTCTTTCTTATTCATGTACTTCTAACAGGGTACTATTTGAGCGCTGAGATTGCCTACATGCTTGCTAATTAATGCTGTGCAGGGCAGTTTGCAGCCTTTCTGTTTCACCCATTCCTTCTTTTTCCAACAACTGAGTGATTTTGTTCCAGCCGGTAGTTACCCACCACATGACAGCACGTGCATCACAAGTGGCTTAGGCCAGATTTGAACTGGTGATCTACAGCTCAGATAAAACAGTTAAGTGACTTTGATGGCCTAATGCTGCCGACAGGGAGCAAGCTGCAGGGTCTGAAGTGAAGTTAGAGCAGGCTTCTTGTCCCAAATAAGCAGAAGATCTAATACTACTTTATGGAGCACAGGCATAGGACAGGCACGGGAATTACCAGGCATTCAGCATCAATGCGATAGCTGGCCCTTCAGATTGCTATCAAAAATGCTGTTTCTAATACAGATTTGTGCAAACTTCCTCCCTCCTGCCCCCTCCTCTAGCACCGCAGAGCTCTTTGGCCATTTCAAGCTACAGCCTTAGGGTTTAATTATTAGTATGACAAGCAGAGCTTTCCAGAGGTGAAGGGGGAGTGCAGAGGTGAAGAGGCTGGAGACATCCTGCCTCAACAGGGCAAAGGCAGGAATAACGCTTTCCCCATTCCCACCTTCGCCGACTACACTTCCATAAAAGGGCTGGCCAGGGGCCCTGGTGGCCCACAGTCCTGATCGCACCCTCCACCTCCCAGCTCTTTTCGGAGAGGTGAAACGCTGCTTTTGGGCCCGGGGCCCCTAACGTGATCTGGATGTAGGAGCAAGAATGTCCCCCTKGCTCAGTATGTGAGAGCACTGTGGGAAGCAAGAGGTATGTTTTTATGTGCGTACGTACATGTGCACGCGCACATGTGCTCCCTGGAGCAGAAATCCCTCTACGTTCCTTTGATCTCCTGGTGCACCTTTGCATTTTGATCCTTTTAAACTCCACGACTTCTGCTTCAGGTTCTGGCACAAGATGAGAAACAAAATAATCAACAACATTAATGGGCATCTCTCCCCTGTGTCCCCTGCTCCCATGCCACTTACACGCTATTTGCCCTTGTAATATTACTGTATGTATCAGACAAAACCCCACTATTTCATCGCCTTAAACAGGAAAATGTTTTCAACTCCCCTAYGCGTTCTTGCCTAGTTCATGGCTTGATTTAATTTTACAAGGCAAGAGCTGGAACAATTATCTGATTCTTCATGTACAGCAGGCTTTCAGTGGTCATTTCTGAAGTTTTACTGGTTCGTAACCTCTGTAATCAGAAGACCCAGTTAAAAAAAAAGAAACTAAGTGAACAGGCAGGAATCTGTTCATATTATCCCTTCCTAGCTGTCCAGGCTTTCATCCTCTTTTCTCCCACACATGCCCTTATTGCTCTGCTACTCACCCACCAATGAGGGTCTGTCAATGGCAGTGAGAGGTCAACATCAAAGCACTTTTACAGCTAGCAGCTTGCAGCTAATGCTGGCATTATGGAGAGAAATAGACGGAGAGAGAGAGCGAGAGAGAGAGGGAGAGAGAGAGAGAAGCACAGGGATTGAATGAATGGCCCTCTCATATAGAAAGGGACTGAAGAATAGAACAAAACCTTCTATTCTCCCACTCTTTATAATACTCCTGGGCCGAGTGTGCGTATGTGGTACACAGCTGAGTTTGAACTGCATTAGCACTCTTTCAGTTTACAAACAAGAGGCCTAATTTAGAAGAAAAATCTCCTATCTGATTATTTCTTTGTGTTCACCCATGTGGTAAAAAATGTCTGTACAGAGAACGGAGGGGGGCTACAGAGGTGGCTTATTAACTTCTTCGGCTGTATCATGATTGTGAAGGGCAATTGGGAGATCATTATTCATCCATAATTTTCAGACTCAAAGAAAAAAAGCAATACCTCAGTCCCTCAAAAATAAAACAAATTTAAGCGTGGATTGCTATTTTTCTAAACAAGGGGACGGAAAGACTGTGGGTCTACCCCACACCAACTGTACGACGGATGCCAGTGCCTTTCCGCTGCCCGCACAAACCCCCAGGAAGTATTTTTGTCCCAYGCAATTGACACCGTGATTGGATGTCCTCCTATAAAGACGTTCTGGGCCCGGCATAGTGAATGTCACAATTTAATGAAATTACCACCTCATGCTAGGTGGATAATTGTAATCATCTTGCCTGGCCTATCAATCTGTAAATCTGCGTGGGGGAGCAGGGGAATCAAAGCTTGTGTGACTGCAAAGTTGTTACCTTGAGTCTCTAGCAGCAGTCTTAAGGATAAATATTCTTCCAGGTTTGACAATGAGTATCACTATTTTTTTCTCCCTTCTGTGAAGCATGGCACATATTACCCTCCTAGGACCACCTAGGTACATCACTTAACAAATTTCCTGCTCCTCCAGGGAACCTCAGTTTTGGCAACATCTTTGATCTCTCCTGTGCTTTTCTTGTGGCATACCGGAGATACGGTATTTCTGTCTTTTACTATATGCCTTTTCCTTGTTATAGGGAGCATGAAGAAAAAATGCRCAAGAGGAAGGTACACATATTTTGCATCTCTGCAAGACTACACTATTCCTAAAAGATTTAATCTGATCTGCTTTAAGTAATCAAGTGAGGACCTATAGGGCCTTTGATGGAGTGAAAGGCAGCTTGAAAGAAATACCAGAAGAAGGTCACCTGGGTTTTCACTTCCACAAATGCCTGAGGATGCCACCAGAGCCACCGAAGGAGACAGCTGGATACACCATCAGTGTACAACAACCTAGTGCAGGAACTCCAGACCTAAATTCTTCCCAGATTAGGGGTTTCAGAGAGCAAGATCTGATTCAGATCCTTGCCTTAGTGAGCAATTTGTATTTCTATAACCAGGGTGTACATGCAGTAGTTACAGAAGCATCATCCCAGCTGAAAGGTTCTTTACTCTGCACAGATTTACATCAGGTGTAGCTATCTGAATGAAGAAAAATCTTAGTGATCTTGAAAGTTTCACCACATTTCTCCTCCTTGAATTTATAGATGGAGAGATCAGTGAATGTCTGGAAAAGTCTGCAAGTGATAGAAGCGAACAAACAAAAAAACCCTGATCTTGGAGACTAACCTGAAGAAAATATCCGTRATCTTGGAAAACTTCTGGATTGGTTTGGGGGAGTCTGTGTTTGCCTGGGGATTTAAAATCTCTACATCTGCAAAGATTTTCAGAGACAAACCCTCTGAGTCTGACATGTAGGGAATACTAGCACTTGCTTTTCAGGCACAAATATGGCTGAGATCTCAACCAACCTAATATCGACTATTTATTGCTTGAAGAAAACTCACTGTGAAGACCCCTCTAGTGTAAATATGCCTGTGACATGTAACTGCAAGGTGTCTTGATGCCTTGAATGCCTTTCAAATACTACTGCTTTTTTACTTTATTTTAGATATTTTAGTGTTGAGTTTTGTAGGCACCATTTTATATATTTTGAACCAGAAATCAGCATGATCAGAATTAGACAAATGCATTACATTTTTTTTAGTATCCTCTAAAAAGACAGTATCACAGTGCTCCTCTTGTATAAAGGCCCCTATTCTTTTATATTGTTCAAGGTAATGAAAGTGGAGCTTGRCTTGTTATATACTGAATTATTTTAACCAGAAAGCACTCTTAGTAGCCTCAAAGAACTGGATTCCAACCACATTTGGTAAATAGGAGAACTGCAAGTCCAGAAATCAATGAACGAAAGACTGCTGGATCAGAATTAGTGTTAACTGGTGGATAAGAGAATGATGACATAGGCTCTCCCAAGCACCCCTTTCTGGGAGTGCAAAACACATGTCCCTGGAATATGAACTAAAAAGGGCTGAAAGGATTAATACATTACTGTTCTTTGGAGGTAACTGTACTGGCTCTTTAAGCTCAGTAGAAAAAAGCAGATAAAGGATATTATTATTATTACTGCTGCTGTTTTGCACACTCAGGCGAGGTTAAGCCTGATTATTTAAATATAATGGTTTAAAGTCTTTGTCAAGACAATGATCTATTTTGGAAATCCACGCATGGGCAGTGAGAAGAATTTTGTGCAAGGAGTAGCTTTGGGAGTCAGTATACCAACTCAAAACTTTTATTTATCTTCTTGAAGACGGCTGTGATGGTTCATAAGTTAGCGTATGTTCATAATTTTAGACTGTTTCAGATGGAAAATAAGGACATAAATATTTAACCTTTGAAAAGGGAACTCATTTACTGGAAATCCAACTTTATGAACTAAGGTTATAAATATCTCTGATGAACTGCAATCAGCATAGTATAATGAGATCACATGAATGGCTGAGTTGTCTTTAACCTTTGATTGTTTAAAAGTGCAGATATTCATTTGTACCAAGGATTAGCAATGATGAACACGGAAATGAAGCTGAGTATCATCAGGCTCAGACTTGTATAGAATATGTCCCTGAAGTGAAAGTAGTCTCCTCCCCTCCAGTTTCTAACCCCAACATTTCTTTCATTCATGGTAATTCAGTTGTAATCTGTCAAAACACTGAAAGGGACATATACTTCAAATTTATCCGTAGGGATTTTGTAATGCCAGAACAGAGCTTTTTCACTTTGCCGAAAGATACCTCATGAGAGAAGTCTGTTCATGTTATGCACTTTTTAAGCAATCATATTAAAATGCCATGTGTAAAATACATTTTTAAAGTATGTTCTCCCTCATAAAAAAATCTGCTGCATAGTAGATGCATTTAGTGTGATGAAGGGAGCAAACTGTAAAGCTTCATCTTTACAGGGTCCTCCCTTGACATTGGGCTTGCAACTTCAATCCTCTGCCAAAATATGCCTGCTGGTAACCAGAGGAGCAGAATGCTTATCGGGCTGTTTTCGTTAATCAGTTGCCTAAGTAGAAGATTTAAAGATGATTACATTAAAATGTTTCATAATAGTGGATAGCACTTCTAGCCTTCAAAAGACTTTAAAGACATTCCTGGCTTAAGTCTTACAACAAGTGAGACTTCACGTGTCTGTGAAGCAAACATCACTCACCCTGTATTATTTAACCATTCATAAATGCAGAAGTTGAATCCTAGGATAACTATGCAGCCTGCCCAAAAATTATGGAAGTCAGAGCCAAGAGACTCAAGATCATAGATGTCCCAAACATGCTCTTCAATAGAAGGTATGCAAGGTTATGCATTTTACATGTTGTCATTTTTCACAGATTTACTCCTCTTGCTCTAAAGAAATTTACTGATGTTTCAGGCTAGTGCAATATAGTTTACTGACCRATTTCAGGACAGAACTACCTTTTCAAAGTTGCTCTTATTTTTTGCGTGAAAATGAACACACAYGCACACACACAAAATTCAAAAGACACACAAGAAAAAAATCAGGATGTGGAAAACATTCTTGACCAACCTTGTTTTTCTACAGAAAAATAGGAAGATCAGTGCTGATGGTTTTCTTTGATCTATTTCTGCTCATTTTCATCAATACTTTGTGCTCAGGATTTGAACCCAGCTCTTGCAAGATGAAAAGCTTCTTCAGTATTTAAAGATATTAAAACTATTCAGTGTATGCTGCAAACACTGGCTTTTTTGGCCATTAGGAACATCTGCCTATTCCAAGAGGAATATCAGAAAATGTGCGCAGGCAGAAACGCAAATTGAGAAAACGTCTGTGGCAGCATACAAAATAACCACAACGGGATAAATATTTGCCATGACCCACCGAGTCTCCCTCACCATAGCCGTGTAGAGCAGTCTCTCCAACAACATACTTTCAGCGTTACCTCATGGAAGCGGTGTCAGAAGATGGTTGATTGTAAATTATGGCCTGGATTGCCATACATCCACTACACCTCCAGGAATCTGAACTCTGAAGTCATTTAGAGGTAGGGTTACATCCAGAAGAAAGAATATCTTCCCTGGGAGATAAAACAATAAAGCACTTCTATGTTTTACAGATGTAGTGAGAGGAAAAAAACATTGGAAATGGACATCAAGCTGGCAGAAACTTTCCTGAGCCTAGAAAGCTTTTTCCAGAAAAACCAATTAAAAAGACTTTTCCTGAGCATTAACATTAACCCTGCCTCTCCTCCTGCCTTTAAACTGTAATACAGAGTCTGCTTCTGATTTTAATTTAGCTTGTTCTTACCTCTTTGACTGAAATAAGCAAAATCTTGCCATTTATTTGATCACCAGGGTGGGTGTCACAGCTTGCACAGAACAAGCCCGCACACACAACGTCAATGAACATGCTTGGACCGCAGAACCGCTTTGGTAGCAATATCTCATTACCTTGAATACCTTCTCTAGGTCTTTCTTCCTCTATCAAACACAGAGTTTGGGGCTCCCAAAATAGTGACTTTTTCTAATATTTATCTGAATTACCTCAGCAGCAGTACCCCACCAACATGACATCGGAACACACCGAAAGGCCATGTTAAAGCATAAGCAGAAATAAGTTAATGGCATGGAGCAGAGTGAGCCAAACTAAGATTTTCAGAGTCAGAAATTTTTATGTGCCTTTTAAAATAGAAAAATGCTATTTTTTAGGKTTTTTTTTCCCAAAGAGGGGGATTTCATTCATGAAATACTTCTCTATTTCTCTAGTATTGTAAGTTTTGATAAAGCTGACTGAAAAAGGTAAAAAGCTCCATGCTTAAATACATCTCTAAAATATTAACTGGCACCCCTGTGGCATAGCTGCATATCATTGTCCCCTCTTAAAGTATGCATCGAGAGGCTGAGTGATTCCTCAAAATTACACAAGGTATTGGCATCAAAACTTTCAGATAAATCCAAAATTGCCATATTAAGCTGCACCCTGTTTTTCTGGAACAGAGCCACTCTGCATAATTTTCCCTGAGGAAATAAATTACGATTAAAGAAAAAATGAATGAATGAGGAAGAGAAGCCTAAATATTAAACTATATGTGTTGGAAGAGAATACAACTTTTTGGCTGATTCACACTGTGTCTATAAATTACAGCATAACGTAATGTATCATGTCTCAGATACAAGAACAGCACTGAAAAGAATAATTTAGTTTCTTACACACAGTTAATGATGAATTACCATTTACATGTTTCATCATTCACTAGTACATATGGCTATAATTCAGGAATCGTGACAGTACAAAATCTATTACTCTAACAAAAGATTTGTATCAGACAATTATCTTGATGGTTCCTGTCTTGTTCTTGGAGTCGTAGTGCGTTCAAAGAGCTCTGTGAGTTATCTGCCAGCTCTGGAAGTTTTTAGATACCAGTGAGCCTCCCTCCTCAATCGTAAAAATGTAGAAGAAAAACTAATGTTATTTTTATGTGTAACTTTAGAACATTCTCATTCCCCTTTCTCTCTGTTCAGAAAGGCTGCAGTAAACCACTAATCTATTCTGTTCTTTCAGTTCTCTTGCAGGATTCCATGGGCTGGATTTTTACCTGCGTTTTGCCTCAATTGTTATGTGTTACACAGTCCATTTCTGAGTATGAGGCAACTCTCTTCTCGACACAAAGTAACCAACCTGTCTTTCCAGGAGTGTATTACATTATGATTTTACAGACTGGACTCTGAAGAACATTAATACATGATTTAACGTTGAATATGATGGGAATTTTTTATTCCCCATATTTTATGCATAACTATAAACCGAAAGAAACCTTCAAATTAACGCTTTAACCCCTGAATATGACGTACGCATTCATAAAGGCCTATATCAAAAGCCATTTCTTTCAGTGGACTACAAGGAAGTATGTTATATACCATAGGGACATGTGAATAAAGCCGTGAAATATTCTAATCCTGAATTAACTATTGACTCATTGTGCAAGCTTTCCCATGCCATTTAGCTTCCATAAATCTAGCTATGAGGCTTCAATGAACACAAAACAAATTATGCCCAAATCCAACTGGGCCTATCTGGTTTCTGTCATGGTTTGACATCACCTGCTTCATTTTATAGCTCAACTCACATTAGCAATCCATATCCTAACTCATGCAATCTCATCTATGCTACAAAGCCCACAGAGAGGAGACCCATCTCTTTGTTTAGGTTTTTCAATAACTCAGTGAAGCTCTTCCTGGGCATGAATTTTCCCTAAATTATAAAAAACATCTCAGTATTTTGACCCTATACTCTGCTCCATAAGGAACAGATGAAGTATCTTTTAACATGGTCTCAACTTCCGTTTAGTCAAAAACTTTGCTTCTTGAACCAAATACGAGAATCAAATCCATTTATTGACATTGTCCCTTATTTCCAGTGTCTTATCTAAGAAGTTTTCAGCGAGTCTGTCAGATTCCTTGATTAAATCATATGCCTCAGCTCTGAGCCTGTTCTTCCCTCAGTTGACATCTCGCCCTAAATATAAGCTTCTGCTTAGGGCTACCTCTTTCTCATTCAACCTGTCAATCCTAAATTTATCAAAACCCAAGATGTGGATATCCTTTTAACCTATTTATCCACATTAGATAATTCTTGACTTCTCCCCAGGGGATATTTCTGGGAAGTTTTCCACTCCTTTGTCTCTTTATTAGGCTTCAAGGTTGTCACATTTATGCAATTCATTTGTAGTTCTGACTTTCGTTTCATTTCAACAAATGACAGTTCATTTGTTGAGTTCTGACTCAGTTAAGACAACGTCCGCAGGATTACAGAGCGTTCCTGTGTAGCGTACTAGTGCTCCCTCTGTGAACAGAGTTTGGTAGTTCTTTCCCATGTCTGAAGATTCTGCCTTTCCAGTAACCCACTTAATTCCCTTCTGACTTACAACTGATTTTATTTCCATTATTGTAACCTACCACTTTCGACAGACTGATAGTCAGGTGAGGACTGGAGAAATGGACCTTTGTAGATGCCGAGATCTAGAGACAACCTCTCCAGTCTTTGCCACAGTTTCATATTTAGAATAGCACATTAAAACATCAGGGGGCATGAATATATACATTGCAGTCAGATCTCTATAGTTAAACAAAAAAATGAAATTATTTTCCTTTTGATGTTCATGGAGTTACACACAGTGTGAAAAGATGGAAAAAGGTTTCACCATGTCCCTTTCTCCCCTATTATCATCATTTTTCTGTTCTGTCATCAGAAACAGAATGATAGCCCTGAATTAAACCATCCCCCAATTCAAGCCCAAACTCGATTTAGTTCAGGTCTTGCCCTACCTATCACACGCACAGATACACTTAGTAATCCTACTGAATATGTTTTAATCTGACTTTTCCATTAGACAATCTTACAGCATGAAATCAGTGAAGAGGGGTTGCCTCTATCTCAAGAACAACTATGCTGCTTCTGGGGATATCCTACGCACTGTGTTAGAGAGAAATCTGTACCAAGGTGTTTTGCTGCAAAAGTTTTTCATCCTGTCTAGAAGTATCTGGGGTCCTATCAGTCTTTCATATAAAATATTACAATCCCAGGATACTCTGATATGTCGCACTGTAAAAATAGTCCCAAAAGAACCTTAACTATAAACTTTAGTGTGTTATAGACACAACATAAATAAAGGAAAAAACTTTTTGGATCCATACATTTTAACATGTAACTGTTCCTTGGTTGTCTAGACCTGCACATAGAGCTATGATAAGCAGTTCAAACAAGCTATCTGTACACAAGCTACTCTTTATAGCGCCTGCTAAAGTGGTGGTTAATTGCTATTTATATTTTATCAGAGGAGAAACTATGGAAGAGAGTAGGAAGCTACAAGAAAGCGATCAGGAAAATAGGATTAGAAGGTAGAGCCCTGACTCATGAAAAGGTTACAGCACACTAAGTGATCGGCAGTCACGCTCAGGTGCCGAATTAGCCTAAGTCTCTTGCACAGAGTAAGAGCACGCACACACACCGTTATCACAGATCAGCAGTGGTAACTTGCTCTGGTGTGTAAAATCTGAGGTTTATTTCCCAAATATGTCCATCATGCTAAGGGGAAATACRTATGTGCCAATACACTTCCCGAATTATTTAAATTGATTTGAAAGACTAAAAATAGCTTCAAAAATGTGTTTCTGTGTTGTTCTTTGTGACACCCGTTACTTCCCTTGCAAGCATGCTGCAGCACTGTCCATCTTTATGAGATTACAGACCAGAGAAAACACATGGGGAAGACTGATTCTCTTTCCATGAAGGCTTCTCTGCACCCATCCGGCAATATAAATACAGCTTACTGGTGAGGATAGATGACACTCAACTCCAGGCCCTTCACACTGCCAGACTGGTGCAAGGCAACCTTTGCATAAGCGAGAAGCCAGTGTCTAGTGTTCCTCTGACAAGAAGCAAATCTATTTTTGGTTATAAAGGCTTGTGACAGATCATTAAAATAAAAAAACCCAACCCCCCCCAAGATACTTGTGCTTATTGGAGGAGAGAGAGATGAAATAGGGCTGAAGACTGTTGAATCTTCTAGGACATTAATAACCAAGAACCACTAGAAATAACCATGGTAACAAACAGTAGCTAAGTACAGTACAATCACCCTGATTACCATAGAATTAGCACAAAACAAATGTTTATTTTTCCTAAATACGTGTATTATGATGATGATGATAATGTTAGTAACTACCCCAAATTACAGAGTATTTGCCCAAAATGCCAATGGCATTCCATTAAATGCTTTGCTCTGCACTTGTTTTCAGACTTGCTTGTAATAATTTGTGTAAGAAGTGTATTTATAACAGATTCTTTCCTCCCTCATTGTCTGTCCTCCGTCCCCTCTCCCCGACTCTCTATCAGCTCCACTAGTTTGAATATTGGTTGGATTCACTGATCACTTCACAGCTGACCGCAACACTTTTCTGATGTTAGAATCATTGCACCATTAACCTTTCTATAAGGCTCTCACCTAGCAGACAACACAGGCTTGATTTTAATTTACACCAAGGGCTTGTGTACTCGGGGACTTACACTGTTATAAATGAAAATACGCATTTAAACCAACAGGGTACATGCAGGGTTGGGTTTAAGGGTGTTGGGGGAAAAGAGGTACAATGTTAAGCTAAGTAGCAATGTTGGTAGCACAACGGGAGGGACTTCTGTGTGCTCTTTTTGAGCTCCCATGTGTCTAATCCCACATCTTGGCCTACACTCACCCTGCAAATGCTTCTACAATGCCATCGGATTTCACTGCTGAGCTTATCTCACTCACCCTGAGCCATCACTCATGCTGGCCTGATCCTGGTAAGCTGGTCTGAGAAGTTAAAATGGCAAAAAAGCCTTAGTCACAGTTTCAGGGCAGTAGGGCAAGTTTATCTCCCTGAATCAACACAGTACCAGTCAAACAGCATGAGGAATTAAGGGCTAAGCTGTAACATTAAATCACATCTTTGGCTAAAATACTGGTCTTCACCAGCAATACATTTAATGACATCCTGCCCATACCCCTGGACACTTGATTTTGTCACTTGATTTTGTTTTCTTAAATCAGAATTAGCTACCTAAACACTGAGAGGAATTATTCTTTTAAGGCAAGTCAGTTCCCTGATTCAGCTGAGACCCTGCATCATGGTTTTGCTGATATACCGAAGAGGAAGCACTTCATGTACAAGGACTGGAATGAGCAGCTGGTGGCAGAAGAAAGTAGGAACTATTTAAGCCATCTTTGCTGCTGGAGAAGGGCTATCTTGGAACAGCCTCCTTAAAGCCCTCTACTAAAGATATCTTTTGGAAGCAGTTTAAACTTCACTATAAGAAAAATATTCTTGGCATTTAGGGGCAACACAGAGAGAATTCTAGTAACAGGTCTACAGGTCAATCAGTACACCAGGACTGGTGTAACAGTTAATGTTTTTCCTCACAAGCATGTTGGATGGTCCTGTTACATTGCCAAGTGCAAAGAAGTCGCTGCTATGACAGAATCTATTCCAAAGCCATGTGCGATTCTGCCACCTAGTACAAGGATCAAGTGAAACGATCACGAAAATAAAACTAGAGGACTGAAGCAAAACAGCTGAATCTGGCAATTAGGATCTAGAATGAGACTGCCACACTGATTGACAGACATTCACTGGCCCTGATTTTCTTGTCACAGTTAGCTTATGCCAGCAGTATTGCATTAGCTAAAACATATTGATCCCAAATTTACACCAGTGCCAGGGAGAAAAAATACCAGGTTTTATACCCACAGCCTAGCCAGATGCCCAGTTAGTACAAATATCTGAAACTCTTAAGTTAACATAGTCTGGTTTACACCAGCTGAGAATATTTTACATGCATGCATACGGACATTACATAGCATATGTTCTATATGTTTCATGATACAGTACATATTTCTCTGCAACAGAAGTGCATATGTACACATACATGCACACGTGTAAGCAGATAACAGTCCCATTATTAGAAACATCCTCTGTATGCATTAAGATTCCCAGAAAGTTGAAGTTAAAACCTAGTCACAGACTATCAGGCTCACATCAATGTGAGGCGTAATGACAGCTGGCACTCGGCTGTTTTCAAAACCCCCTTTTACAGTATACAGCACCATGCTTCGACACGCGATTGAAGTAATTAGCTGCCGAGCGGCTGAACGTACCCCGCAGAGCACTGGTGTCTCGTCTGACACATCTGGGCACAGAAAGTAATTGAAACAGCTGCTTCTACCCATATGGCAGCAAAAGCTGGTGGTAGAGAGCCTGCTGGCTAGGCTGTACCAACCTCAGACAAATTAGCCATCATTAATCCCAGAATCTGACCAGCATACACACAGCCACTAATCAAGACATCTGGGGGAGGGGTGCCAAGCGGGAGGGGGAAGGAGGACTGCCAGGGAAGTAAAGGGCCATTTAAGATTATTCTTAATGGCAACAAAGTAAAATAATAAGGTTAATAATTTTTCTTTTTTTTTTAAGCAGAACACCACAGCCCTCCTTCACCAACACTTCCCTCAATCAGCTTGTCTAGGTGGCTTCGCCCACGCTGTTCATTAGAGGGCTGCTAAAATAGCAGCACTGCTTTCTGAAAGTGTCATACTGATATATGCACATGTCTGGCATCACACAAAGATTATAAATAGCAGAGTGTAAGCTAAGAACCTGGGGTATTTTTACATTGTGGTGAATGCAGCAGTCAAGCTAAGGATGTGGATGAAAACTGGACCTACCCATGCACGTAGGTACTTGAGGCACTCCCTCCTTTTCTGCAGGCCTAAATGCAATACAAATATGCATGTGGGCTGCTCCCTTTCACACGCCTAACACCGTTCTCAGCTCTGAACTTTGTCACCYGCAGTGAAGTTGTGCAAAACAATGCAACTCTTCTTGGCATCGTAAAACCTAGTGCRCAAGGGGGAGGACTGGGAAAACTTAGTCCTCATAACCACAGAAACATAGACTGCTATATAAGACAGCAATTCGTTCTGGGAGGAATGGATTGTATGAAGCCTGTAGTATTGTGTCTCAYGTCTGAAATACTTTGTGTCTAATAAGGTGCAAGCCTTAATTTGAGTTTTTCCTGTCGCTGGGACATTTATGTTACCCCTCTGTGGATTCCCTACTGTCTTTTCTTAATTGCTGAACTCACAACATAGCATTTCCCTTAAGAAAGTTCACTGATTTGGAGGGTTGTTTTTTTTTTCTTCTATCCAGCCACCTGGTTTTCCCAAACTTATAGGAACATAATGTCTTTGAGATCTCAGCCCTGTCATCAAATGTGGTTGAAATCAACAGGTTCAAGAGTTACTCTGGGAATAGATGACCAGCTAACTGCATACACCACGCATCTTGGGGACATTGCACTAAAAGACCTTTGGACAAGACCAAGAGCATATACATTAACGTTTTAGTTTGTTTCAGGAATGTGCTTCTGATTATTGCTGCTTATGTGCTTTGGCTTGCCTTGTGGAATGGCCTTGTGCTGTGTGGACCAGATTCCTTTTGGAAGAATCTAAAGCAGAAGATGTGTGCAACGAGTGCCCCCACCGCACTCCAACTGCTGCTGCGACCAGAAAGAGCAAGGCCAAAAGCGGCCCCTCAAAACCTGAATAGCATGGTGATTTGCTCCACAGACATGCTACTTGCTAATGTACACATCATCTCCAGCAGCCTGAAGCACTGCTGGCGTGGCAGTGTGAGCGCACCAGATAATTCCTGCATATCAACCTGCTGTTACCCATTAACTAAAGAAAGCTGTGACTTGTTCACAAACATTGATTATATGTTGTAAGCAAGGTCTTGTCTCTGCTGCTTTCCTGTTCCTGTCTTAGCTTTTCTCTTTGTACCGCAACAGTAGTGCAAAGTGGGATCAYTTGCACTTGATCCTACAGTGTCCAAGAAGTAGCATGTTCCAAATACTTCTGAGATAAATGTTCTCTTCCACCCTTAAACAAATATTGCTGCTGTTTGCTTTAGGGCAGCTATCTCCATCCCCCAACTCTTCAGTTTTCAGATCCAGAAATGTAAGTCAGCTTATTTTGCAGGGGGCATCACACAGTCAGTGTTGGAAAAAAGACTACAATCAATGAACTGCACCACACCTGCGGATCTTGCTGACCCAAAGCAGGTTCCGTCTGGCTCCACTAGTGCTTCATTATGATCTTAATGGTGCATGCCTCAGTTCACCCATGTGGGACAAAAAGTTTAAAACCGCTTATGCCATCCAGCAGAAGGACAGATTTTGCCTGGATGGTTAGAGAGGATTAACTAACAGTCACCAGGATATAGGACATCTGGTACTAGTGATCTACTTCTCACATCTTGCCCCCATCCCTTCAAGCCTAACTGTCCTCTGAAATCTGTTTTGTGAAGTGGGTATCATATCTTTATATGTATTTGGAAAGTTTGGGTGCTTCTACAAAATAAGTAATAATGCAATGTCTTTTCCAGTTTGGAAATTAATTCTTATTGATATACTGCATTATGACTATTGGGATGAAAGGTGCCATGGAAGTGCAAAAGTCCGTATTACGCCGCACCACATTGTGATTTCACTGCAGGCTCATTTAAGGGAAGATGAGCTACAAGACCAGCAATTATAGTGGTAATTAATAGAGTAAAAGAAATTACAGAGTGCATATGAAAGGCAAATGTGTTCTTATATACATGATTTCTTTGACTTTTTTTTTTTTAACATTATTCTCTCAGCTAATACTGAAGTTCCCTTGAAATCTGGGGATTTTTTTTTTTTTTTAACAAAACAAAACAAAACATTATGTAACGAAAGTATCTGCCTGGATAGCTCTACTGCCAGCACGTGTCCGTGCTAACAAAGGAGGCCAGTAAACTCCAGTGCACTCAAAAAACCAGTACAAGTAATGTGACAACTTTGGCTGCTTGCAGTGTCAACGCACTGGTTCTGACTGCCCAGCTTCTTACACCCTGCTAAAGACATAGTGCTTTGTGGGATGTGCCTGGTTAGAAAAGCAAGAGGAGAGCGAGGTGGCCCCTTGTGATTTGTTTACGAGAATGTTGCTTCCATCAATCTACGTCTGCGAGGGATGGAAGTATGGTGTTAATGCTTCCCTTGACACATGGATCAGGTAACGTTGCCAAAACATATCCTTCCCTTTCAGACATTCCTCTGCTTCTGGATTCTGAAGGCAGATGTAAGCTGTGTCTTCTATCAAGGCATCTGCAATGTGGTCTTTTCTTTGGTTTCAAATTCACTTTTCTTTCTTTTTTTTTTTTTTTTTTGGATCGCTTGGCTGGCAGGCTAAGCCACTTTTTTACTATCAGGAAGGCTGTGAGAAGAGTCACAGCCTGCACATTTTCTTCCAAATGCTCCTGGCTATTTGCTCTCCAAGTATTTCCTTTATTCTATGCAGTTTTATTTCAGCAGTTCAGCTATATGCATTACAAATATTGTGCAATAATTTTGTTTCAGCAGTGTAAAAGTGTGTGCGCTTTCCAAAGACTGGAGGGAGCATTTTCTTTAATTTTTTTTAAGAGTACTTAATAAGCTTTTTAAGTACACATTTTCTTTTAGGTACTGATGATTCATACTCTAATAGATTAGCATCAATATACACTTGCTGATCCACCACTGAACACCTAGAGCAGTGGTTCCTTCACTAACTCCCTATCAAATATCCTGATATAGCATTTCCCCTAGGATACATGCTAAACTAACTGGGGAAATGACTCACTGATTATTAGGCCTTACAGTCTGACGTGTTTAGGTATCCCGGCTAAGCATTTGAAGTAAATGAGACTTCTGTATTTTGGTGAACCAGCACAAGAAAAAAAAACACAACAAAAATCCCCAGAAGTAAATGAACAATCCATCTGGAACTGAATGGTTGAAACTGTTTCAAGTGTTGGAACTAGCATTTAGATATTTAACTTTTTTTGGAGGACACATTTTGCAGTTTAAACAGGCTGACAGAACTGAAACAAATTAATTACATATTACTGTCAACCTAAATCTATAGTTTTTGGTGAAGAAGTTTCTGCTGAACAAAAACCTCACCCAATTTGACAGAGAATTTGAAGGAAATGGACAGAAGTGGATACATGAACAGACCTAACCAGAATTTGAATACTATAATCCTGAAGCCTGTGGAAAATGCAAATAGGTGAAATGACAGTCAGAGCATTAGGAGATAAAGCAACGCTGTAAAAACTACCCTAAGTGAAATTTGCTGGGGCTTGGCTCAGTGACAAGTAAACAGGCTTACGGTGCAGAGTACTCTGGAAAGAACCACGACAAGATTCAGGGGATGAACACTTCAACTAAGTATCCAGAGAACTTTCCTGATAGTGAGACCTTTTAGCTTATACGACAGTCTCCAAAAACTAAGAAAAGTTCAGTTCTTTGAGACATTTTTAATTTCACAAACACCCCCCCCCCAAACTTCAGGGAAAAAAGGGTTCCAGGAATGGAACAATCCTAACATTGCAGAGGAAGAAACCTGGCACATTTACACAGATTTTACCTTTTTAATATCTCTTCCTGAGAAGGCTTACAGGTTGGCTCAGAAAAAGGAATGGCTTTGGCTTAGTTCTATGGGAGCTGGACACTGCATGTATCAACTCACACATTACTAACCTTTGTATTCCTTAGAAAGGAGAGCATTTTTCCTAGCCAAGAACGTGAGAAAGGAAGGGTGTGTTTCTTCTTTTAAAGGAGGACATTTTGGGATGTATGGATTTGAATTGTTATCTTTCAGCAGTGACATTAAATGCTCTGCGCACGTGAGCACCTGCAAGCTTGCACTGGTAAACATTTAACAAAGGGATCTCTTTTTTTGCCCTTTTGTCCACTACTACATTCATGAAACTAATTATATTTTTCAACAAGAGGATCACTGTTTTCCTTCCAATTCCCTTCCCAATTTGAGCCCCGGGCATATGTACCACACTGCACAATTAAAACAGCATAACACCTGGATTATAACTCTGCAGTCAACTGGAGGCCATGTGTTACATTATTCTAAGTCTAACTCCAGCCATGCATATTTTCTCTCACGTAAATGAACACTCCCCCCCAGCAGAGATTTTGAAAGCCAACATGCTTTATTTCTTTACATATAAGTAGGTGTTACACATACTCTCAGATTTCTGTGTTGCAGTGGACAGTGGGCTGAAACGCTCAGTTTTCACACAGATCTGTTTTCAGATCTTTCTGAGAAGAGTAATTCAATTTGAAAGACCTGCAGTTCTTCATATGAGACCTATGCTGAGGGCATGTTCTACCTCTGCATTCAGCTTCCTGCCCGACCAAACCAGGTTACAAATTAATTATTAATCTACATCTTCTGTGCATGCAGGCAGGCAGGCGTATATGTGTTAACAGTCTGCCCATGGAAAGCATAGATTTCTCTGTTGAGGTATTTTAAGTCATCTACAACACTGTGGTAGCTACCTCTATTAAAAATAATATACAGGGTCAGTTCCATGGAACTGGCAGAGATTAAACAGTATATGCAATGAATGTGTAAGATTCAAGATGTTCTGGATTTTCTACACATTAAAAAAAAAAGTCAAATTATCCTTCAGTATTCTACCAGAATGACTATGAGTGCTTGTTCAAATGGTTCCTGGCTAAATGATGGTATTTATCTGCATTCCACACGAAGACACCACTGCAGTATAATTATCATTCAAAACACAAGGCAAAAGGATGAAGCCAGCTCCAAAGAGTTGACCACTTCAGAAAAGCTTTCCTTTTGAAGGAAGCCCCTTAGCTTCTAGGAACAGTTAATCACACTAGTGACTCTTGCTCAGTAGGATGCTGTTCTGGCTCTCCAAAACTTCCATGGCGATTCTTTAGTCTTGAGCAGACCATATRCAATCCTGACCCTGACTGTTGAGGACAACATTATGGTTCTCTCCAGAATGTCCCTGGTCCCAACAGCTCAAATCACTTCATCCATAAAGTTATAACCCCACCCAAGAGAGAAAGAGACGGATTTTTAAATGACACAGTTCTTCTTTCCTGCCAAGTGTTTTACCTCAAATTGTGTTTCCTTTATTTATTTCCCACTCTGCCTTCTCCCTGACCCTTAAGCTTCATCACTTTTTGTATTGGGCTTCCATGGGTCTCTTCTTCTTCTTTTTTTTTATTTTTATTAAGTGTTCTAAGGGAATGTTTTTAATTATAATTCAAGGAGGAAAATATATGATATTGTTGGAGACCCCCTTGGAGCAGTCTCAGGGTGGTTTGCTTATAAATCAAATTACTGAGGGCTTAATTGTGCAACTCTTCTGTCTTGCAAGCCCTTACTCATCTGAGTAAGTACAGTGAGACTTCCCAGTGGGTAAGTGCTCACTAACATGTGCACGCAATCTGGCATTACGTGAATATCACTCTCACATATTTTGTGGTCCAATGTATTTCCAGTGTGTTAGATACAGTTTAATGGTAAACATCTGTTAAAAATGATTCATCAACATTATGGGTTGGTTTCTAAAATCCTTACTCATATGGAGTGCTACCTGACTCCTTGAGGAGTCCCCTTGAAATGAGAAGGAACCACAGACTGGAATGTATCAGAATCTGGCCCTACAAAGCTCAGTGCTGAACACTTTGGCCTACTGCACCAAAATATTTAAACACACAATTTTAAGCATATGCATATATGCTTATATCTCTCTCTCATCAGCAAAGAAAGCACTCAAAAATGCATTATTCGAGAATTTCTGCAGACTTAACCTTGCAGGGTGCCAATTTTTATAGAGATGTTAGCATCTAATTAGAGTTAAGCATAGGCATAAGTATTTTCTTGGATTGTGTCTTAGTCACCAGCACCTTGCAGGATTAAGCCTGCCCAGGAGAAACAATTTCAAAACATATTCATCATCTAGAAGTTTAGCCAGCAGCAATTCAGTTTGTTGCTGTGTGTTTTTTGTTTTTTTTTTAATTTATCAGATATAGAGGTTTGGTGTAGGACTAACAAACAAGCCCTGTAGTTTGGGAACTACATTTATCAAGATGATGTGTAGAGAAGTTTTTCTTAAAAAAAAAAAAGAAAAAAGAAAAAAAAAGTATCTTCATACACACACATGGACAAGGTATTTGTACATATAACGGATATGTATATATGCACATAGACACAGAGAGACTGTGATATTTCTGTCCTGTATCCCAGCAAAGAAATAAAAAATTTGTTTGCTTCTAACCCCATCTTGATTTCAGAGAAACAGATACACTCTACTATGCTCTTCCCGTATTCAGGGACGGATATGGCTTTTGAATAACTTAAATACTTACCATTATACAACTGGCTCTAGAAACAGCTGCTCTCCTGCCTATGGATTTGTGCACAAAATATATGGACAAAAAAAGACGAGAAAAAAAAAAGATGCTAATGCTCTTGTCAGCGATCACCCAGCAGGCTCACCAAATGAGAAACTAATCTCATTTTATATTTCTCTTAATTTATAGGTTAATATTTCGTGCATCCCTTTCCTGTGCGATTACCATTTGATTTCACAGAGTATGATTAACAAATCTCTGGAAGTCTGTCAAACACATTTCCTTGTTATAGACAATACGGTTGATAAGATGCTCTGTAACAACAGACCCATACAGCTCCCAACGAAATACACCAAGACACATAAGAAAAAAAAATAAAAATTTAACTTTTAGTGATAGTGACTGCATGTAGAGCCTGCAGCAGTCTCATCCGTCTGACCTTGCTTTGTGAACTACAAATGACCTCACTGAAA
This sequence comes from Apteryx rowi, assembly GCF_003343035.1. Lineage (NCBI taxonomy): Eukaryota > Metazoa > Chordata > Aves > Apterygiformes > Apterygidae > Apteryx > Apteryx rowi. Next base: position 3,987,513 of record NW_020447308.1, on the reverse strand, counting down.
AACAACAGAGACCTTTTCTTGCTCTAGGCTGTCTCTTGATTGTATCTCTTCCTTCAGGTTACTGTAACTGCTCTTTTCCAGGGGTTGGGAAGAAAAAAAGAGAGAAGCAGAGTAGAAACACTTAGCTGAAGACCCAAAGGCCCCCCAGGCCTGCTTCTTTCTCAGTTCTACCATCAGTCTATTAATAACGGACAACGTTTTCATTAAACGATGCACTTTCCCGCTCCAGGATAGACTTGAGTTTTCTGTACTGATCATTATAAGAGTCCCAAGAGGGCTCCTACAACCACACTGTCTTCACAACAGAGACAAGAACTATCTGTTCCTACACAAACCATACACTATACTGACCCCAAGAGTGAGAAAGACCTAATAACCCACAAGTGAAAGAGGTACGGAGCCTAGTTATCAAATTCCATCCCGCAGGATAAAAGCGTCCCCCATTCAAAGTTCTCACATAAGGTCTTTGTGGATAAAAGATTTCTCCCAGCTGCCCCTGAATGGCAGGAAGCCGTTTCTCTCGCATGGCAATTAGGCCTTGTTTTGTTTTATTTTAAATTGAAGAAACCTCCCAAAACATATTAAATCTTTTTCAGATCTAGGTTAGTTTAGTTGTTGTTGCATTTAGAAAAACAGATTTCTGTTCAGTCCAGTTTAATACTTGAAGCAGTGACTACTAAATAGGAGCAGACTGTTTTTTTATATGATTTTTCTCTCTCTTCTAAAAAAAGAATGTTATTGATATATATTTAACCCTATGTTATGACAAGGCCAATATGTTGTGCAAGGGGCTGTACCAACACATATGGTAACAGCACCCATTGGTCTGAGAAGTTTGCAGTCTAAAGAGACTCTGCATGATAACAGCATCAGAAACGGAGCAGAGTTTACCCTTCCCACTTGGAATGRGTAACATTTTCTCGGTATGAGTATATGCCCTCTTCGGAGGGGTAAAATAAATACTATCTGTATCTCCAAAACCTCCCCTGTATTCTTTACATATTAAGAAATACCACTTTTCTTATGAAAACTGGATGAAAAAAAGAAACTAAAAAGATCAGTAATTTAAATATGGAAATAAATCAGGTGTCATAAATAACTGACTTTACAGGAAATTCATCAAAGTGCTTCCTTGGAGTATCTGGAATAAACGATTAACAAAAAACATTTATTTCTGGAATACTACCTAAAAATCTGTCTAGGATAATATAATCAGATATTTACCAAAGATATTTGAGTTATCATTGCTAGTATCAGTTTCATTCACAGCCTAAAAAAAGTGCTCCAGCATAAAATCACACTGGGAAAAAATGGAAATTTTACAACTTTGTACTTGAAAAATGACGACTTTATTGAAGATGTTCCATCAGCATCTGGAGACAGATTATGTTGACACGGCTACAGTTAACAATGCTGTATGGCATGACAAATTAATGGACACTGCTAGTCAGACATGGTGAACTGAGGCTCCACTTTTTGGGTGGCCATCTCGAGACAGATTTTCAGACTAGGCTTTTCCACTTTAACATCAACTAAAAATCTTGCAAGCCCTTGGAAAAAATGATATTCCCCATTTAGTTTACTTTCCAGGCCATGGAACCAGAGTGGCCCGGACAGAAGCTATAGAGGAGAACTTGCTATCAGTTAGTTCTTCAGCAGTAAATAAACATTCCCCTCCCTGACGACCATCTTTTATAAAGTCCCAGTCTACAAAAAAACACATACTCTAGATTTTTAAATGTCGGTGTGCCTTGGAAATCTATATGACATAAACTTTTGCCTAAAAATCAATTCTGAGTTATGATTTGATTAGAAGAAAATTGCTATCACATTTGTTTCTACATTTGTCTACCTCATGTCCTTTTCATTCATAGGCTGGCCGATTTAAGCTTTCTTTAAAAACTCCCCGAGAAAGCCTGTGACATTAAAATGTCCTTTGATGCTCTTTCACTAAGCAGTGAATATTAACAGTTATGGTGACCCTGTTCCCTAATGTGTCTCTGTTGGATCAATAGCAGTTAAGTGCCACTGTTTTACAATTAAAAAGGGGATCATTTTAAATTTAAAAGCTCATAGCTAATTTTCTTCTTGGCACTTAATAGCATAATTCATTTTTGAAAAACCACACAGGGAGAACATATACTTTATTCTTTGTCGGCAGCCTTATTGGGGCTAGTTTTAGTACTCATTGCTGCATTGTGCGTAATTTACAGCAATGCCCAGTCAAGCCGTCCACATGGCAGGAAGTGYCATATTGCTCCTAAATACAAGTTTGATCCACAGGCAAGAAGTAGAGGAAGAACCTGCTGTTTTTATATCTCAGTGAACATTTTTTTCTATATGCGTTTTGTAGCAAATTACTTGCAGTGTTTTATTTCTGCACCTTCCTATTAGACAAGGCCTCTGCTCTTTGTAAGCAGACTGAGAGGTTTGTGTTCTGCTCTAAGAAACCAACAGGTAGGCAGGAGTTACTGAAGTCTAGTCAATCCAGGACTGTGTACAAAATAATATAAAGTGAGTAACACTTTACACTTAGTGCACTTTCCACCTGTCAAAAAAGCACTTAATCTTCATTATTTCATCCTACGAGATTGTTTTCTGTTCCTCTCCCAACTCTGCAGTTGGGAAAGCTGAATAGAGGAATTAATGAAAAAAATTCTACTGCCTCTTCCCCAAGTCGCCCACAGGTATTTTGTGCTAAAGCACTTCCACTGTGAAATTAGGAGCTAAGCGTGTGTCTTCACATGACTTAGGTTTCAACCTTTTACTGTCCTTATCCAGCCAATGCACATGAACCATCTTTCTCTGTTTAGATCACACGCCCTACAGCTGCATCAAAGTGGTCCAAATAGAGCTTATTTGTGAAGAAACAGCAGCTAGGAAGAGGGAATGGTGAGTTTCCTAGTAGAAGCTTTCCTATCACGGTATTTGTGCCCTTAGAGTCCTACACATACTTGAAGTAAGGCAGCAAGAGACAGTCATCATTCTCCCAATTTCTGCAAAGCTTCTAGAGAGGACTGCACTACTGCTAGGAATCAGGTGGTTTCCAATACAGACATCGAAAGATGGTTTATGGGCAGGGGCATTTGATGAATGCAGCTTTCAAAGGCTATAGCAAATCTCTTGTCCAATAGTCTTCAAGAAGATGGGCTACTTGAGCAAGGTTAGGGATGGGATTTGATCTGTGGCTTTTCCATATTTGTAAGAGTGCCAAAAACCAGCACCACAACTCAGGCAATACACTTGTTCTATCTGAATTACGAGACCAGGAACATAGATATGTTAGTATAGAACAATGCCTCTATCAATACTCATGTATTAAATTATTTCCATTTTCCAGGACGGGGCTGTTCCTTGAACTGAGCATACTGCCCCACTTGCATAGGCAGTCAACTGTCTGACTACAGCTTGTATCCACTAAAGGAAGTGAAAAAGTTTAGCGTACTAAACTGGTAAGCTAAACTTAAGCGTAAATCCATGGTGGTAGCATAGCTGTGTCAGTATCTGCAAACCTACAAGAATGCACAGCTTCCATTCTAGGCTAAGGATTGCAATGCCTGGCCCCGATTCAAATTATTCCTCGGGGTCTTGAAGGAACTATGGGGCTTGGAAGCCACATGACCTGCCATAGTAAGAATAGTTCAAATTTTAATACAAGAACAGTCAATGGCAGCTTCATATTACCAATGGCATGAACACAGAAAAACATACACATGCCTCTCTAAAGAATACCCTCTTCTTCTTCCACCCCGCTACCCCCCAGAAAAAAATTCAGCTAAACTTCTGCTATTTTCTAAAAATAAAGCAAGGTTGTTTTGGAACATGTTCCCCAAGTATCATCAAAATATTCTGCATCATTTTAATTATTCATGCCCACATCGTAAACAGACAGATACCAGATTTCCTGACCCTTTGTAACACGCTCAGTAATAGAAATGAGGAAGATAAAGGAATTATCTGTAGCTTTCAAGAACTGCCAAGTTTTAAAATTGGTTCTTGTCATTGGGGTTTTGCAATTCGTAAGTTTAGGAGGACCTCTGCCCCTCCAAAATAGCAACTATTTTCAAAGTTGGAACACACAGACATGAAACTGAGCAAGTTTAGGACTAGACTAGAATAAAAGGTGATATTACCTGAACTTCAGACATCACTCTGTCCTTTGACGCAACAATAGGGAGAAGCATGTGCATAGATAAGCGTGTGAATATTTCTCTTGCAGATCATTACAGCTATTACTGAAACAGTAATAACAGAGTGAAGAAGGCCTACAGTGATGGGGAGTCRTTAGCTGATTGTTTTAGTAAGTTTGTGAAGAAGAAACCTGCTCCTCTCCGCCCCCCTTCCCCCTAATAATAATACATGAACTCTAAAATATATTTATGGAAAACAGCACTTCTGGCCCCCAGCTGACACTGCTGTTAGCAGACAGACGAGCCTACCCCCTTTATAGGTAAAGACTAGCTGGGGCTTTTAACATAAAAGCCCATATTCATCCTGAATTAAATAAATTGTTTTAACAAATCACTGCTGTGCATTAGAAAAAAAAAGGGGGGGGGACAACTACAGCCACTGAGCTGCAGCAGTATGATAAAGACACATCAAACAGAAAACATTCGGGTTAATGCAAGCTGGCTCCCTTGAGGAGGCTCTCACCCAAATGGTCATCTCCGTAACCCAAGTCATCAAGGGAACGGGGAGGCGGGAAATGGCAGTAGATCAGGTTCTAACAAAGCGTCCTGGTCTAACACGCCACTGTACAACACAATTAACTGCTTACACCAGGCATTGCCTTGTTTCTGCCACGTTACACTTCTCACATTTCATGTAATGGTGTTTGCAAAGTGCTCCCAGTTTCCAATTAGCCAGCCTTGCCCTCCCACTTAGGCTCATCTGTGCTGTTCTGACCGACTCCAGTAGACTGCTGAGAAGTCAAGTCTCAAGCACAAACACTCAGTGTGGTTCAAAGACATTGGTGGCAGTTTAGTGGGGGGGTTTTGGTTTTTGTTTTTTTAAGCCAATCATTAGATGTAATTTATTCTATACACTTCTGAGGAATCAAATCAGGGATGTAACTTTCCGTTGCTTTCCTGCCCTAGGTGTACAAGAAACTCGTAACAAACTAGGCAGCAACCACTTCATCTGAATAACCTTCCCACTTCTCCTTCTACCTATTGCTGATGTCCATCACAAAATTTCAAACTACTGCTTCACACCTTGCTTCTCTTTGAAGTAGACTTATGTAATTGCACATAGAGTAAAAAAAAAAAAAAAGGAGTTTTGTCCCCTTTCTCTGTGCCCTGCACTGAACACCACAAATGCTTTTGGTTTTTTGCCTAATTTTATATCATTTTATACCTCTGTGAAGTGTATGCCTTTTAGGATAGGAGAGAGGACAAAGAACATACTATCTGCCTAGTTTTCATTAGGTACTAATTACTTACATATACCTGTAAGACTGCCAGTCATCGCAGAAAAACATGATTCTACATGATTCTAGGACTGCATTACTATGTTTATGGTTCAGATAATGTATTGTTACTTGAAACTCACGTACATACATGATTTCAAACTCTCAAAGTTGTGGAAGGTTCAGATCTAAGGTCTGGTCCCTGACAGAGAGACAGTTGTTTTGAAAAATTTAGACTATGCAAGTAGCAGGTTAAATGCCTAAACAGGTCATAGCATTGGTCTGCAAATTTCAGACAGTCAAAAGTCTTGAAGCTAGAAGTGAGTTTGTTCTTGGTACCTCAGTTTAAACCATCTTTGAATAGAAATAGCTAAACCAGCCTATTGCAAAACCTCAATTTCATTTATTTATTTATTTATTAAAAACACAACCTGACTCAGAAACCTCTCAGGATATGAACACCCCAGACTGGAAAAGAGACACTCTGATCACAAACTGATGCAAATGTGGTTAATGTTCTCAGCTATTTTCAGAGCTGTTTGAGACAAACTGAGCTAAAATAATCTCATAAAACCAAACTTTTATTACAAGACACTGGTTACTTCCAATTGCCTGTGCAGTCAAAAGCAATATAAAGTCAAACAAGAGGATTTGTCTTTCTTTCTTTCTTGTATTTTTGATAAAAAATTAGATGAAAAACAGCAAAAATTACTATTTCAAAAACTTTCATGCCACAAAAAGAGCAGCTTGGAATGAAGATCCAAACCAGATCTTACTATATCTAATTAATCCTGCTCTGTTTTTATCATAGTGATTGAAGAGACAGCTTCTAAGCACTGATATTCGGTGTGGCACAAAGATCCTTCCTGGTAACCCAAGGAATATAACACTTAGGGAAGAAAGAATGGGAGAAGCTTGGATATTTGGTGCATTGCTGGAAAACCTCTTGACCAAACCAGTCAGCCTTAGTTTGGAAGAGCAATCAGCTGAAGCTGATTACACCTGGTCAGGAGTTTGAATCTGGACTGAGAATAATTCCTATACAGTGATATTTCACCAGACTTTTGCCCAAGCTGAAGATAATCCTCTTCTCTTATTTCCACCATCTGGAATTTCCCCAGATAGGTCTGCACAAGACTCCGGCTATACCAAACTATACCTGGAAACAGACACCATTCTTGAGCATGAATTGGAAACAAAAATATCAGTTGGAGGAGTCTGACCTCTACTCCTTGCTAACATTCCAATGTCTGGAGAAAGAATTAGATTTTTGGCCCTTCTTTACATTTTCAAAACACTCAAGAAGGTCCAAGATACCAACCAGGCTGTAGACCTGATCTGGAGGCCAGAGGCCCCCCTACTGCCTTTGTGGATTTGGATCAGGGCCACAGAGAAACAGCAACTCTTTCAGCTTGCATTAGAAGACAATTGCCATTTGTAGGCAACGTGTGAATATTCAGAGGGCTTTACTGCACGCAGTCCAGTAAAGTTTTACTCTGTATTAAGTTATTGCAATGTTTGAAACTGAGCTACAAAATTTTAATTAAAAAAATCAGTAAATTCCATATGGCTCCCAGGTGTTCCTCAACCTGGTCCTCGTCTCCCCTCTCCCTCTCCCCCTCCCCAGAAAAGGGGAAAAAGGGATCTGGATTTCTGCATAGAGATACCCTTCATTCTGCCGCCATCCTGATATTATTGTATCCAGTGTTGCAGAAAAAGGTTGGGGCTTCCTGCACAGTATGGGCCCAAGTCTGCTTTCCCATTATACAGCATTTACAGATGTTTCCAGGAAATTTGCTCCAGCCAGGTGAAGAAATGGAGTAAACTTCTTGGCTTTCCAATATATTAATTCTCTCTTTCCTTGTCCCAACATTTGGGTATAATTCATTTTCCATTCAATCCCAGGATGTCCACATTCCAAAACAGGCATGAAGTCAGTCAGGATTTTATATTAGACCTCGTTAGATTATTTTTAAAGCATGTTTATTGGTTTTCTTTCATTCAGTTAACATAACTGCACAAAATGTTCAAGTAAGACCAAAACTTCGAGGTACCTATGTAAAAGTCACTTGCAATATTTTCCTTTTATTTATACTGTTGTAAAATTTTATAGCACAAACAATTTTACTCCTTTTCTTCTTTTCTTTACTCATGCTCTGACTATTATCTTTTGACAAAAGGAAAAAACAGTAAGATTTAAATTGATTATTTGGAGATATTTTACAATTACAAACTAAAATGGTTGTCCTTCTAGGTTGGCTCTTAATATGACAGAGAAGAACCTCTGAGCTTTTTCCAGTAAATTTTTACCTATTTTTTTAAACTTAAAAACATAATTCTCCCGACTTTTGCTTGAATGTCTGCTGGCATTTTCATCAATACAGTTAAAACAAGTAGAATAAAAAGAACTATTTAATAGAATTGTGGAAATGATCACCTAATCCTACCCCTGCTTCAAGACAAGATAAATCTACTTCTCCACTTAAATAAAGATTACAGTTGCAAGATCCCTCTCAGTCCGTAAGCCTGCCACTTCTCCAAACACCAACAGACACTACATGAGCAGTCAAGGAAAGGAAAGCAAAACTCAAATCTTTAATGAAAAGCAAACATATTTGCTTACTGAAGACAAATTTGGAACAAAGGAAAGAGGCTAGCACGACAAATACTGTACAAGACTCCATTTCCTGGAATATCTTTATTCATTTTTAGTGGGGAAAAGAGTGCAAACCCCTGCCCAGGAAATCTTGACACAAATGCCCAAAACTTAATGAGCCCTCCTTAGTCTTGTTTTTCACTTTGCTCTCTTCCTCCCTCTGTGTCTTCTCTGAGTAAAGCATTTTCCTCACACTGCACTCTCAAATTATCATTCAATACAGTGCCTATTCAGCCATTAAAACTTTTAAAATACATATATGTAGGTGAGAGTTGTCTGGGGAGAAGTCCATTTTCTTCTTCCAGCCCTTTATGCTGGATTTGATGCCACACAATTCCCTAAATATGGATATTTGCCATGGCAACAACTGCAGCACAGTTCTGCAGAACTCACCCCTTAAGTGGCTTAATGGATATGGTATTTATTCCCTTTCTGAAGATTTAGCTTCGGTGACACATTAATACAAACATAAATGGAGCAAATATTTGTGTGCTTCTTGGGAATAACAAAGGCACGTTTATCTGATCCACACAGAAAAGAYATTTTTGAACCTCATTAATACATGAGTAGAAGTCAATGGAGGAAAATGGATCTTGTTAACTGGCTTCTTGGATACCAATAAGCATCTCATTTGCCTTAAACATATCAACCTAGCAACACTATTTATTCAATATAGAATAATCAGTGACATTAGAGAGCCCCGGCATTGCACACAGAGGAATGATTAATCTATTATTCATTCCACAATAAAGACTCTGAGGGATTTACAGTATGAAAAGTGATATTCAGAAAAGGAGACAGTATTTTTTTTTCTGACCTGTATGGGAATTCCTGTCCTGTGGGATGAATTCCTTTGAATAACATTGAAGGAGGTTTTAAAAAAAAAAAAAAAAGACATATCCTTCCTTCCTGCAAGGAAGGAGAAATTTCAAAGGACTAACTGATGGAATACATGGTACAAAGACGATTCTGAGATGCATGCAGACACAGAACTTTCTATAAACTGTCATATCATCTAGATCACTTTTGCTCTTCTGAGGAGAGGCAGGGAATTGCGTTGCTATGAGACTCCTGGTATCCAGTGTCTAGAGAAACTACATTGTAAAGATGGTCAGAGCTGACGTAGTCATGCTTTCCTTCAGCCTACGTATATATACGCACACAGAGACACTCATGTATATACAGACACACACATATAGAGGAACACTTGAGAGAACAAGTGACAGGAAACCTCACAAGAGAGATTGCTCCATAACCGTTAGATGCCTGCCCTCCATGACCAGAAGATAACCACAGTTAGTACTTGGCATCCCAGATTCCAGAAACCTGGAGAACATTTCCCCCACACACTTCAGCAAAAGCAAACATTGGTCTGCTGGCTCTTGAAACACACAGAGCACAGCCAACCACCTCCAGAGAAGGAGGTGGTCTCTTTAGTTTCCTCTAAGAATATGTCAGAATGGCAGTAGGAAGCCCCATCTGTATGGGCATGTGTATAGATGATCTCTTTCTTGTGCCACTTCTCCACATCTATATAAAAGCTCAGCTATTGAAGGCTGGCCCATAAAATCCTATCTTTCCTCCTCTGAAAGCTTCCAGATGTGGTTAGGAGCCACCAGCTTTCTACAGAGCAGTTACTAACGGTAGAGATAGCCCATCAGCAAATCCTGGCTCCCTTCTTTGCTTCCACCTATGCAAATACATTTAAAAGGCAAATAAAATAATAATTCAGATGCATTCATAACCTTATTTCACTCCAAAGACAACTAGCATGGCTACCATGTAGCCACTTCTAAGACAATAAGCAAAAAGGGTATTTGCACAGCCATGAGTAGGTGGAGGGTATCTGGAAAAATATTGTTTATGGGCCAACCGGGAAAACGTGGTTCCACCTTCTGCATATATATATATGTCTGCAAAGGTTCCACCCTTGCACCTATATTAGGCAATATGTCCCCTGTAAGACTCAGGAACCCTTCCGGATGCCTAGATCTGGATGCACTCACCAGCCCCATCTCAATCCCATACTGATGGCAGACTGGTGTAAACACCAACCCCACATACTTTGACTTCTATGAGAAGAAACCAGATGTGTAGGCTAGTAAACAGCTATACTGTGCCCCTGCTTTAGACAGTTTAGATACAGCCATTACATTTTTTTCATTAACTGTTTAATAATTAAGAATCATTCTGTTTACTTTGCAGTAACAGCAATGGCTTGAGTTACAACACATCAGCAGTCTAGCTCTATACACGAACAGATGCACAGTTGTGTTTTTAATTGGTGTCAAGATGGCACCTGAAAAGCAGTTATTTGAATATAGATTTAGATTATAGGACAGGTGACTTGCAAGAACTACATATGCATTTGTGTGGACAGCTTGGGATTCTGCTGTTTCAAAAACCATGATTTTTTTTAATTTCTTTTTTTTCAGTAACTTTCTTCCAGAAGCTGAGAGGCCTTTCCAAACAAGTAGAAGTTTTGTCTAAGTAAGCCCTAAGTAAAAATTACAGAACTGGGATTTAGATCATGAAATTGTCTAAAAGACAACTTGTTATTTGATTTTGAAATGTAATTGAAAATAAGAATAATGAAGATAACTCCAATTACTTTGGAATGGTCTTCTGCTCCTTGATGGGTATGCAGTGATTAACTAGCATTTTATAGCACTTCATTTTTTCCCCAGTGATGGAAGATTTACCCAGGAATCCCTGTGTAAGAATAATTTGTTTTGGCAAAGGTATTTGTAATAGAGTGAAGGGAGGGTGCAAACCTCTCCCTCCTTTAACCCACCCACTCAGCTGATCAGCTTTTCTGTGGGCTGCCAGCTGAGAAGCCAAGAAAGAAACTGCTGCAGAAGGGGATTCTCCATGTCAGTTTTGAACAGGCTAGCACAGCAGATAAAGCAGAAGTCAATGGCTGTTACCATTCTGGTGAATAAAAATTAATGTTAGGGCCTAAATCACAAGTACACTGGTCTCAACACACCTGTAAAGACCAATGACCTCAATGTTTATGAAAACAAAGTTGCACTTTTAATAACCTCCAGTAAATACTCCTACTTGAAATTGCCGGACTTTGAATAGACAGGGCTGTTCGTAGATCTCTTTTCCATTCACCGTTAATTTTGGTGAATAATGCAGACTAGTTTTACTGACATCCAAATAACTGTTGTGAGTTATCTGTTCTATTAAAGTATACCATCAATGATGACTAGACTAACAGTAATTGTTGTTTCTTTCATCAGGAGCTCTATACAGCCTTACCACCCTTAGCCCATGGGCATCTTGATGCAGCTCCAAGGACCTCAGAGAAAAACTCTTTTTGATGACCGAAATAAGGGTGCTGCTTTACGCCACAGTTTTGGTTTAAATTATGCAAAACTCTGAGATATGCAAGGCATAAGGAAGGAAAGAACAAGGCCTTTAATTGATTCATCATCCACTTCAACTGAATTGCTAAAACTCTAAAACAGAAGACCAGTTTTGCATTCTGCTAACATAATCCACCTCCATCCACGTTACTCTCTTCCATGAGTCACATGCACACACACATACCCACAGTGCATGAGATGCAAGAAAACACCACATAACAAGCAGCTGAATTAGCTATTTCTTTCAGATCTTAAATTCTACCACGAATTCAGTAAATACTGAGATAGGATTATTCCAATGGTTATCTATAATTCACTGTTATAATAATGACCAAGACTTCACCTAGAAATTCCAGTTGCCATGCTGATTTGATGCATGCATTCCTCTGCTGCTGTCAATAACCAYGTTTACTTCAGACCTTTCTAACGCAGCATTTCAGAAACTCCAGTTGCTGTTTCTCAGCCCACAGTAGAGTAATTCAGTCTGTTGGGCTATTGTTCCTGCAGGACACTGCATTTTTGTGTTGCTGTCCTCTGACTTAGCTCGTAAGAGGGGTGAGGGAAACGACAGGAGCAATCAAGATGCAAAAGCATGTACCCTGCAATAAGAAATATCGGTTCTCAGAGCGTTACACAATGGCTCCTGCAGGACGAGGCAGGAAGCCAACGCTGGAAGCGGCCGCTGTGGAAGCGCTCTGTTCCCGGAGGGATGATGGGAACAGCACTCAGTGCCAGGATGAGCCTTTCCCCTTCCCAGGGGCCCCACAAAAGGCAGCTCGGCAGCCCACGAGCACCTCCTTGCTGCCCCACCACCACCACATGGCCCCGGTTCCTCTCCCTCATCACGACTTCCTTCCCCTCCCTCACCTGCTGCTTCCCAAGACCTTGCAACCACCTGCCCGCCTGGCTGCCTGCAATGACCTTACTCCCTGCCTGCTGCATGTGCGGAAACAACGCCATGCCGGAGAAGGGTCCAGGTGCTGTGCAAGGGAGCCATTTCCTCCTCCACACCAGCCCCCCACAGCCCCAAATGGCTGCCAGAGCCTTCCAGAAGGGCCAGAGCCTGGGGGGCGGGGCAATAAGGGCAAGCACCAGTCACGTGACAGCCCCTGCACTCCCTGATTGGCTGAGCTGCTCCAGGCAGCAAGCTGGCACCGGGCTGGCAGCCGGCCTCTGTGGTGGCGGCGGCTGGGGAAAGGCTCGGCCCAGCGAGGCAAAAGCCTTCCGAGACAAATGTGCTTCTGAGACGGCCACTCGCCTCCTACAGGGACAGCCAACTTTACATTCTGTCTCTGGGAGAGTCTCTCTCCTATCATCAGCAGGGGGTTCCTTGCAGGAGGCCGGGCGCGGCTGCCCGTGGGGCGACGCTCGAGGCCGCGGGGTCTCCTGCGGGAGAGGGGCCTCTCCCTCGTCGCTCCCCCGCGGCGGCGATCAAGAGGAGCGTAATTACTACGGCTCCGATTTGGCATAGCTAAAAAGGGTAGCACGGTTTTGTGCTGGTTCTTCCGTTTGAGGATGCAGCTTTGCAAAACTATTCCTTTTTATCCTTCTTTACATATTTATTACAACTCTTTAGACTGATCCATGCAAACTAAATGAAAGCAACCAATAGAAAGAGGCCGGCTTGTGCCAGCAATCCCCAGACTGTCAAGCGATCACTGAAGATTGGACAGGTCCTGATGAAATAAATGTTGGCTGCTGACTCTTCCAATTTTGCAGCACTCCTCTGTGTCACTGGAGCAGCCTTGTCCAAGATTGAGATATTTGCAAACTGTCATCTTTCATAAATATCTGCCTTGAGTGACACTTTGCCCCCCTCCGTTTCCCTTTGAAATGTACCTAGCTGGCACGGAGCCTGCGGGATTTCATTGCTTGTGATAGGTGATTAGCAAAGAGATGATTTCCTCCTCCCTTCCCCCCCCTTCCCCTCTGCCAAAGGGCTGAGTGACAGGTCCAAAAGGCGAAAGGCAGACTGGGGAAGCAAATCTGCCAGAGGCAGAAGTGATGACACTCCGAAAACACTTCATTCATCTTGCCAAATTACAGGCTGGGCTGGGGACTGATGGGGACTGGAAGGAGGAGCGGGGAGGGGGTTGGGGGGGAGAATCTTTTGCATTTGTCTTGCGTGCTTTCGGCTCAAAAACACTGCAGAGCAGCTCCTGGAGCTTGAAGGATGCTCCCCAAAACCATTCGCTGTCTTGCTCCGTAATGCTAATGAGCGAGCTGCTACCCGGCTCATGTTAGTAGCTTTCTGACGAAGCATGTTAACTGTCTTAGTCATAGAGGTCAGAACCCTTCAGCTTTCACAGGCTTCTCACCTAGCTGTCAATAATGGGGGTTGAGAGGGAATTCTGAAAAACAAAAATTAAGTAGCAGACATCTAGCTCTCATGGACAGTGGAGCTGGAGCTAACTGTACAGTGTGTATCCCCTAATTTATTTGGTAGGGAGCTCTTCAAAGGGTAAACCAGGTATATGTAACTGAGAAGTTACCTGTCTCCATATTGGGAAGGCTCCACCTCTGGACCTGGTAATTTGGGAAATAACACAGGTGTGATTAAGCTGGTTCTCTGTGTACTGTGCTGTCTCAAATTAATTATGTCTTGGACAAAGTTCTGCACAGAACTCTTTTTTTCCCTCCAGGAAGAAAACAGATTTGCCAATGCCAAATCCGTTGGACCCTTTTTTTGCTCAGGAGATTACCTAGAACATGACATGACTGGAAGCTTTTAAATTTAGGGATTTTTTTTTTTTCAATTTCTTGGTTTGCAGTGGACTTCTGTCTTAAATATAATTACTTTTTTTTATTCATGTTTAATAGCTTAATATTTAAATGCTTCTGACTTTCCCAATTAACCACTTCAACCCAAATTATTTTCCCTGAATTTTCAACATGCCCCAGACCTACAGTACTTATGCTTTCAGACTCAACAACTCTTTTCAATAATGAGATTACCAGCAAAAGAAATTATCTATTTTCCCCCTACCTTTGCCCATGGCCAATGTAAGCATTAACATATTACTGAACCTTAAGTTCACTCTTACAAGTGAAGAACAAACCAGTTCTTCCAGCTGGGGCAACTGAACGTCCCTCTCTTCTGTCATCTTGGAGTACTTCACACAAACTGCTCCCAAAGAATGAGAGAGAATGATTTTGTGTTTAATAATGCATGAGCTTTTAGTTACATTGCAAAGATAGCTGACCAGATTCTGGTCTCTCCTACACTAGTCTGAGGCCTAATGTGCACTCAAATACAGGCATAACGCTAATGTAGTAACTTCTGTGAGTTTTGTTATATCACCACCTAAATCCCAAATAAATGCTGATGTCACTTCTCATTTTTATTATGTAAATCAAGTTGGAATTAGCCTTGGCTAACTTTCTGTAGCATCATCTGCTGACCCTGTCTCTCAGGATATACTGAAAATGGAGCCTGGGACATAATAAAATTGATTCCTCTTAACAAAAATAGACTCCCTGTACAGGACAGAGTCAAGTGGCTACCCTAGACTGGAGAAATATCATCCAAAATCAGCTTAGCTTATATCACAGAATCACAAAAATCAGTTGGAAAAGACCAGCTGCATTTTCTGTCCCGGGACTGTCTGATACAGCATGTTTACAAGGTATTATTTTGCTAAGAGGATGTTTTGTAGCCATGCAGATTTTAAACAATATTGCTACTGTACTAAGGTCCAATCAACAGAATTAAACCTGCAGTACTTTAAAATATTCTAACAGGTCAATTGGAACATAATATGGTTTCCTTTATCCCCTGAAGACTGAAGATCTGCAAAACTGAGACTCAAAATCTGCATGTTCCCAAATGCCCTGTATCTGAAAAGGTATTAAAACCAGCAAGTACTTGATGTTGTTGGCTGGAAAAGAAATGCCAGGACAACAAAATGATTAGATTTTTTCCTTATTTTATGAACTCTTGCTTCCAAATTGAAAATGCTGGAAAATGACCATCATTTAGTGTTGGAACCAGGAAGAATCATCAAACATGAAAATAAAGCACAGTAAGGATCAAAGTCAGCCAACCCTTTTCGGTAGATTTCAGTACCAAAAAGTGTGCAAAAAAAAATCTGATGCCATTTCTTTTGAGAAGTTCTGTTCTATCATCACTCAGAGATTTACAACTTCAAACAGCTAACTGAATATCACATACAGTGTGAGGTAGGCTAGCATAACAACATATTATTTCCCCCAGTTCAAGACAGAGAAAGCTAGTCAGAGAAATTAAAATGAGCTTCTCCATGAAAAACACCAAGTTTGTGACAGAACAGAGATTAAAACTGGGAAGACCTTTGTTTACTTTCAATAATGTTAACTACCTCACTATTTTATGTATGTGTCCATACACCCAGATGTGTATTCACACACACACACACACACACACACACAGAGTCAGACAAAAAAAAAACAAAAAAGGAGGGAGAGATCATATAGATACGCAAACCTGAAATTCAGCACATGGACAAAAATCCAGTTATGTATCTAAAGAGGAGCTCATGTGAAACTGAGGCACCTCCATCCAAAATTGCAATTAAAAGTAAAAATCCTTCTCAGATACCATTTAATGGTCTCTCTAGCTTAATCATTTTTTTCCCCTGTAAAATAAAAATTAAAAAAAAGGATCAGAGGAATTCCTCATTCACAGTAATCTGCTGCTGGTAGGAAATTTCTCTTGGGTGTAGCAGCTGTGATACATAACTCTGAAATCACTTCAGGTGGCTGGTGCCTGCCATCAGAAGAGCAGTTAAGGTTTTGGCTCTCACCTGAGATGTCTCCCTGGAGCAGCAGATGAGACTCCCAATCGGCAGAGGGGAGCAGGATTCAAGATTTCCCAGTGGTCATTTCCAAGGGCCTTCTGAGTGATGCGCTGAGTCTAGGTGGCTCTACACTAGATCTGCTGAGGATTTTAGTGGAGTAGCCCTATATCTAATTTTTGGATTAGGAGAAAGTGATAAATGCTACATATGTGAGCATAAGACATAGTGTAACCCATCTGTCCACCTACAAAACACATGCATTGTACACATGACAAGTTAATTGTGCATTAATCAGGATATAATCTCATACTGCTAATGCAAGTTATGATGTAATTTTACCTTAGCTACTTATACAGCTATGGCCATTATTATCATGTAATAAAATGTATCATTTCAGACTGATGAATGACACTAGTTAATGTATTTCTAATTTGTGTGTTTCACATGGTGATTTAGCATTACTCTGATTTGTTTCTTACCGAGGGAAGCTGCCATATAGTTGTCTTTGTGTCTTCACTGGACTTCTTCAAAACACTTACAATGGAAGGGAAAATTATTTGGTATTTGCTTTCGTTAAAAAATAAAAAGGGAAGATTTTACCAGAGACAGTGATTTCCTTTTGTTAGGACACTAGTTCCTTTCCAGTGAGCCCAGATTTGAGCAGAAAAGGATATACTTCAAGCAACAATAACAAAAAATGCTGACTTGGAATTTAACATTCCACATTTGGTCTTCTCTAATGTCTGATGCAAGAATAAATAATTGTACATCCATGCCACTCCCACAACACGTACACAGGCCCGCTTGTTAAAGTAAGTCCCAGACAATCTAGCTATGGCTAAAAAGGAAAATTTCTCTGTCAGAATTACACATTCACATTTTTTCCTAGCTTTTGCAGCTCATCTCTTTACATATGTGTGTCTGACCCTCACGCCTTAAAGCTTTTTAAAGTTCTGGATTTTTTTTTTTCTTGAGAACACTTTTTTGTGATAAATATGAAAATGCAAACAGGGAACATATATCTAGAATGAATTATTTTTCTAATGTTTTCCATTAAGCAGCAGCTGCTGTTACCAAGCTGTCATCTTTGTTGCTAGGGAGATTTTGTGCGCATGCCAGAATAGGACTGGTTGGTTCAGTGCATTCATCCTACTGCCTGGGAATGTCATTGCATTGGTGAACTCCTGGATGTTGGGCTGAGCAACCTCCTTCCTCCGACTTCGGTGGGAAACGGGTTGCAGGAGCACAACTCCTTGCTCAGGTCATTAACACTGAGCAGAGCATTCAGAACTGCTTTTCCAGACTACTGTGGTCTTGTCTCCTCCCTCCCCCTAAAGTGAAAAAGCTGAAATGTTTCATTTTGACATTTTCAGAATTTAAAATGTCCTGATTTTTCATTTCCGAAAGACACTTTAAATTTCACGTGCAGCTTTCTGCCTTCTCAAAGGAAACAACAACAAATAACCAGAAGTAAAATACGAAATATTTCAGGCAGTCCCAAGCAATGGATGCTTATTTTGACTCAACCAGCAAACCAAATCCTGTAATAACTGTCTGCATAATGCTAGAGTCAGTGACTTCAATGGCACTTCTCCTGCTGTAAACATTATGCAAATGTTAAAGAGCTTTGTTGGCCTATACAGAAGGCATTAGAGTTGTTTTGCACAAATAAGTGTTTATACAACCTACCTACGCCTGGCAGTTTCCCACATGCTCCTCCAAACATAGAAACAAGGGCCCGATTTTTCTTTATTAATGTCAGCGGAGCCATACTAAGCACGTATCACCTTTCCAAGTGCAGCATTTCTCCAGTCTGCAAGATAAGACTCCAAGACTGGAGAGATACCTTTTTTCTTGGCTAGCACGCTGTGATCAATGCATGTATTCAGAGTGTACTCTGAATGCAGTAAGAAGGGTACCATGTTCACAATTCTGTAATATACTGATAAGAAAACCTTATCAGTTTATTAGTGAATCACAAATGGCGACAGGTCAGATCAAATTTCTCATGCAGCATAAAGATCATAAATGCAGTTCCCAAGGCTACCTCAACTTTAATAAAATGAAGTCATCCATGTGTTGCTTTGTATTAATATTGCAACTGGGTTTAAGCATATATAAGCCATGATTTTTCCTCAAGTGTTGAATCAAATTGAATCACAGATTTTTATGAGTGATAAAATGATAATAGACCAGATCTGGTCAGCTAGGATAATAACTTGATTCAGTACTTTGGATGTAAGTGTTTAAGGTTTCCACAATAAAACTGTAATGTTATACCCTAAAGTGTGTTAATAACATTAAGTGATGTAACAGTGAAAGCGAACTGACAGAATGTAATACCCATAGGGCCATGATAATAGAAATAATTTATAATGTAACAGCAATAAAATCTTTAATGTTATCTCAATCCAGTCCTGTCCCCATGTCTAGAGTTTCAGATTACACGTGATTTTTTTCTATGCATTTAAGTGTTAACCTAAAATAATTAAGAAAATGGTTTTCAAAGTGGAAGAGCCTTTCAAAGTTGCTGACCGGATAATCATATTATTAACTCTTTCCTTCCTAACAAATTCCCATGTGGCTGATAGCTAGTATAAAGAGAGGTAAAGCTTTTCCACTTCCAATAAGAGACCGTTTTTCCCTTTGAAAGCAATTTACAACAATCGAGGAATATGTAGACTGCATTAATAATGAAAAGAGTATCTCATTCTCACACACAAACAAAAAATAGGGTGTGAAAGTGTTTGAATAAAAACGTAGTAAATTAGTTATCCCACTATAAATACATAATCTTCATATATGTGGGTATCTGCTAGAGGAAGACGAGGGCAATAATATGTCTTCCGTCTTCATGGTGGATAGAACAAAACATGACATGGAAGTGCCTGATTTGGTATTAGAAAATGTCCTTAACAGTAAATCTAGTAAGTGCTAGGACAAGTTGCCTGGAGAGCCCGGGGATCTTCTGCACTGGAGATCTTTAAGAACAGAGATGATCCAACATCTAGCAGGAGTGAATATAATGTAGTTTTTATCTAACGTTATGAAAGAGGGATAGATCAGAGAATCTCATTTATATGATGTGACTCCCCCGCCCATATTATAGCATAAATATCTTCCCTGGCATATCAATGTAGTGGGATTTTTAGTATCTCTTATGATCGTTGTCCCCAGGAGGTAAAGAGCTTTGTGCTCTTAAATCTCTTCAAAACATGTGAAAACTATTAACAGCATATATGTAAACAGAGGAAGAACAGGCATGTAAAAACACTGTTTAGTAGCGGACTGAAAGCAGTCTTTATCATGTAAATATGATACATGATCATATTCTTCCTATGATCTTCTTCCTAGCCAAATTGTCTTCTGAGAATACTGACAATTTAAGGCAGACCTACTGAGGGCCTATTCTAATGTATGCCATGGCTCAGAGGAGCCTAAATGGAATAAATTCAGGATTTGAATGCTGTTCCAAACTAATCCAAACCCAGGACTTACAACCTGTGCCTTCAGAAAATACTCCAGCATCAGACATACAAGATAGTTATTGTGTAATTAAGAAAAATCCTCTGACTCTCAGATTCTCTCTGGACTCACCAGGGAATCCAAAAAAAAAAAAAAAAAGGAACTGAACAAAGCAGCAGCTTATCATCCTGAAATATGCAGGGTTAATCATCCCTTTAAAAGCAAATGTATTAGGAAAATATTAGAGCCTTTAGCCCTCTGTGACATAATTACCCAGGCTTCCGGTTAAACAGAGTCTCTCATTAAGTAAAACATTTTATTTTAGTTTCTCGTTGGTTGCTGGTAGTATTGGGCTTCCTGCCCAATTCCAGCCAGGCTACCATATGAACAGTGAAAACAGCCAACATTGTTAATACAATAACAACAACAACACTTGGCACTTCCATCATTCCTTTGATCTCAACATCTTAAAGCAATTTACAGATATTACTTGCTTGCACCATGTGACAAAATTGTCGAGCAGGTAAGATTGATCACCCTTATTTTACAGATGGATAAAGCAGGGCACAAAGGTATTCAGTCAGCTTTCCCTGGCTGCTAGCAAGTTTGTGCTAAGATCCAGAAGTCCTGAAGAGAAACCACTTGGAATTACTGTTTCAACAATGACTGAACTTTTTTATCCCTCCTTAATTGCTGTTGTCCTTTATAGGTTCCCTGTAGCATAAGAGGGCTTGTGCCATGAATAATCAAGCAGGACACAAATCCTATTGAAAAGGGAATTTTAAGCATCACTTGTTATTTGTAGTTTGAGAGCCTTGTTCACCTTCTCTCCAAGCAGACTTCTGTTAGTTTACATAAAACAGTATGGGCCTAGTTTTGGCTGGCTAAGACATAAGGTTCGCACTGGTGGAAAAAAGGCGTAAGTGGTACAGGAGGAAGGACGTTTTTAGCTCCTAGTTCGCCAAATCCGGCTATTCAAACCCTTGTAGCAAGATTTCCTTGCAGCGCTTCTAGCAATGGGAATGCAAGGAGAACATTTGTGCATGGAGTCTAGAAAAACATTTATAAATGTGCAGCCTCTGAGTTGCCAATAGCACTTACTCTCAAAAACCCTCCCACCTTCTCAATCCATCTTTGGCGAAAACACTCTTCACACAGGGGCTGTGAATGGGACTCTGGCAAACTAGAATCCAGGTATGCATTTATGTGGCCAGACTTACAAAATAAGGCTCCCATGTACAGATATGTGTGTGTGTGTGTGTGTGTATAGATATATATGTGTGTATATATATATATATATATATATAAAAATGTATATCTCCAGCCTGAGAAAAAGTGAAACAGCTTTTGTCTTGCATCTAGAAACACCTCATATGTTGAAAGCTGAGCAGAGCTGGCATTTGCTGCTGATGGTATTGCTTCAGGAGAAGAATCTTGCAGAATATAGAATTTCATTTCACGCAGAGAGGGTTTCATCCCTAAGCTCATCTTGATAAATATTTCTCAATGGTGTGCTGGATAGTAAGGAGACTCACTGGTCATTTGCCAGATTTCTGCCATAGCAAAATCATTCCTTTTGTCCTCCGCCTAGAAGAGAGAACTTTGATATCTAAGAGCCTGATGTGTTAAACTCATCTTAGGCACTGAGCTTTGGAAACCAAATCTCACGCGGTGGATATAAATACCAGCTGTAGCCAGACTCCGTCAATGTGGATTGTAATTGACAGCGCTGTAAATTATCTGCTACTGATACACACCAGCACCCCCCAATTTGTAAGCTCAGGTGCCCCTTCCTGGCTACAAAAATAAAACCTTAACATAACACCTACAGGTAAAACCAGCGGAGTATTGCAACAGGCCTTTAGGTCTAGGTGTATTACAAGAGGGAGAGAGGTGGAAATGTGCCTCTCACTTATTCTGCTGGATATGAATGACTGGCTTCAAAAGAAACTCCGGAGTAAAAGATTAAAGGGAAGATGACCATGAACTCTCCTTTCCCAAAGGAAGTTCAAAGCTTCCTGATTTAGGTTCTTATCACACTATAAAGTGGGGAGCAAGGAAGATAAAAATTTAAAAATAAATGAACTTTAAGAAATTATCCTCATCTAAGCGTCCTCCAATACGTCTGGTCCTCTAAGTGTTAAGTGAATTGTAACTAGATCCTAGGGAGACAGTTGCAACCTGGTTATCAGTGGCAGTAAATGGAAGATAATAGCCCCACTAGAGAGTTATGAAATGGCTTGTCTTTGAGCTGCCAAAGTGTTTAGGCTCTCTTTTATTATATTCACAGCAGTAATCCGATATGTCCTGACTTCTGTCATCTGTATGTAATGCTTATCAACTCTCTGCCAGTGATTCACCTCCTTGTCAGGGACAATTATTCCTCAAAGTGCTGAGGCTACAACTGAAGCAATATTATGACTAGAAAGAAAATATGAAAGGTGCAGCACATCACAGCAAGCAATCTTCAAGCTGACGTCAAAGTGAAGGAGAACATTGTTGATAAAAAAATAAGGCATAAGGGAAGAGTTGCACTATGGCTCCCAAGGCAGTCCTGGGCATTGCTAAGGTCATGCATACATACGACTGTGGTAATGAAAGATTTTCCCATTATTTTATTGGAGCCATCTTGTCAAACTTCTCTTGTTAGGTCTCTGTCTCCATTTCCATTATAAGTCCCCATTCAAAACCACTTAAAACTACATAAAGTCTGTCTTGTCCCTGTAAGTTTGCAGACAGGAGCTCAACCCAGAAGCAATTCATTTCCCCACAAAGGATCATGAAATGAAAAGCATAAGCTAAGAGACAGAGGGTCCAATTCACAGTTGTGAAGTTCCCTGAAATTACAGAAACACCTCTGGTAAAGTTCTGATCCAAGGGTGCTCAGACCAACCTGTTTCATCACTCTCTTGGACGCCTCAGGCAAAACTGAAAGAAGTTTTGTCACTCCTTGCGTTGCTTATGGATTCATTAATTTGAAGTGGAATAGATGATCTTGGGCTTGTGGTTAGGAGAGCAAGAAGGCCCTGCGGGAGCTAAAGGCAGTGTCCTAACTGCCGCGAGAACAGTGCCGAAGAGCAGAAGGCACCCTGCAAACCAGGGCAGGGACCTTGGGGCGCCAGAAGCTCAAGGCCACTGGGAGAAGGTGAAAGGCTGTCGTATTTCTTTGTCTCCTCTGGAAGCAAGGGGAAACTGCGGCCTGGGAGGCTTTGTCAATGGCAATGAGCAAAAGCAGCTGGTCAGTAAAGATAATGTTGGAGACAGGGAGGCCAAAGAGTGGTGCCAGATGGTCCCGGGGCAGTCCAGCTGACCAACAGCAGCACCTATGCCCTGCATGCATATGTGGCTTCCCTCCAAATATGGGTTGTTAGATGTCGGTCAGCACATAATTCATTCGACTAAGGGTTTCAGCCTACAGAGCAGCAGAAGTGGAGGGAAACAATACCTCTCTGTGGTATTTTGATAGTTCTCGTTCTCTGCAAGTATAGTACAAACTCTGTTCTGTGGTTCATTTTGTGAGCAAGCGCTTAAAGAATGTCACTTCCAGCCTAGAGGGTCAGAGGGGTCTGTGAGGCTGAGGAGGGCGCGATGTGACGGTGAAACAAGTGGGAAAAGGGTGCAGAGGGAGGGAGGAGGCAGGCAGGGTTGAAAAAAAATTAAGTTACAAATCAGCACGCTGGTCAGAATGTGGAGTCACTTAAGCATATGCTTCTCTGGCCACGGAGATAAAAGCAAGCCAAGTCTTTCCATAACGGTTGGTGCTGTTATTTGCCTGGCGTGCCTGCCTGCCTGCACTTGAGAGAGACCAGCCTGCGCCAACAGGGAGCCTGCGTTAGTCCCGAGGGTCATCAACAGCAGGGTCAGCCGTGCTTCCATCGAGAGAGAAGGGAGCCTCCTAAAGCAATGAGGAGTGAGAATGAATCACTGCGCCTTGTCTAATATATCGCAGTAATGTAATAGAACAGCAATAACCCCCAGAGCAGCATCTGGTGAACCTGTGACTAAACACAGCTTGTTTTGCTCAGTGCACACAAGCAAAGGATGAGGACATATTTTATTCCTTTGCTTCCCCCTGCCCAAGCACAAGTGGTAACAAAACTATTTCTGGGAGCCTCAGAGTATCTCCCTTTTCCTCACTCCGTCTACAAATCAGAGCTCCAAGTGGTTATTTCTTCCCCACAAAGCACGTAGGTAGCTCGCTCTGCAGGAGAGTACTTCAGCAGCATAAACTCCTGAGTCTCACTCATGGCCACCAAAGTAGACAGAGATCTGATCTCAGCTATTCAGCACACATTTCTGACGCTGCAAAATTCCCTGTTAAAGTCCTGTGCGTAGGTGGATATTTCAGGTGATATTTCCCAGGGATGCAGGAGGCCTGACTCTCCCGTGAAGGATATTGGTGGCCAGTTGCTCTGACCTCGGTCAGAGTTAATCCTGCAGGACTGGAAAGGTTCTGACTTCGGTACTCACTGGAAGAAAAGAGAAGGGAGGAGAGGCAACCCCCTACTATCATAAAGACATGACCAGTGGCTCTGCCATCAGTAATTGCATTGCTTGCATTTAGCATTATATTATCAAAACACCTATTCAGAGCAGAAAATAAGATCAAAGACGGCATTTCCGTCGTGATGACTTTAGCTCCACTTCTCGCTGCTCCCTCTCCTCCTCCTGTCCTTCGGGTTTCAAGGCTCTGGCTCTATTCATCCGCACTACGCAGCTCTGCCGCCCCAGGTTTGTAACATTGCATCGGCGGCAGCAGCACTAATAACCCATGATTCCTTTCCCTATTGTGTTTGTCGGAGTCAGTAATCTGGGCACTACAGTAGCACAGCACTGAAAAGCTACAGTGTGTTCCTATAGCAACCACCTAATCCGCAGGTGGAAGGTGATTGGGCACCTTTTGCACCGGAACAATAATTTGAAAGATCTTTTTCAGTGTGCTGTTCTGCGGCATGAGTTCATTGTATTGCAACCCACCACGGATCATTATAAACCGTCATGAAAATGTAGCCACGGCTGCACAAATCATAGCAAAGAGAGACACGGCTTCCAGCAACAAGCCCTTGAAATATTTCACGGCAGGTTAAGAGGCCAAATTGCGTCTAGCGAGATGTATTGAATAGGATAAAACAAAGGGCTTGTATAATAAGCCAGTGCTGACAGTCTCGGAGTCAGGGAATCCCAGTGAAGAATAAGTGTGTGCATGAATATGAGTTTTCCTGAGCTATGGAAGGAAAACAGACATAATAAAGTGCTGGGCAGAGCTCCCACATACAACTCTTCCAAAACCGATTACTCCCACCTGGTTATTCCCATCTCTCCTAAAACATCTCCTTTTACAGAAGAGAATTTAATATTCTCTAATTGAAACCTCTAATTTAAGGCACTTGATTGCTATCCTTAAAGTCTGAAATCCTGGCCTGGATTTTCAAAAGGTGACTAGAGATTGTAGAAGTCTCAGATTTTTGGATAGTCAAGCTGAGAAACCTTCAAGAAATGTGGAGCACCTTTCTTCTCAAAGTCAGGCTTCTTTATCTTCCTAGCAGTAAGCAGTCTGAACTTGAGGTAGAGAGTGATTTTTCAAAGTAAACCATCTTAATCTATGGAGTAAGAGCAGCCCAGACAGTGACAGAACAGACATTTCCATATCATTCTTGAGCAAGGCTCGCTGTCATTTACAGACTAGGCCCAATTTCTAATCATTTTTTCATTGAAAACACCAGACTGGAAATACTGGATATAAATAGGAACTTCTTTAAAACTAAAAATTGTTTAAGCACAAACATTCCCCACACAGTGACTGCAATGGAAAGGGAGAGCAGATAGTGTAAATGATGCAACAGGCAGTCTCACAGGAAGGCAGAAAAGGAAATCTATAAAAATCTTCAATAAGAAGGAAATAGCATAACTACTTCTGTACAGCAGTTTAATCGCATTGTAGAAAGAATGTCTTTACTGAGCCTGGGCTTAATAAAAATGTCAAAAACTCATTGCATTAATCAGGTCTTTCAAGATTTGTTGGGGTGATGGAGGAGAAACCCTAAAAAGAGAGGACAAACAGGAGTTCGGCTAGATACTCAGTTATGATATCTACGATTCCAACTTGAAAGCTTCCTTAGAGTTATAGGGCAAAGATTCGAACCTGGGACTCTTCCATCTGAAACAAATTTGCTAACTTCGAGCCAATGAAGCCAGTCTCTCATTTCCAGCTGAAGAGTGTCACAAAGTACAATGTCTCCACTCGAGACCGAACAAAGGAGCAAACAAAAGAGAACCAATACTATTTTTATGATCTTTTTTTTTTTTTATCACTGATCTGAAAGTAGGAGACAAGTTCACATACTTGGTCTAAATCAGGCAGAAGAAAAGCTTGAATCAGCTGTAGGGCTATCTCCTAGGGAGATTATTAGATTACTGAATATTCTACAGCAAATACCAGTTTCTTCTAATTCTTTCCCCCTCTTGCCTTTCACTTACCATACAACTCAGGAAATTTCCTCAAAGAAAGTTTCACTGGAACTGGTAAATGTCTCTGAAAATTTCTTATTCAAAATTTCCCTGCAAAATATTAAAATATTCTTGACCGTCTTCAATCGTGCAATGCACTGATCGTTCCTCTCAAGTAATTCATGCCTTGAAATGACATATTTTTGTTCCTTTCAAAGGGCTCAGATAGATAGCATTGTTTTTCTTTCCAAAGCACATCAAAGAGCCCAAATTTTGGCAGGCTTTCTGTTTTCTTTAAAAAAAGGAGAAAAAGAAAGAAAAACATCAGAAAAACAAAGCTAAGAATAACTGCTCTTTTCTGAAGAGTGCCGTGGGCTTCTTCACTTCTAGATTCACAGTCGCGGTGCTCACTTCAGGGAGCTGCCAAAACGGCGAGCCGGGAGGTGGGGAGGCGGAGGGGAATGGAAAGATCAGAGAATTGGCACGGGATCGAGAGCCTTTTGCCTCTTGATGTTCAGGCAGAGTCTAGCCTAAGTCAGTCATGAACCAAAGTCATCGCTGTTTGTAAGCACTTTCCTGGGCTACGTAAGGTCAGGTCACAGCCACTATCCGTTCCCAATAGACAAGTTTCCACATAACTACAAGCGGTACTTTATTGACAGCTCTGGGGATAGTTTCAGTCTCCAGTTCTGCAACTGAATAAATTCTAGGAACTAGCTGGATTTGGGTTAATCGTGACCTTTTCCTTCCAGGACAAGCAGGTATAGGAGGTACATACCATCACTGCTTCTTTTGCTGGAAAAATGTTGGTGTCCTGAGTAGCCCTTCCTTCTGCTACAAGGCAGCCGTCAGGACATAGGTATGACTGGTTTCATTCACCAAATCTGGGTCCATTTTAGCCTTGTCTCCAGAACGCCCTGGCCTATAGTCCTTTGCAAGTTATTACCTAAACGTGCACAGGGAATACAGACAGATATAACATAAATTTGCACAGAGGAAATACATTGGTACTGCTCCAGAAAAACGTGGGTATGTTATGGCCCCAGGATCCATTTTTCTTGATTTCATTTCTCCTTTTCAGCCCGTAGCTAGGGTTTACTTATCATGACATGCAGTCCTGTGACAGGATCTGTAGCCTATCTTCTTTTAAAAATATCAACCACTCTTGCCCAAAGTTAAATAAGAATAAGTAACATCAAAAATGCAAGAGAAATACCACCAGCTCTTATTCCGTGTGAAGCAGCCTTTATCCTGGTTTACCATATAACCAGGCATGTTTACTGGTATTAGAATCAGATTATCTTAATAAGGTTTAAAATTCTCCTAGAGAAATCTAAGCCGTGGTACAAGTTTGTGGAGAGTGGTGGAGTTCCCCCAGCTTTCAGAGAAGACATGCTTTGCTCTGTACTGGGAATAAGAAATGAGGAAAGGTGAGGAAAAAAATCACAGTGGAGATAGTTTGAGGAAAATTGTAGGACTCACCAGACATGCTGTTGCACCGCACAGAGCTGTGCAATCATTCCCCAAAATGACCTGTTCTGGGCTCAAACTACTTTCGCCTTTAATGGGACCTTTAGACAGCTACCAACAAAGGACATGACGATGTCGCAGGAACTGGCAGCGCCCGCAGTTTCTGCCGAAGGGTAGGGAATACTTGCAGTACAGCACGGAGCCGCAGTCCTGAGGAGCTCCCACTGTCCCCTCGCTTTGGCCTTTGGGGAGCGAGCAGAAAGGCACAAAACCAGGCCAGCTGACGTTAAATCCACAGCGCTGCTGAGCTCGGAGGCATAAACAAAAAGTGCATCACGCAGCTAACTTGGAATGACTGGCGTAAAGAACAAGTACTCCAGATAAAGATGACAGGGTTCATTCCTAGAACAAATCAGACAATATGTGAAGTTAGACTGTGCCTTATCGCTTGGAACAATTATGTGGCCTTGTAACAAAGCATGGTCAAGATGGCAGTGATACTGCATATAAAACAGAGCCTGGCGCAAAGTTGCTATTCTTCAAACTCTCTTGCATCTAGACATCTTTCAAGTGATTTCAGAATTTAGGGTGAAAGTGGATCTTAGGCCTTTTTTTGAAAAGCCATTTCAAATCCTCATTCATATCATAAATGCTTTTTTCTCCTTTTTTCTGCAGGCCACTTAAATCTCTGGGGCCATGACATTGTCTGGCACTGAATGCAGCCCCTTTTTATCGTTATAAAGAAATAATGAAAGCATATGGTGGAGAGGCACTCATATTTCAGTGTATGGTGCCTTCCTCGTTCTCCATAACTGAGCACTGAAGAACTTATAGTATGATGAGAGCATTAATTATTTGCAATACACTAACAGAAAATTCCTAACAATTCAAAGTCATTCCTGCTGCCTAGCATGAATGTAAGTTCAAAGTAAAAGAAGTCAAACATATTCCCACTTTTGTGCATTAAACATCAGCAAGTGACCTGTATTTTATTACAGTACACAGCTGTTTTATCACATAAGTAAATAAATCACCATTGAACCAACTTTGGGAACGAAGATTTTGAATAATAACACAATTAACTTTTCCCACAAAGTCCAAATAGCCCACTTGCTCATAGTTGCTACAAGCTGTGATTCCCACGTGAAAGATATCAACTTATTTCCTTTTCCTGTCAATCATCGGTACCAAGTGGGGCCATGGTATGTCAGGTCATGACCTTTCACTCTGGGCATGAGCCTGAAAGCCACTAGTGAATCAACTAGTTTAATTATTTAGGCTGTTTCCAATAAATATAAAAATGTGGCCTTAAATATTTCACATGCTTGTTCGGTTTGGGCTTTCAGGCACCTCTTATCAAGCCCAACAGCCTGCAAGTGTGCTCTTATTGGTAGGAAACCAGACAATTAATAACCAAATCCAGCCTTTGGAATAAGGTTTATTTGGTTGATTTTGAGCTTCCTGGGCTGGGTACCGCTTGCTTGTTGGTTTAGAGGCCAGGATTTTTATTACCCTTTTTTTTACATAAGATTGGACTGTTTTTAATCAACACCAGCGAGGGCCCATTTGCTTACCTCCCACAAAATGGTCCTTCAATACAACTGCCACTATAGGACACACAGTTTTCTATATATGGTATATTTTCTACATCCCCTTCACCTATGGGAAAAAAACATGCAAAAAGAAAACCAATATAGTAAACTTTTCATAATACAATTCTTCCTAAACTATTCCTGAGTAATGCTGACAGCTTCGCTATCAGGTTCCCTACTAATGGACACAGTTTTCTTCCATTTCAGGTCAAAGCGGGATGACAACCTTCCTTTGTTGGAAATCCCAACTTTCTCCAGCCTGTAACATCCATACTCTAAAAAGCCAGGCCTGAACCAAGCTGCAGAGTTCAGCCAGTGTTTAGCAATATTACAGAAGGAGTTCACAGAAAGTCTTCAGCCATTTAAGTAGAAAACAAGTAGCAATGTTTTCCATGGATGGAGAACTAATCACATGCAAGGCTTTGTATTCTACAAACATTTATGCGTATTGCACCACAAACTTTCCAGCTGGTAAACACAGGATAAAATTAAAAAAGAACAACTGATTGACAGTGCCTTTTGAAAGAATAAGCCTCTCAACTTGGAATGCCAGAGCCAATTTTTACTTTGGAACATTCCTGAGATGTACAGAACTTTCCCAAGATTTCTTAAGTTTATTTTGTTCTTCTTTCCTCTAGTGCTCTAAGATTACTCAAGAAAGTGAATGTGAAGGACTGTCCCTATTTATAGATGACAAACTTAACTTGTATCCTCCTCCCTCCTCTTTCCACCACGCTCCTGCGTCCAGGAGAAGGCATGGGGAAAGGGAAGAAAGACGCTTTTGCACTGACTTTCCCATTAACTCTCATGGGCTGCTGAAGAGGGGAGCTGTCAGTTCTGGAGGAAATACCAGCACTTCAAAATTTGCCTTCGTTTCAAACAGAATGAAAAATCTAAATGACAAACTGTACCACAAAGAAAAAAAAAAAGAAAGAAATTGCCACAATGTAGGCATCACCAAAACTTCCTTAACTGAAATGTTTTTGTTTTGGAACAGTTGAAAACATTTCATTTTGATACTGTTGGAATTCTTCATTTTGACTTAATCACTTGAAAGTGTGCACAATAGTATATTCTATTTTACACTATAATACAACAAAAATCAAATGAAACATTCCATCTTCATTGAAGCCAAGTGTCCCCACCGTATAATGCTGCTGCTCAGTAATTTCAGCAAAATTGCTATAGTCCTGAAGAATCTTGGAAATTCATCTAAAACCAGCATTTGCTGATGAAAAACCAACTTGTAAGACATTTTCCAACTGTTTTACTCAAGATCCATCAGGAGGAGCATATGCTTATAACATGTGAGCAAACTCCTGAATCTCCTGGTGGATGAGAGATCAAAATCAAAGTATTGATCCAAGGATCTACCACTGCAAAGTCAGACATGGAAAAATGCTAAGGAGCAGCAGTGATTCTTAGGGGCTTCAAGTGCATTGAGAGTACACGGTATCACCTCGAACATGCTTCAGTTTGCACTTACCTTATTTAGCTTTTCAAAGGCTGACCTTTCATGCACTAAGTTCGGCGACATAGCAGTCAACCTATTAATGTCCAAGGAAGCCGTGGACCAAATCAGACAGTTTAAATAACTCAGCTGTGAACACAGAACCCCATTATCATTCTGTGAGGCTAATCTGAGCAGCCGATTCATCTCAAACAGTTTACTATGGACGACGGGTCTTCACAGCAACCATTTTAAGTTTTAAATCAGATGAGGGTGAGGAACTTTGCACTCAGACACTATGTTGGGAGGTGCCATACAAAAGGACAGACAGGCAGATAGACTCATAGTAAAGGGCTTGATTTTCCATCATATTTTGCTAGCTGTGTTCTGATATGATGACTGATTCCAGTGGAATAAAAGCATGTAAGAAAGTAGCGAGTCAGGAAACTGCACAGCCCTTCTTCCCCTTCAACACACATCTCCCTGTTAAACGTGTCTTGCCTTTGCATGTATTTCATAGTTTTAGTCAGAGAGAACAGTATTTACCTTAGATATCTCTGATACCAGTACAGAGCGAACACAACACATGAGAGGACCTAGGTGTTAAGTACAAYACAAAAGTATTGTTATGCCAATTCTATTCCCCCTTTGAAAATAAAGGAATTGCAGCATTAGAACTGAATAAGTATTGCATATCACTTCTTCTTCCAGCCTGTCCTTTGAAAATTATGAGAATTTCTTGATCTCTACATACTTTTTTCCTTCCTTCTCCAGTGGGGGTTCACGCCTTTTACTACATGAGCCTAAAGGCTGTTGAGCAGAAATAATCCATCAACCACGTCTTCAGCGCTATCTGATAGATCACGCCTTTTGAACGCTACCAAAATCTACACCGGAAACAGGAAACTCATGTGTTTTCTGAAATCGGGTTGGAGAATGCCAGAAACAATTATAGCTCACGGTTCTTTCACTCTCTTCCAACGTACACACGGAAGGAAAAGGACATTAAATTGAGGAACGATGTAATTACATTGCTCCTTTTCCTTAGCGCTATTATTTTGTCTAGTAGGCTCTGCTTTTTAAGCTGTATCTGATTATTCAGTAGATCAGTAAGTAACTTTTTCATTATCAACACTGAAAACCCAAACAGTTTTCAGATCATAATGAGGTTTTCACTGTTCTCAGGCAACGCTTGGAAAAGTCTTTAATATGATAAGATGTGAGACAGTCTGAGCAAGGTGTATGTAGTGCCAAAGGCATTACTTTCAAACAACCCTCAGCTTCTTCACTCAAACAGGTGGTGATAAGGTTCTAACAAAAACAGACTTTTATTTCATTTATCCAGTCACTGGAAAAGAAAAAAAAAAAGAGTTGTTGTTATAAGCTACTTTTACAAACTCCAAAGGGCTCAGCAAATCATGTATGTTTAGAAGAAAATTTCAAGTCTTTCATTTGTAAAACTGTGGCTTCCTGTAGGATATTACTAATAATGCCCTCCTACAGCTTACAAATGCTAATGCTGGAGAATCTTGTAAAAAGAAGATCTTCAAAATGATAGAACAAACTTATTTGTACAAAAAATGGGCCCCAACCTACTTACACACATCCAAGTATTGGTGAAGACAGAGAGAGCCCTCGGACTGCTGAGAAAAGAAGACAAAAGACAGGCCCTAGCCAAACTGCAGTATCTGAACAAGTATTTGGGAGGTGAAACTAAATTTGGATTTGGATTTTAAAGCTGCCTCTTTCTTAGCCGCAGAGTGATAACATGCTGGATTCATTGCAGTGGAAGCCTATCTATACCTGAGGAGGACAAAAGATTTCAAATTTAAGCTGAACTTACATGCTTAAAACATTTATGAGTGTTGGGAAGATCACAGAAAATACAGGAACCACATGTGACACAGTTCTGTAGAACGCTCAAACATTCTGCTTTAATCAAAATTGAGATGCTTTGTACTATTCATATTTTGCATTAAATAGCAGAGGCTTGGGCTGCTTCCAGAAGCTGAGGAACTACTACTAAGGTTGCTTCTATATCTGGCTGATTTCCAGGCTTCTATATCCTGGCTGTTTTTTCAAAATAACCTTTGGGGGAAAAAGGGGAAGGGGCTTAGCAACTGCGAGGCTACTCTAACTTTTACTGGAGACGGGATGCACGGAGGGCCCAGGCTCACAGGAGCACCACTGTGGCTATGAAGACTCGCAATAACCATATGGGGCAGTCTGATCCTGGCGCTAACACTGTTTTCAAATTTCTAAAGTCACAGCGAGTTTTACGGCTAAATGCCATGATGCTTTTTGAAGACTTAAGAAGTGTTACATTTCATTTGAGATAGCTCACTTTTGGAGTTGAATGACAAGTTCCTTAAATTCCTCTTGGATAAAATCTGAAGTAAACATCACAAAGTTTTGCATGGGTTTCTTGCAATTTGTTTAGGAGCTTTTGTGTCAAAGGGAGGTGAAAATGGCTGGCAATGTTTTATTTTGCTTATTAAGGCTACTTTTTGAATATGCAAGTCTCAGCAAGAAATATTTGGGGAGCACAACTGTGCTGCAGTTTTGCTGGAATAAGTGGCAGTTTTAATTAAAATAATTATGCAGTTCTTTGTTTTATTCAACTTGTTTGATTTAATTGGTTTCTTTAGCAACAAATAAAGCTTTCATGGCTTCTTTACATTTGCACAGAATATTAATGTTGCTGCCTTTGATTTCAGAACCTTGTAGACTTAAGTAGTCTCTCAGCATTTAAGTTGCAAATCATTATCAAGATTACAAGAGCAGCAGAGATGAGGATGTGGCTATTTGTATCTTGATATCATTAGGTTACAAGTGAGAAATCCAGCAAATGGCTAAAAATGCTTGACCAGGAGGGCTTGCAGAACAACTGCATTACATTACAATTCTGTGAAGATGTCAGCCTTATTACAGGTTCATCTCTGTTCCCCTCCTGGTCTGCATTTCTTTTCTTCCTAAATTCCTTTCTTGGAAATGGTCAGACAACGACATACAGAAATATCTGCAGTGTCAGATGTGACATAAACTGCCTTGTAGCAGAAAGTCCGAGGGAAGGCTGGCATTCAGTGCAGTGCTGTCGCACTGTATAAGGCTGGACTAGCTACTTCAGGCCTTGGACGTAGGGTTACATGATCTACCTCTAAACCAAAATGAAATGGCTCTACAAACGACAAAGCCTCTAAATGAAATTAAAGAGCTCGGCCTTCAATAAAATCACTCCAAATGTCTTTTCCCAGAAAGTGATTTATTGTATCTCAGAAGGGTAGGTTTGAAATTCAAAATGGTCCAGCTCATAAGGAGCAACTCTCAGGAACTCATTTCCCCTATATTTTCTTCAGCTATGGTTACCCTTTACACCTGAATCCTCTCCTGAAACGGCCCCTTGCGTCAGAACCAGGAGCTGTAGCAACCCCTCTGCCCCTGGACAGAGAATTAAAGTCCTCGCTGCCCACCGCAGGGCCATGCAAGACGTATGTTTATCTAGAAGCACCTAGGTCTTGCAAGGCAGAAGGGCTGCCTCTGTCAGTGCGTGCCCAGAGGCTTGACTGAGGCGTGTGTGATGCTTAGTAACACAGCCGGGCAAAAAGGAAAAGGGAAGGGTGACCTAATACAGCAAAAGGCTACCACCCTCTGAGAATTTCAAAATTTGAAATGTCAAATACCTTCAAAACCTTCTGATCCACTTTATAGTTGGCCCAAAGTTATGGAAAAAAAGTTCATAGTTGTGATTTGGGGTTCTTCTGTAAAGCTTTCCTTTTCTTGAATATTTTTTGATCAGCTGATCAACGTGATACCACGACATGTCTTCCAAAGAGTTTATGGCTTTTCTGTTTARAATACCGATACATTTATCTTCACAATGCTGACACAAAAGGTAAGAATCAAAATAAAAAGAACTTAAATTTGGGTGTTTTCCAAAAGGAAAGGGAGCTAAAAAACTACGTTCCTCTCTGGAAGCGCAGGTTCAGATTTAGGCTCACATCCGACGTTGAAAGAAAGAGGGCGTTATTTTGATTCACGTCCCCAGTCCCGCATGGTTTACCCCAGTGGAGAGGACCGCGTGATTGCTGGGCAGCGTGGCGGGCAGCGACCAGGCAATGCGGCAGCGCCGGAGCTCGGCCCACGCGGAGGGCGCAGATCCACCGGGGGCCAGGGCGCCAAGCTAACAGATTGCTACCTAAAGCATCCCTTCCCTTAAATTCACATGAATTCATTTAAAATACCTCATTTAGTTTTTGCCTGTTGTTTTTTCACATCTATAGCTATCTCCCTCTGTGTTTTTTTTTAACTGCTTATCCTGAAATCAGTATATTTTCCTTTCTTGGAGCTGTAACTTAATAAAAGCCAAACCGTTTCTTTCCAAAGAGTTACAGCTCCTCCCAGATGAGTGCATCTAGGTCAGGTTTCAGCCTGGTATAAATATTTTATGTTTGAGAACTAAAGGTCTCCAGAAATTGGGGTTCATATTGGAACGCCTGACGTAGCCTTAACCATACCAGCACATGCGGGTGCTTGCTTTAATAAAAAAGCCCTTAATCTCATTTGGCTCTACCTCACTGGCAGCTTGAAGTACTTGAATCAAACAGTACAGCTGTGAATTGTGACACTGGCTGGACGGAAGCCCAGAAAACTTTTCCCAGAGAAAACCCTTGAGGGAGGAAAAAAGAAAAAAGCAAGAGAAAAAGAAGAAGGAGGGGAAAAAAGGGTTCGACAACCGAAACACAATACAGCCGAGGGTAAAAAAAGCCAACCGCCTCCAGCCCCCCCCCACCGAAAAACCCGAAACAAACCAGAAAGCCAAAAGATAGCAGGAATTCTTCTTAAAAAGGTTACTTAGAAAGGCAGAAGGGCCAATTTGGGCAGGCTTTAGCAATGGCCCCAGTCCATATTTTCTGCACAGAAGTATACAACCAAACTCAAGCAAAGCAATATAAAAGCTGAATTACACCACTCCTTCGAAATCCATTTAAAAGAAAAGGCAGGAAAAGAAGGCAGCTTGGATTTTTGCGAGGAAGAAGAAAAATATCCGGTTGGGGAAATTAAAAGAGGGTTTGGAAGAACAAGTGCCATAAACAGACCTAGCACAAGTGTGCTTGCAGTATCTGTAAATTTTTTGTGTGTTTGAATTCTGAGGACGATACCTTCCCCTAAAGCAGATAACTGAGCAATATGGAAAAAACAAAACAACAAAATCATAGAAAGCACATCTGAATGGAAGGAAATGTTCTTTTTTAGAAGGCAGCAGCCGTACTCTGGAGTCATAAGGTCAAGAGGTGAATTTCTACTGAAGGAAAACATTAGAACTAGATATTTCTCATCTGTCAGTCCCATTAAATACCATTTTTTAAGGACCCAGGACTGTGCATTGCGCCTTTCTTCAAGTTAGCAGGATAATAAAGATTCTGTTGCCTTTTGCAGATGTTTAAAGACATGATGTGAAAGACAAATTCTTCAACTAAAACCCTCAAGAAATGTCACTTCTGTGTCTTACTGAAGGAGCTCCAGCACATTCTCTACATAAACATCTGCCGGAAATGTTTTAAAAAGGAGGCTGTTTAAATAATAGCTTTTGTAGGCTTCTTGTGTTTTG
Source organism: Apteryx rowi (assembly GCF_003343035.1). Lineage (NCBI taxonomy): Eukaryota > Metazoa > Chordata > Aves > Apterygiformes > Apterygidae > Apteryx > Apteryx rowi. The sequence goes on along the minus strand of NW_020447308.1, from coordinate 3,951,269 downwards.
TTTTTTTTTTCTTTAAAGAAAAGAAAATGAATTTGTGGAAAGTTACCTCTCCCAAAGCAACTTTCCTTTGCAAACATGCATCAGCTAGGATGATCTGAGGAAGAAGGCTGTAAAATGAAGGAGAGTGGAAATGTTGATAATATTCCTTCAAAACATTTTGTATCAATCATATCTCAGAGACAGCCACAAATCAGAGCTTTCTTTGACTTCAGAAAGTTTTTGCTCCTCATTGTTATGCTAACTTGTTTGTGACAATTATAGCAAGGCTCTATTTACATAATAATTGGATTTTCCTATTAAATTTAACAGACAAGGGGGAAAAATAATAACCAACATTGTGTCACAAAGTGGTAAATCTGTGACATAAATGGCAAAAAGGAAAAATAATGAAAAGAAACTCAATCTGTAGTCTACTGCAATGCGACCCTTCGCTCACCCTTTGTTCTCCAGAACTACTCCAAGTCTGCCTAGACCTCCCCATCCTTAAACGTCTGCCATAGTGCTGTTCACTGGAATAATTGTACCAGAGTGGGGTGGGATTTGGAAAGGATTTATCTTACTTCATGTTTATTAGAAAGTCCATACTTCTGGATACACTACTTCTATTTCAAACTGATAAAAATTAGAGACAGGTGGAAATCCCTGTTAGGAAGTCCACCTGTTGTCACGTTAAAGGGTGTTTCAGCTAAGAATGACAATTTATCCATCTTATGGTTTTGGGGGTGGGTGGGTGGGGGTTAATGCAGTAGGTTAAAAGCTTCATTAGACCTAGCAGATCCCAAGTAAGGTTCATGAAAAGTTCTACTCCTTCCCAAGGATTTTGGAAACAATGCTCTGGGTGTGCAAACCCTACTGGTGACCGATATTACCATCTGTACATAAAATGACGTAGGGAGAAATTTCACACGGAATTTTATTGCACAGAGTATATCAGATGTATGATTGCTTCTTCAGGACAGAGATGGAGAATGAAGAATCCATAGCAATTTACCTGACAAGTAGTCCTGATCCCACTTCTCCTTAACTATGTATTTCCCTATAAACAAAAAACAAGGAGAGAATGCAGAGAAAAGGGACCCTGGAAAACAGAGGAAATAATAAATAATTTGGTACCCTATTAGCAAGTGACATAGAAAATTTTATACTTAGGTCAGAGTCAGAAGGAGAAGACAAGCTACCGTATGGCTTGAGCCTTGTCTATGAACACAGCTCAACAAAGTGAGGAGGAACGAAAAATATCTTCCACTCTTGCAGGGCTCAGATGATCTCTGCCATCACTAACGCCTGTCCCTCAGCATTACCTTAGTCTGTGGATTCACACAGAGTCTACAACAAAAAGTTTCTTTTCAGGAAGGCCTAGATACTTGCCTGGCTTTGGTAAGGAGCTCCAGTGTAAGCGAAGCCGTTTGACCAGAGCGCTGTCTCGGGGAAGAGACAACCAAGAGGCCCCACATTCATTCCTGTCCCTGGCTCTGGAGTCTCCCGGCACTCCACAGTTGGGCATCGTTACTCACCTCCTCACTCTCCTCTCCAACTCCACTCTCCTCCTCACCTACTCACTCTTGTGCTGTGCAGGAAAGGTCCTAAAGTGTTAACAGCATACTCTTTCCTTTCTTTCTAAAATCAAAGAGAGGTGAAGACCTGATTTCCTTATTGTTTAACACCCTTGATTGTCTCATAAAGCTTACAGAGGAAAACTGCTTTCCGAGCTTAAATAATGTAGGTGCAGAAAAACAGTAATATTTTCCTATTGTTTCTTATCTGTTGGAGCCTTCTTTCATAAGTCACTAACAATTGTCTTTCTTGATGATTAGTTGCTATTGTATATCAGCTTGATTTTTGTATTCATATGTTTTCACAAAAAAGGTTGAAAGTTCAGTCTTTCCCAGTTTTCCCATCAAGTAATAAAACATCTTTCGTGTGATCTTAGCTCCCAGAATCCCTTGTGAGTTTGACTTCACTGCTGGACACAACCTTGCAGAATTTTAAGTTCACTGGGTTTGTGAAAAAAATACAGCTCTCTCTTTGTGTAACCCTTACGGATGCTTCAAGATGTCTACGTTATGTGATATCCTCAGGCTAAAAATCAAGCTAATTTCCCCTGCATGAAAATTATAAACATTTCATTTAACACTTCCTTTAATTAATCCATTTGCTTTTCTAGCATATGTGTACTTCTATGTATGGTGATATGAAGAAAACGAAAATAACTATCTGGTTTAAGCTCTGATTATTCTGATTTAAATGAAAACACTTCCAAGTACTTCTGGGTAGGGGTAGCTTAAGTAATAAAGGATAAGGAAATCTAGTCCTTCATCCTTTCCTACGAAGGAAGCAAAGAAGGACTTCGCTTCTTTCTCATTTTACTCAAACGGTGATTGCTGCGATTTACTCTACACTTTCTCTGAAAAAAACCTGCAAACTGTACAAATCTCCCTGCATCACTGTTTAACATAGCTGATAGACACCAGCTGTACTGTAAGCCGAGAAGTTTCTGAGCAGACAATGATTATCTGTCAGTGGATAATATCCTGTTTTGAATCACTAATGCCCCTCCTCAGGTTCAGCAGTGGGATATCAGAATGTGCTTAAGCATGGGTTTAAATATTTGCCTGCCCTGAAAGCTGTTACTAGAAAGATAAATGTATTAGAAAGTTTTTGACGATGATCTTTTTCAGGGACAATTTTTAAGACCAAAACATTTTGTGGAACATTTTACCATTCTCTTCAAGATCTTACTAAGTATTTGTGCGTGCAACCCAGGCAGGGAAAGTACCCTTTTCTTAGCAGCGTGGGTGTGATGTAGACAGGTGGAGTTTGATCTTTCCCGTACTGACCTTCCCATAACTTCAGACTGACCTGAATGAAGCACTGTCTCAAGGGTGAGAGACAACTTACTCACGGAGAAGAAATGATTATGCTGCCGAGTTACATGATGCAGCTTCATCAAATGACCAGCGCATTTTGGGTGTATGACCACAAAGCTCAAGTTTTGATAACTATGCAGCATATGTGAAGGCCCTATTTTTTTTTTCTGAAATCCACTGTACTGCAGAAAGCTTTTGTATATAACCATGGGTTAGCTCCTGTTCAAAAAGGCACTATACTGTTTGTTATTTCTTTACCTGTTGCTCTCTAACGATTGTTACTTTGTGACTTCAGTGCAAAACAGCATTTTTTCCTGGTAAGCAAAATCAGAATAGCTTTATACTTGCACTTAATACTGTGGCAAAATACCTCAGTAATTACAATTTCCAGCTGCAAAGCCTGCTTTTCATATATTTGATTTTTAGAGATCTTTTTGAGCAGGAAAAGAATTATCTCCAAATACTCTGGGTTTACAGGTTTATTTTACCCAGTGCCGAACATGTTTGTCCCCCATTCACACCTCTGGGAGCTGAGGATACTCACTTTTCCAAGAAGAGGGAAGCCGGGCACTGCAGGCTGCTTAATTCCTCTGGACCAAGGATGCTCCACAAGTGTAGCAGCAGTCTCAGTTCTCAGTGCTCTCTCCTGTGTATGGTGTCCAACATCTGGCTAATACAAAGAATCTGAATGAGAGAAAGGCCACAACGACAGCCAGGACCTTGACTGTCCGCGGTAAAGGGCCAGGCTCTGTAGCAGGGGCTGTTACAGACTTTGCAGAGGACAAAACCTCTTTTGGCCTTTGGGCTCTTTCTGCATTTCAGTCAATATGAAGCTTCTCTTGCCTGCACAGGTACCGCAGTGGCAACTGCATCCATTTTTTTAATTGCCAAATGCTTCAAAAGCAGTTTGAAGGAGGTGGCAGAAGAGGAAGTAAGAAGATTGAGAGTTTAAAAAAGAAAAAAAGTCCTTAAACTTTCTCAGTGTTTTGATATTCTTCAAGGAGATGAGGGCGAGATGAAGGAGAGGAATGGAAGAAAAGCCATTACCTTGCTTAGTTCCAGAAATTCTCCAATTATTGTTGGAAAAGCCATCTAAAAAGCACTTGAAATTGGTGAGGTATGTTGTTTACACTCTTTGGGGAAAAAAAAAATCACAACAAAAAACCAAACGTCTTCTCCAGAGAGGGCAAAGGTTAGAAATTATTTGTGCTGCATTGATCAATTTACCCGAGTTGTCTTTCGATGGATTGTATTAATGGAACTTCATTTTCTTTTATTCAGCCGCTGGCCAATTTCTTCTCGACTCTTAAAAAGATCAATGAACACATCTCACTATCTTTGTACAAAATGAGCCTCTATTTGTTCCTTAAAGTTTAAGAGACTTTATTATTTTCATTTGTAATGGATTTTTCTGTCTCCTTTTTCTTTCAGCCCCTGTCGTGATTTTTCTGATGTCTATCTGTTTTTTCTTTTTCATGGATTTTACCTAAACAACTCAGGTTTTCCTTTCTGTAGGGTACATGGCAGGTAGGAAGTTATGTCTTTAGGTCTAGTAATGTGCAAACAGTTCGGATTAAGCATGGCTCCTTCTTTAATGCTGGTGTGAGCAGAAGGAACCATCACTAAAATGAGACTAAAATGAGACTGTGGTGTTTGATGAAATTCGACCAGTAATGTCAGTGAATTGTACTTGTAAATAGTCTCAGTAAAATCAATCAAATATTACTCAACAGGAGAAGGGCTAACAAGTTACAGTCAGCGAGGATTAGTTTTAACTGGCAAGTGATTTTTTTCTGTAGTTTTGACTAATTTTAACTATTTTTACGCCTATATTTTACATTTTTTTCTCAGGCCAACTGAGGAAAGTGTAACAGTTCAAAAATAATTCAACAAAATACTTCTGAAAATGTTAGAATTTAGATTCTGGCCTCACAAAACTTTGATCGCCCCAGTAACTATTCATCTCTATGGAACTATTCATCAGTGTAAGCTCGCTTGAATGACTGCTCACAGTCCCCGCTCCACGCTTGTTCTGAACTTTGTGTATTGATTCTTATTGCCCCAGTCTTTTACCATATGAAATTTCAGCTTTAAATTGGAGTGTGATGGCAGATTTGAGCATCTTGTTGCAGAAGGAATAAGTTCAAACAGGTTTTGGAATACACCCTGAAGGCAGATGAGCCAATGAGCAAAATTCAAGGGGGTTACCATCGAGCCTCACCATTTGAGCCCACCAAAAATAGCTCCAAAATCCATGAAGGACATCTTTTTACCAGCTGCTCTAGTATTACCTCTTACAAAAACTGCTTCTGTGCATTGAATAGACTTTGATACAGACAGTATTTCTACCATTTTTAAGAAATGCAAATTCCTCAAAATTCATCGAGACGGCTTCGTGTTTTTGATGGCGCCCCCCCACCATGAATAAATAAGTTCTTCATGCACATATGCCTCTCTGTCGCACCTCACTGACTACTATTAAAGGTCGTCTATTAGTGTAGTATGCACAGTTAAATTTCTCATTTATAATGCAAATATTTTTCACAAATAAAAGCAAGAAACAGCAAATTTATTTGGAACAAATCAGTGTCATCTCCAAAGTGCCAGTCTGTAAGGTGGGTGCTCTGGGTCCCTACAACTGTAAATCACACAGATTTAGTACACGCTACTTCTCCCATCCCAAGCCTCCATCAGGAACTCCTACTGAACATTTTAATGAGTGGAGGAGCGCATAAAAACATCCTCCATGCACACACCTCACTGCACATACATCTGCACAGTCACAAACACACTGAGAAGAGCATTTCTCCCAGCTCCATACAAATATCTATTTGCCACAGAAGCAAAAGTGTCAAAGAAGGCGTGGAGAGAACATTTTAAGCACCTAGTCTCTACCTTTCCCGTTCAATAATTCACTTCAACAAAATTGTGTCACAAATTCAGTCTTTTTAAGGAAATGTTCACAAATGAATAAAAGCATAGTCTAAACATGCAAGCCAATTCCAGTAACCTCCCAGCTCTACCGACTAGAGGAATTTCTGTTCTGCCCGAAGTTCCAACACTGAGACTGTTTTTATTTCATTTTTGTAACAGCAACCTCTCTTCCCTGCCAATGTTTAAAAATTTCCTGGGAAATGAAGTTGTTAACATGAAATTATTTCAAATTACTCTGAATGTTTTATTTCAAGAAAGCTGAAGCATTTCATTCCGATTTTGATGTAAAAAAAAAAAAAAATTGAAAGTGAGTTTGAAATGACCACTTGAAGCGTGCTGTTCTGCTAAGGTCTTTCTAAAAACACTTCTAAATTTACTAATGACATTTTGTTGAAATCGATATGCTCCCACAAGACGTTTTGATTTAGGCAAAATGGCATTCTGTGAGTTAAAAAGCTTTCAGTGAAGAATATTCAGCCTATAGGATAATTGGAAGTTACAGTAATTGCCATTATAAAAATCAGCATTTGTGGGTCTAGCTGAGGACGCTCTTGACTGTTTCTCATACAGTAGAAAAGGGCCACGTTGAAACGGCTCAGAGTTTCGACCTTTCCAGACTCATCCCTGAAGATTACAGTTTACATCCACAACACCTAACTTTAGCAGCGCACAAGGATTCAGTGAACAAAAGGTGTGAGATAACAGATTTGTCTCCTATGAATCAATACAAAACTTTGTTCCAAAAACAAAAGCGCAACTCCCCTTCCCAAAACCCCAGAATGCCTGAAGTATTGCTAAAGTGGCAAAAAGAAAAGAAAAGAAAAAAAAAGACCCCTTGGGAGGTCTGCCACTCTCCATTTTCCCATGCACAAGCCGAATCCCATTTGCAACTTCGGCCTCCCTTTGGCTGCAGTGGTGCTGTTAATAAGCATGTGCCGTACGTTTGGCATCCTCTCTAGCTTCCACTTGCCATTTATTCCTTTTACAACCTCCTTTGTTACAGGTCTAGTGCAGCAAACTGCTGCTTCATGGGAATTTGCAGCCCACTTGACATATGGTGCAGGATCACTGGCCAAAATGGCACAATAGCATACAGAATTTTACAACCCAAGTTCATTATCTGTCTTGTTCCAGGACTTTTGTTGGTCTGTGCCCAATAGGAGCCTAATCTCCTAATCATGTGATAACAAGACTGGCTCCTCCACAGATTTGTTGGACATCTCGATGGCTTCCACTGTTCTTGGACACGGCAACGGCCGGTGCTGGCATCCGCTTGCTGTGCACAGCCACCGCTGAGGTGCCTTAGCCTCTGCTTTCTCTTCTTTCCTGTTGTGGATGAGCCTCCAATAATGAACCCATGTAGCTGCGTGTTTTCCTGTGCGAAATTTTCCGCATTATTTGGAATTGTCTGATAGATGAAATCGCTGCTCCAAATGAGTTTATTGGAGATTCGCAATTAAATGACTTGCAAGACATACTGGTCTTCGTGGCAGCTCTCCTGCTCCTCTCTGTCCATGAGCAATTAGAGCAATTTCTCTTGTGTGCCTTAGGAACTGATGCCTCTCCTGTCACAGAGCCACAGACGCTGGCTGTGGTTTCTGAACCTGGGACATGGGAGCATTTGTGGAGTAGCTGGAGTGAAGAGGTACCCTGCTCCGTAAGCCCTACAGGACCAGGTGTAGTCATGTGTCTGGAATTTACCAGGCATGCAGGGGCTCATGGCTGGCAATCAAAAACATTTTTCCTTTTGTCACCTGAGCACGTTGGCCACTGATATCCGGTCAAAGCCTTTCCTTAGCTTTCCGATCCCTGAAACTCTTTCTGTGCATCTCTGTCGCCAAGGAACTGACCTCAGCTCCCCTTCTCTGCTTTTGCCTAAGGTAACGCTTTCCCTCAGAATACCCTGGGTTTTGTTTAGTGGGAATGCAGAAATGTAGGTGAGTCCAAACTTTCCTGGGTTATCAGGAAGGTAGTTGAGATGTCATTTTGATTTGTGAGACGGAAGAAATTTAGATTAAATATTCCAACTTGGCTCTATTTCCACTGGAAAGTCAGCAAGTTGAACTTTTCAGCAATCCTTCTTATTTTCTTCCTGCTCAGATAGGAATGAATATAATGTTTTATTGAAATTGCATAACTACGCACTGTATAAAGATCTCTTCACTAGGTTCTCTCTGGCCTTCTCGCCACGGATATTGTTGACATCTTCACTTGGACACTGTGTGTGATGGGCACGCTGCCCCTTTGCACTGTCAGGAAAACCACATATCACTTGTGAATGAAAACATTCCAGTGGAGACATTCATAGCACAAATCATTAGCTGCTCAATTTGATTCAAACCACAAACATCCATCACAAAGCTTCTCCCTGTCTTGCCGAAGGGGCAGTATGTTTGTCCCACTTCCACCATGACCCTGGGTAAGTGTGGGCTCACTGCGCTGCATTCAGGGGCCGCGCGCAGCCCGTTCCAGCTGTGACTTACGGAAGAAGTCCACCCCAAAGACTGGCTGAGCTGTGAACAGTCTGACGAACAAGGTCAGCAGCAATTCTGAGCTAAAACAGGAAGAAAAAAAGGTTTCTCAGTGAAAATACCTGGTGGTTAAGCAAAGCCAATAGCCAAGCCTGGTAACACAACCAGGCCCTTTCCTGAGACTAAAGCATGTGTTTTATCCCAGACTTCATCAATATCCCCTGATTCTGGGTTACTGGTTCCTTGTACCCCAACTCTTTATGGCTTTTATTCTCTTGCTTTCATTTTCTTTCATTCGGTTTTCTGCCTATTGTTGTTGCTTCTTTGAAAAGATCAATGAGCAGGTCTAACAGTCTTGGCATAAAAAAGCCATTATTTTCCTTTAAACTTTAAAAGACTTCATTATTATTATTATTTTTCATAAGAGGGATGTTTGTATCTTCCTTCTTGCCTGTAGCCCCCCTGCAGCTAAACTTTCTGATGGTGCTTTGTGTTTAAAAGAAAATTAACTGCAAAGAATGCACAATTTGAGTTAAAACATATTGATATTGTAAAATGAAGAGCCATTTAATGAATTTTTTGTCCCCAGTGAAGAGCCAGTGTAAGGAACAGTAGGGGCTGCAAACAAGACTGAAAAATGGCATTGTAACAGCAAAATGCATTTGTTTGAACAGTGTCTCAGTTTTCTTTTCTAATGATTTTGCAACATTGTTTCTCTTTTTTTGTCTTCATTAGTAGTCTGTGACCACAAAGGCATTCCAGTAAGAAAGATAAGAAGAAAACATCCATCCACATGTTTTTGATATCAGGAAAAATACCTCTGAATACAAGCAAACACTCCAGTTTGTTGGTGTCCCATCTTGGGCAAATACAAAAAAACCCACAAAAGCAAAAGCCCAAACCACCAAAACTCCCCCCAAAGCTCTTTGCCTTGCAAAATTTTACTTCCTGTCCATGCGAAAGCAGGGCCTGGAGGAGGGGAGGTTGTTGACAGAGAAGATGTCGTTATTATTTCTGGAATTACAAGAGCATCCGATACAACTGTTATTATTATAACAGCACTTACAAGCACTGTTGAACGTTAGGGATTGAAATACTGGTAGCTGTGTTTTAGGCTTTATTTATTAATGCCTGTAAAATGCTCTGAGATCTTCAATTATAGGATTTTTACAGAGAAAACTTTAATATTGTCTGTAGCCACGCTGGCCTCAACCCTCAGCTGAAAGCTAAAACAGCATGCTAAGATAAATACAGGGCCACACTGTCCTGTAATGTAAGTTAATGTAAAATAACCACAGATCTCTCTAGCTTACGCTGTTAGCGGTTCCTTGCATCCCCGGACTGGAGTTCGTTAGGGTACATTGTGTCAGGGTCACTCCGAACATCTCTCTTCCTTCCCCCACCGCTCCCAACCTGTCTTGCTTCCCACCACTACCCGAATCCTCTTGCTCTCCCGGAGCATCCCTAAGCGTATCCTGGACTAGCCGCACAGCATCACCAGCACAGAAGCTTTTTGGATTTATACTCAAGGATGAGAAAGACAGAGACTATGTTTTAGTTCCTGCTTTTAGGTAAAAAATAAAAACGCCTTCATGGCGCAAACTGTCACCTCCTTGGCCCCTGGGGAAGGTGTGGTTGGGGCAGGCCAGCAGCAGGCAGGAGAAATTTGTGGCTTCCACCACGCTGGCTAAGGTGAAGGGTGGCATTCGGCACAGCTCCAGAGCCTGCTCCTGCTCCTGCCCTTACGATGCTCATACCATTTTGCCACTCTGCCCCATGCCACCTGTGTTGCAAGGACGTTCCCAACTTGTACCAGTACAACTTCACATCACACTGTTCTCCCTCGTAATCATATCCTTTACTCCGGGGAATGCAGCGTTGTGGTTGTGCTGGAGACAATATAATCCGGCTTGGTAGAGGCAGCTGTAAAAATCACTGCTCTTCAACCAGTTATTAAAAGTAATCACAGTTTTTAACAAGTTCTGCTCCCAGATGTTACCCCTGACCCTTTTAAGAGCCTGTCCTCAGCTCGATGAGTGGCTGTTCCCTCTTCCTGCTCCCTTCACATCAAGCTTAAACCTGGAAACTTCCAACTTTGTGGAGCTGGGCCCAACCTCTGCTGGTGCTGCTGAAAGCCATCCTTGTCTCCAGCACTTCAGCCACGCTCCCTCCTCTGATTCAGTTGGTGTTTCACTGGCAGCACAACCTCACCTGGAATTTTCTCATTACTATACGCACATGCCAAAGCCAAAAGTCATTAATACGGGCTATTCTGTAGAGATTATTTGGCAAATCGAAGAGCAGCACATATTTAACAGCAAACCGTTTCAGAAGTAGTTGAACATTTTTAAAAGTATCATTTAGGCTGTCTTTTCTTTCTCTACTTGCAAAGCCAAACTACCTTAATTTGCCAAAAGTTCAATTCCCCAGACACAGAGCAAGGGAAATGCATTTTAGAAACCTCCAAAAATTGCCTACACTAGTTAGTTGTTTAATATATAACGATCTGAAGATGCAGTATCTCAAGACATGCCAGGATTAGAAAAAAGCTGCAGGACTGTAGGAGTACAGGGTGGTTTTGTGGTAATGGTAGTGGACAGCAGAAGACATGGCTGTTCTGGGAGAAGGAGAGAGGCTCTTTTATTCCGTGTCTGCTATACAGTGCTGCTCTCTGGAGCCACAGCTGGGCTTTTCTGCTCTTCTCACAGACAGAACATCATAAAATCTATATTCGCCATATGTGCCTGCATACACTGTAGGGTCCTCCAGTTTGAAATGTTCCACCATTTCAAGGGAGATTTATTGCCCTTGACATGGAGACCAGCAAGCAGTCCAGGAGTCATTCTCTGAGAGGAGGAGGCATTTTTACTGCAAATCTTATGATGATGGAAATCCATCCCTGCCCTTCCAGCGCCAGCTATTCCTGGCATATCGGACTGCAAATCTACATTAACCTGAAGTTCTGGGTGTCATTGCTGGGAGGATGGAGGGGAAAATTCACAGGCAGAGTGCAATTTTTCCCTACTTGTGTGTTCTTTTGTTTCTTTTTTCTGAATTCTCTCTCTTTGATACAAAGGCTTAAAAAGACACCTTGACACCTTAGCAAAGATTAGTAGTCACCACGCTAACAAGAGAGACAACAGTATGAATACAGACAGATTATCACATGGTTTTCCAGATTGTAACATGCCTCCTCAATCTACCAGATTAATTACTACTCACTACCTTTTCAACTGATTTTTTCAAAGAGAAAATTTTGAACTCTAATAAAGCTTGCACCAAACAAAAACTTTCTGCAATGATCAAAGAGATATTTAGATCCTGATTTACACTAGGATATTTTACAACTGCTTGATAAATGACAAATTGCTGTTTCAGCATATTGTAATTAATGGTAAATAATATATGATGGTTGCTGTATGCAGTGAACAAACAGAAACCATATTTTTTCAACATCTATAATACTTCATATCTACTTATAACACACTAATACTTTTCCTATAATAAATAATCATAACAAGTGCATAAATCAGCATTAAATGGAAGCACTGTTTCAGAAAGCCAGACTCTATTACATGTGGAACAAAGATTTTCAGCTTTTCTTTATAATGACTTGGTATTTGATTTCTTTAGTCCCATTCACAGTACTGATTTTTCCTTAGATAAATACATTTAAAACAAAGCAGACCCACGTAGGATTTACCTACTAAGGAAAACCCCATCAAACATCGAAATTCCAGTCATATAAACGGGTGTCTTGCCTGAGATCGGCTCAGTGCGCTCAGTGTTACCACCTTTCACATATTCAGCGTGCTCTTTACACACTGAAGACTGGTCTCAGACTGGCCACAACCCTACTCAGGACCTGGTGCATGGGGTATTTGTTCCTCCAAAATGCTTGCAATCACTTTCCAGTGGCTTCTTTGCTTGAAAGTATCACCCTGCTGCTGCTGCTGCTGCTGCTGCTAAAGAGCACCTGCATTAAACCCTCATATCAGCTGAGCAGTGCTGGCTACTGAATATTTGCCGCCATCCTGTTGCGGGAATGTTAAGTGCTGGCTTACTCATGAGCCTGAATCTAAGGCTGGAGGAAGCCATGCAGATGTTTGAGGGAGGTTTTTACATCCACTTCCTTCTGTTCTTGCTGAGAAAGCGCTATCCACAATCATATCTAATTGAATCACTGTGGGGATGTTTATGTTTAAATTACTGGTTAAAATACAAATGAAGCAAAACGAACCAGAAAGTTTTGTAAACCTTCACTGTGGTCGATAGGACGGCAGCCCCTCGCTAAGCGTGCCTGCTCACTTTGCCTAGCAGACTTCAAGCAGCGTTGCACGTCCTTTGCATCAAAATGGGATCAAAATAGGGCCATACGCATTTGATGATAAACCTCAAACTTCAAAATCCTGCCATGGCTCAGCTGAAGCAACGAACAGGAAAGCAATACATTTCTCTGTGGCCCATCACGACTCTATAAAGGTTTTGGTTGGAAGAAGAAGTTTGGGTTTTTAGCAGAAATAACACAGAGTGCAGACAAAACTAAAATGTGCTGTGGTCCAGTGCTCCAGGGTTGTCTCTGACAGACCCAAGAGCTTTTGCTTATGACACGGAGACCAATCGATTTACATGTTTTTGCTTTCGACAAGCCTCTCGTAAAGAACACAGTGACGCGCTGAAATGCCAAAGGAGAAGGACGGCGCACTGATGAAGAACAGACATTGCAGTCATTAGCATTGATCAGCAATTGATCCGTGTATAAGTAAGCAAAGATGTACAGGATGATTATTGCGTGTGAAGAGGCCTGATTTAATCTGGTTCAAAAGGTGTATCTCCTCTGAAGAGGCACTTTGGTTAGGAGACACAAACTTCATTAGTGCGAAACCAAGAGTCATGCGAGGAGCTTTGGCTCGGAGATTATGGAGGACCATCCTTTCGCAGACAAGAGGGTCTGAAAACATTTTTCAGATGATACATTTGTCAATCAATAGCTTCACGTGAAGATTCCCTGCAGGACCTCACCTGTGTCCTTTGCTTATTTAATTAGATGTTTTTCAGGACTGGCTAACGCCACACTATCACATCACTACATGAATATGATTAATTTGGGAGAATGAGCAGACAGGAGAGAGAGAATTTGCTCTTCCGCAGTGCTAGGGATCCTACGTGCTTGTTGAATAACAAGCCTGTTGTTTATTCAGTAGCACTGATTTTGTTATGAGCAGGTTCTTCAAACTTAGTAAACCTAGAAGGGCTTCCTTTTAAGTGAAAAAACCCACTGTCAGCTTGACAGAGGCACGTGAGTTAACTCCTATTACACTTAGGCTGAGCTAAAACGACATCGCTTTTCACTCTCACCCTGAGACCTAATGAGCTTCAGCACTTGAGACGTGAAAGACCAATAACTTAATCCACTGTTTGAAGCAATCCCTATTTTTAAAGCAGTGCTGTATTTGATTAAGCCACTGTAAAGCTCAGCAGAGCTGTGTCAAGTTAAATTATATTCTTTAAAGTAAAAATGCCATTTTACATGAAACTTAAAACTTCAGTCTTATTGCATTTTTATAAGAAAACCAAATACCATTTATTTACATCCAGACAGCCCCAGTTAATAACAATCTATAGCTGGCAGATGTTACAGTACTGGATGTGTTTTAAAGTACTAGAATGTTATCATGCAGATTTATAGATTAAAAATATTGGACCATACTATCAAAGGTACTTACAGATTCCCTAAATGCAAAGCCAGAAGAAACCCCTGCAATAAACCCTGAGTGATTATGGAAGTCCCAATAACATATAAACACTGTTGCTTTTACCAACCAAACTTTTAATCGCATCAAAAATGTCACTGTTAGTTCAACAGAGCATATTTCCCACGATCCCACATTGACTGGCATTTGTAACATTGCCTTTCTTTAGCCTGTCACCTGGGTCACTCCGTTCACACCCTCTAAATATTGGCACAATATTAGATTTCTAGTCCTCTGGAAACTCACCAGTGCTCCAAGACATGGAAAATCAACATTAAATTCCTGGACAGTTCCTTGGCCACCTCTTTTAAAATTATTGGATGCAGGTTGTTCAGATTCAGTGTTATTAAAATTACCATCTTTGGCATTTTGGAAAAGAAACTATTTCAGCAGCATCATAATACTATATGACTATGTACCTTGGCTCTTCCTCAAATACAGAACAGAAATGTTTCTTGAGCACTTCTGCTTTTTCTGCACTGTTATTAAATATTCCACCATACTCACCTAGGAAGAGACTAGCACATTCTTCAGGTACTTAGCCCCCTACCCATCTACCCTACCTTTCTTCTTGAACACGGCATTGTGGCTTTTGAGGCATCCAGGAAACAGCTCTGAAACTGTTCGCAATTTGCCATTTAACCATGGAAGTAGGCAGAACTCCTGAGGCTGGCTTCCGTGGGGCCAGGAGGCCATACCTGCTGAGCTTCAGTGCTCCTGAGGATGAGATTATCAAACCGGCTCTGCCAACAGACAGCAAGCCAGTTCTTGATCCATCCCAGCATCACCTAGCCTTTGGCCTGTTGTTGCAACACTGTTTAACACTGACGCTCTATACAGAGCAACGTTGGCTTGAGATACTCAAAACTCGTTTCATTTGTGACCTGATTCATACTTACATTGCTATCTACAAAAGTAAAGGTTAACAAATACTGGACAATAGCGCTGGAAATTACTGGCAATGACCCTTAGTCTGTGCCTAACTCTTTTGTTATAAACAGGTATAGCATCACCAGGACTTTCACTGATCAACTTCCAAACTTAGGAATACGATACACCATAAGGCGAGCCTGTGAGATGTGCATCTCTGAGAAGAATTTGTGAAAAAATGCATGTGACCTCCTGGAGTGGATGTTTCTTTGGCATTGGGATCTCGATTGCTCAGTATATACTTGCATCAAGAGCAGTATTTCAAATGTGTGGAGATGCTAAGAGAATAAAGTTATAGTTAGGAGAATATATAGGTGCTAAATAAAGGTTGTTCTTATTGAAACTTCAGTAGGAGTTTGAGGTTTTCAACACTTTAAAGTATCCTGCCATTTTATTTGGGTGTTTAAACAGAGATTCAGCCTCACATTAGTTACTCAGCTTTGCAGATATTGGCCCCCAAAACCCAAAACCCCACCAATCAACCTAAAAGCGCCTCGTACGATGTACGTCCAAACTGTGTTCTGTTGAAGTGGAAGCACCTGGGACCTTTTCAGCAGGGCRTAAGGGCGCGAGGAACAAGGTGAACAGGAACACCGTCAAACCGTGGCCCCCCGCTTGCTGACACAGCGAGCGCCGCCGCCTYGTACTTCCAGCGTCGGGGCACTTGGGAAGAGCGCAGTAAACCTGACGCAGCCGATCCCACTGGTAATTTCCCCCACGCTTCATAAATCGACCGCGCGTACGGCGTGCSACGCAGCCGTTAAACGGCGAGCCGGCAGACCGTCTACCAGAGCGCCGCGGGAAGCTCAAGCAAACTTTCTCTCAGCGCGGCGCCCGGGGGAACGGGAAGTTTTTCCCTCCCGGCGGCCGCGACGTTTGAAGAGCGGCGCCCCATCTACCATTCCATTTGTGCCGCCGGAGTTCTAACGCCGGCTGCTCACCTGCGCCGCCGCGCCGCCTCCCAAAGCCTGCAGCGGCGGCTCGCTGATTTGCGAGCGGCAGATTGCACTCTCCTGAACCGAACCTAACAAGCGCCACAAAGTGAAAATAAACTGGAGAGACTTGAAATGAAAATCACTTCAAGAAATCCGAGCGTGGCGGGGGTTTTTGTGTTTTGTTGTTGTTGTTGGCTTCTTTTTCTTTTTCTTTTTTTTTTTTTTCCCTCCCACTTTAAGCCAACTCAACTCCCAACACATTCCGATCATCTCGCCGCAGCGTGTCTGTGCCGGTGACAACTGATTCATGTGCGCATTTACATATCCCCTCAGTGCCAGCAGCAGAATACCAAATGGGTCCTCCTGCTCCGGCAGATGACACAGCGCTGGCAAATCAGGAGGAGCTGTCAAAAACAGCTGTCCATTAAAGGAGTTTGCAGAAACAACTGAGAGCCGTTTGAAAATGCTAGGTGGTAGAATTTAATTGGAGTAGCAACTGTTCAAAATTAAGATTAAAAAGGCCCAGGCRGCACGGTGGGGGGGTTCAGGTGGAGGGAGGGCTGTTAAAGACGGTTATGGGGATTTGGGGTAGGGACGATCAAGTCTGCTGATCCGCCGCTCGCGCGCAGGATGCGGCCCTGTGTCAGGATGGTCAGGCGCGTCTGTAAATGAGCTGCTACGTGTTCAGCCCGGTAGCTATCTGCACCGGCACCCAGGCGATTGTATTTTAGGGACAAAGGGGGGAAAAAACGTGAAATTCATGTTTTTGAAAAGCAGCCTGTGTGGGTGCCAATGCTGCCGAGCGGCCCACGGGGCCGCTGATGCTAATACGGCCCCTGGCCCACGACGGGAACATGATCCCGGCGCGGCAGCCCAAACGGCGGGTCCAGCAGCGGTGCCGCTCTGTTACGCCCCGCTTTAGGGAACGCGCTTTTCTCAGCGCGTAAAATCGCACGCGCCTAAACGAAGGCCCTGCTGAAGCTCTCCCCTCAGAYGGACTGCGGTCTTGGGGAAGAGACCACCGGAACAGCCGCCAACATCTCCTTGTTCTCCAGGAGCTCGACTGGACCGCACCGGAGGCAGTGGTGATCCCTGCTCCGGCTCAGCTGGGCTCTGGAGCAGAAACCTGGCTGTGCAATAAATGTAGCAGCAGAAGCAAGCAAAGCCGTTCGGCAAAAATCTGGATTCCGCAGATTCTCTTTAGTTTAGCTGAATGTTTTGTGCACCAAAAACATTTGAAGAAACACTGAAATGAAGTCAGTGTGTTTCATTTGGACAGTGTCAAAACAAATTATTTCAATTTTGCAACTAAAAAGGTTTTATGTTTCAAAATTTGGTTCTTTTCCTTTTCTTCAGAGGAAAATATTCAAAGTCCCAGGAAAAGATTTTCTCCAAACCCAACTAAAAATGTTACTTTTTTGAATTTTCATCCCCATTTTTATCATTAGAAAATAATAATTCTCACTGTTGTACATGAAAGACGATCTTGTTTTGAATACTCTCTCTTGAATATCTTGAGTACCCTACTGTCACTTACAGGGAATACAAAAGTCACTCAGTTTGTCTTCAAGGCCCAGTCCAGTCTTTGCCCTTTTGATGACTAAATTGTCCTCTACTGGCATGCTAGTCGGTGCCAAAAAAGATATACAATTGAATCAATAAAAAAAATCAACTAAAAGACTAATTAATATCAGTAACGGTGTCAAACAATTTTTATTTGCATTAACGTAGCATTTGGAGGTGGGGGGAAATGGTAGATTGCTAAAACACTTTCTGCATTTTGCTTCATAAATCTGCAAAGAGACAAACGTCTTTCTGTCCACGGCACTGGTTGTTCTGCAGCAGATACAACTGTGAAAGGGAAGACTGGGGTTTCTCCTAGGCAGGCTCTAACGCAGGCAGGCAGAAGATCTGCACTTAAATCTTGATTTTCCCACTAAATCCTCATCTCAGTGCACTAGGCACTGACTCTTCTATGTTTTAGTGTGGCACGTCTTTATGTGCAAGCTTCAATGTTTCTAAGTACTTTGATTAATTAGTACTTACTCTCTTCCTGCCACAGTTAAACATTTCCTTGGTGTTTCCTTTTAGCAYGCCAACGCTGCGGGGCACAAACGCTGTCCCATGTCCATCGCAGGTCAATGAACCTGGGGGCGGGCAGTGAATCTGGACAGGCAGTAAGTAGCAAGTATATAGCTTTGGTTTCTTTTGACTCAAAATCCAAAGATCAACATCTTGAAGGAATTCAGACTAGGCACGGACATTTTGCAATACTATTTTGCAAGTTTTAGTGCCATTGAACTCTCATCTGGGTTATAACTTTTTGATGCGTTGGGCCCTAGTTTTGGTTCGTTTGCTTTAAATAAAATCTGCTTTAAAATGTAAGAAAAAAAAATGGAGCAACAAATCAGCAAACACTCAGGCAGTAAAATTAAATTTCCCATTCTGAAAGAACAAATAGAAGCTGAAAAGGCATTAGGCTCAGTTTCCCAGCAGAAACCTTACAGTAATGCCTGTGACTGCAAGTATATAGCTCAGTGTGCGCAATACATTGCAACTAGAAGTAGCAGTGACAGCTGGTGGGTTAGTAAACAGATTTCATTTCAGTTTTTGTCTGAAAATTATACAAATTTTTCTTTAATATGATTCTTTGCTACATCTTCTGTTTCCATTCAATGATGAGGCCATTTCCAATTTGTATCCAAGCTCTGTTAAATATTTTATTGGACTTAAAACACATAAATGAAACAAACAAACAAAAATCATTTTGAAACACTTGAGTGAAGTTTGTAGTCTACTGGAATGATTAAAAAATATAGATCCTAATAGGGTTTGGAAGAGGGTGGGAAGAAATAGAAAACATGCTAATTGTCTCATATACTCATATGCACATAGTGCCACGCACTCCAGTAAAACCCAACACATCCTCTTAGGGTTTTTGCTTGAACAAAGATGTAATTTTTCTTTAGTTTTGTTCTGAAATTTCCTTCAGGAAATTTCTTCAAGAAATTTATGGGTATTTTTTTCTTCCTTCCTTCCCTGAACTGCCTCATAAGCCTGTGAACTGCTGCTGTAGGCTTAAGGGGAAAAAAATCTTAAGGGAAAAAGCAGAAGAAAGGAAAAACCTAAAATGATCCAAAGACATTATCTAATGACACAAAAGGTATCATGTACACTTTCTGTTTCTTTGCATGGATATGTACAGGCAGGAAGGGAGCGATCTCAGAATGGGTTGGACAATTGCAATTAAAAAAAAAAAATCCTATTTATGTTTGCATTAGGAACTGTACTTAAACATCTAATTTTATGACAAATCACCTGTAACTGTTCATTGGCCAAAGGGTAAATTTTGAGTCCTTCACATACCCAGCTCCTGTTCACAGCGACAGCGGTGTTCACACAGCTCTCCGTGTGCCGGGTGTAGCCTTAGGGCAACAACCAGCAATGAAATCTGTTACTTTATTATTTCTTTTCATATCCAAATAACTTGGCACACAAGGAAATCTATGTAGGTTAGCTAGCAACATCCAAAGAGGTAACACAGCTTTACTGCTTTATTTCTATCACTGCAACCTCTTCCTTCCTCTCCTGCGAGGAAGGAAGGTGCCAGGGCAGGTAGGACAGGCCTGTGCTACAGTCAGAGCAGCGGTCATGGAAGGGAAGCAGTCGTTAGTTTGCATGTTAATATGCTTCTTCTCTCCTCTTTAGCCAGTCATCCAGTATGGGTTTCATGTCCCTAAAGCTGCATATGGGCAGCTTTCATGGGCGTTAGTAGAGTGTGGACCGATATGCGAAGAACAGCTTTCATATTAGTTCACATATAAATCAATACACAACTGCATTGAAATCTAATACACTGTGCAGGCACTGATATAATCTTGCTGTTAAAACATCATTCTGTTTCCTTCTCTTAAGGGTTTTATTTTCAAAGATCATCCCTTCTGCATGCTCTGTACCGCCTACTGTTTTAAAATGTGCAGTTCAGCAAGGGATAATCAGGCCTGCTGATAATCAGGCCTGGTTACCCCAATATATTATCTCTGCAGTGGCTTTTCGTATAAAAGAACCTGTCAGTCTTCTGTCATTATTCAGGTTCACAAACATGCTTGTGATGCAGAACAGGTGAGCCCGGCTAATGAAGAAAATCACTGCAAGGCTAGAAACAAAGAAGTTCTGATATCTACATCAAACCCCATTAGCACGTTTTTAGTGTCTCCACCAGCTGATTCAATATTGCAATAGCTCTGCTAACCTAAACCACACATTTACTGTTAATAACCAGGCCGCAAGTTTAAATTCAAAGGAAGAGAAACAATTCTGCATTTATGTAAGTGACCTCTATGAGAAAAACAAAGATCTTTCATCCATAGCTGAGACACATATAGGTTGGCCTTTTCTAAAGGCTATGAGCTCCTGGGGTCTTTATCATTTAGAAACATGGGCAGTTTTAATAAGTCTTATAAAAGTTTTAAGAATTTTAGGTCTAGAAAACTACTCTGACAAGGTCCAGTGAGAGGAGCTGGAAAGAGGGTTTAAAGAGATAAAGAATATACAAGCTAACTATGATTTTCTCTCATAGGGAACTTCAATATTAACAAGCTATTCATCTAGCAAGTGCGAAGCAAACTGTATTGGACGCTCTCCCTTATACGTCTTTCAAGATTGCATTACTGCAATACAAAGAGCAGAGTGCCATATTGCTTTGGTGGAAGCTCCCAGCCTTCCTCAAAACGATACTAAAACCTATGCACACCAGGCCACTGAAAAGCTATTTGAACTAAGTAAAGCTGCCATGATGTTATCTACAGGGCAAAATCCAAAAGCAATCTCTGGGTCCAGCCACATACAATGGGGTCAACTGCATAGGCAACACTGATCTCAGCCAGAGCTAAGGCGGCTCTAAATACAAATGTAAATTGAGAAAGAAAAAAGGGGGATATAAAGAAATGAGGGATCATTCTTAAATCAAAAGCTATGGCAGGTCACCCTGCTCACTCATCTGTGTGTGCACTTCGTGATTCTCATTCAGTTCTTCTGGATTCTCAAACAAAGTGCGGAGTCCTAAAAATATTTGGAACTATTACAAAGCATAAATTATAAATGTGTCGAGAAAATGGAAAAAGGTGTCTTGGGCCTACTTAGAGCACAAAATGATCTCAACCATTATTCAACAATGATATGAAGATCTTTTATTTCATTTCTTCTTAACAGTTCCCTGTGTTTGCTATCATTTCTTGCCCAGCACCGTGTCAATAATTACTAAATTAGCAGGACGCCTGTACAATTTCAGCTCAAGTGTTATTACTGACAAGTCAAACAAAGAAAGCTGATCGAAAAGATGGGACTCCATCTCCTTATTTAAATGGACCGTGTTCACAGAAGAAGATTGAAACTCCTTTTTCTTCAAAGGAAGAAGGGAAGGGTATAGTTTACATTTTGTGCTGCTCAAGGACAGAGAGTCAGAGGAAATGCCTTTTTAATGTAAACCTCTTTTCATTTCCAAGGGACAAAAATGAAGGTTATTTAAAAGAATCATGCTTGGTGGAAGAAGTAATTATGTATTTTTTTCAAATCTCAGAGGAACAATGCTTTTATATTTCCCTGAGATGACCCGATTCGCTCTGTGATGTGCTCCCTTAAATGTAAGTGTGCTGACTTCTTTGAACCTCATTGTTTTTAGTGTCTAAAGAAACTCCTCTCATACCACAGACCACAGTGTTAATTGATTTGGGCTGTGTACCAGTGCCCAAATATTCATAATGCTATTGTTGGTTTATATAACCCACAAGTGAAAATGGTATGTAACAGCCACTGCTGGGTATCTCCAAAATAGTCACGTCTACTAACGTTTTCAAATTAATTCTTGGAAAAGTATTATTCCGATATACAGTATTGAAATGTATAGCTCATTTGGGCTGGAGAGATCCATAATCTGAAAGATCCTAAAGGATTTCCCAGCTCTCACTGACCTTTCTTAACATTAGTTTGATGTTACCTCTTTGAGGTCATTTTTGGTGGAAGAGATGCAAGTACCTACTGGCATGCATCAACACGTGAAATAGGGTGCAGTTCTGTAACCTCCCTCCGAGGTGTAATAGGCACTGATGCTGTTTCACTACTTCAGTGGCTCATTCCCCCCAAAAAAGAGGTTTCACAGAAAGATCTACAGCTCCTTTGTTGTTTAATCCCAATCACCTACTTCGACACTTCTGAAAATATTCTGGGGATAGGTTTTTAGGCAGCAACTATGAAAATTTGGGGAAAAAAAGGAAAAAAACCCACAAACACTCTTAATATGGCAAAGCAGAAAAGGGGACATACTCCATCAATATTAGTCATCTAGCTATTACTATGTGCTACTCCCCTAAATCTGGAATTTATTTAGTTGTTGTCACTTGTCATGTAAACAAGCCAACAGGAACTACTTAAATCCATAAAGTTAGACATTAGGTTGTAGGTTCTTTCATGTTTTTTTTCATTAGTCCTAGGAAAGGTCCTAGTCACTCACTGGCTCTCTGGGCACTGCCTTAATACAAATACATAAACAATGATAAAGTCAACAACAGCATCTCACTGACATTTTTCCAACCTTAGAAAATATCTTATTGCAATTTTTTGGAAAAAGTTTTGAGCTCCAAAGCGAGGTGGTTCTATTCCCACAGAGCTGAAACCAATTACTAATTTCACTTGTATTATGCCCTATTCTATTCCTTGATTCACAACCAGAGGAATAACTGGTTCCATGTCTGTCATCTGCTACTTGCAGTTCTACAGTCTCACAGGCCAGGGTACAATTATGCAAACCAAAGCATTTTACAGGATAAAACCATACATAAGTAATCTTTTTTTATTTAATCTGTCTGAAATATTTTTTGTAAACTAGACTGTTCTCAAAGCTTTAATTTTCACGTAAAGATTGAGAAGACTTTTTTCCTGAAACACAAGTGTTTCAGAAAAAATGTGACCAGCTGAAAACAAGGAAACAGATTTTTACAGATCTTTGGGAATGAGTGGGGATATTGCAGTAGATTTCACTTCAAAAAAGCACCAGTCCTTTCTAATGCTGAAGGTATTTTTGAGACTAGCTGCAAAGTGATCCAGTAATAATGCTAATGACTTACTTAATTATTTGCCTGTTATTCAAATCTGAATGTCCTTTAGGTATGTGATATTAAAATGACTTATTATCTTTCCGCTTCTGAAGATGCCATAAGAAATGTAGAATGAAACAACAAAAGAAAATAGATCCTGAATCAGACAAAATTTGAAGCTTTACTTTTTCACACAAGGAGAAGGGATATTCTGTGAAAATGAAAGACAACAGATATTTGAATATACTTCTTGCAGAATGCACAAATTAATCACTGGTGCTGTAGGCCACAACACATTTATTGAGGACAAAAGTTTACCAAGAGACAAATAATGATTAAACTTGCATTCTAAGACTCTTGACTCAATTAGAGAAAATTAAGTGCTTTAAAAGGCACTTAATTTCCACAGAAAAAGAAAACAACTTTCCTCAGTGAACAGACTATACCCATGTTATTTATAAGGGAGTTTCTTGCACCCTCTCGTGAAGCATCCGGTTCTGATCACTGCTAGATTCGGTCTATTGAAGCAGGGGGAACTGGTCTCATCCTCTGTAAGTGCATTTGCTTCTACCTAAATTTGAGTCACATCTGGGGTAACCTGCAGCTACTATTTAATAATGAGCAACACCACTGCCCAAGGCGAAAGGAAACACACGTTCCCCTGGTACTGGCGGGAGAACCTGGCAGAAAAGCAGAGCTATTCAAACTGGACTTAGAAGAAGTCAAGAATTAACACCCACATGCTTGAAAAACAAAAATGCCGTCCAGACGGCTTTGCATCCAGTCCACGTGAAGTCATGTTAGGGGGTGGGAAAATGAATGTCTACTAACTCATCTACACTATTGCTCCAAGAGAAATGTTTTCCTGATTGATACATTCCCAATCCATGCAGGAAGGAAACAGTGATTGCTCATGCTAGGACAGCTTTCCTTTTTAAGCAGAATCAGTGATGATGTTTACTTTGGCAGGGAACAAATTTAGTGCTAGTTAGAACCTTTTTTGTTGACTTTTACACTCGTTACATGCTGTTGCAGCAATTTATGGAAATTATTACTAGAAATCCAAATAGCCAACTGTTTTTTAAAACTACTGTTTGTTGCCTTTGTGTCAAGTAATCAGATCTTCCTATTTAGAGAATTGACCTGCTGAAGAACTGTATGGCATTCTAAGGAACTAGTTCATATCAGTGTATGTTGCAATATTAATGCTGCGTGGAACAGCCGATAGTCTGTTACAAGGGTTTAAAAAAAACTCCAAAAGATTTCCTAGCTTATCTCCAAATTATTATTTTTATCAGTAAGATTCCTGAGTGAACGTTCATAACTTCAGAGAAATCACAGCAACAGTGAAACATAAACAATTTCTTCCATTGCACAATCTGTTTGGCCAAGATTTATCTCCCCTACACTACACTGCTAACTGAAGTACCTACCGTAAAAGCTTTGTTACGTTACAAATACCTAAATAGGTGCTGGAGGAAAACAGGAATCTCGTAAGGACAATTCAGATCATCCACAGGCTAAATTGCCTTCTGAAGGTGCCTCTCTTGCTCCATTGACTACATGGAGAGCCACAGGAGAGTATATTCTTAAGTACTTTAGTTAAGTGCCTAAAGTTAGGTGGAAGAAATCTGGGCCTCTTGTGTGAAAATAGGTTTATGTATGGGCCTGATTTATACGTTAGCCTCATGACACTGTACGCTACATACACAAGCATCTTATGCGGTTTAAATGTGCACTTTGTGAACTATGGCCCATTACGGCATGTGGCTTCATCACACGAGAAGCGGAGTGCAGAAAGAGGGTTTAATGAAAATGGCGGTTTGTGCAGCAGTATTTAATTCAAGACAATCGGCTTTGTGCATGTATAGTGGGGTTCTCCAGAGTTTTCAGCCTGTGTCTAATTTCACTTCTACTGAAATAATGTTGTATCTTCTTTGGGAGATAGAGACAAGGTCTACCCTAAAGCTGAGTTAAATGCTCAGTAAGTTACATTCCATGGCATCTATTAGGCAGGCAACCTTGCTAAGTGATCAGATGGTTCTATTTGGCCTTCCTTTAAAATCTATAAAAATCTATACTGAACATACGTGCACACATACAGATGCATAGAACCATGCACAAGCATTATTGACCTACACTGAATTTAGGCACAAGATAATTTCTTCTAGCAGTGAAAACCCACAGGAGGCAATTAAATCCTTTAAGCATCCCCTCACAGAACTCTCTAGTAAACATCACCCCTGAGGAGAAAATGTATCACACTAGACTTTACAGGAATGTGGTCACCAACAGTTTTCAAGGCAGGCATGGGTCTCCAGAGGTGGCATTTTCCTAATTCCTCCATCCCCACAGCTGCATGTCTAGGTTTTTACTGCCCCTAAAGGTCTCCAGGCATGGAGAGTGGACTCATATGCTTAATATTCTGTAAACCTGCTTTTTTCTTCACAATAACCCACACTTCTTGCCTTCTAGTAGGAAAATGCTGATTTAGTAGCAAGATCCTGAGAAATAATTCTTAGGCAGGATGTAAACATCGCATAAGGAAAAAACAAATCTAGTGCCACGATCTCATTGCATGGTGTTATTTGGAGCGAAGTCCTCACACGTGGGCCTGGTTCAGGAATGCATTAGCTGAGGTTCTAGTGGAAGGAGCCTTTAACAAAAGTGATCCTGCACGGTCATCTCTGAGCAACAGAAACAACATTATGGCTGTCTGGTGGCTGGTCTCTCTTCTATGGAATCATTCTTAGGAACGGGTGAGGTTCTGGTCATTCTGTAAAAAGATGATTGTTCTTTGGAAGGGACTGAGGATTGGGATCTGCAGCTCGTGAGCTGACACACCTTCCAGAAGCAATGCCAGTTGACACCTGCCGAGGTCCTGGCAAACCAAATTTTAAATGGATTTACAAGTTTCTCTCCCAAACTCTGAATGCTACGATGCCTACATCAAACACTCAGTTATGTGTGGGCTGCCTCTAAACAAAAGTTTTCCTAATTGTTTCAGATACACCATCTGTTTCTGATCAAAACCATGGTGAAACTTCAAACCCTTATAAACATCGTCCTAGACTTCTCTTTTGAATGAAATAAGCTTGGTAGTGAAGCATACAAATTCAAAGAGTTCAGAGGTGCTGTTGTTACCCAAATGTACATGAAGCTCGTGGGTCGTGCTAGACGAYAGAGCTCATGGAAACAGCTTTCATGCTAGTTTTTAAATTTGATCTAATGGGCAAATACCATGAAGGTGGCCTTTTCCTGTTTTTTTTATTATTATTATTATTTCTAGAGAAAACTAGGCAGAAATGGTTAAGGGCCATTTTTTATATTAAAACAATCTCAAGATTGATGGTTAAATAAATGTTAATAAATATTTCAGCTGAAATCCTCAGAATGGTTTTTGTTTTACTAAGGGCATTTCTTCCCTTCTAGATACATCTTCTGTCTTAAGCTTCAGGATATTTCTTAATATACTGACCACAATAGTGTTTACATTACCCAAGCAGGACTCCCTGCATAGCCCATTCTTCTACTCAGAAATATACTTCAGTGTAGCTGGCATGAGACRAAAAAGAAAACTTCCCTTGGCCCAACACCAACACATTTCAGCAAAGCTTCTGATCAAAGTGCATGAAAGAAATGAGAAACAAGAATGGCAATAGTTGCAACAGCTTAACAGCTATTGTGGAATTTTTTTAGGGAACTACAAACCATCCTCAAAGAATCTATATGGTGGCTTTAAAGTGTGAGCAGCATTGCAACAGCATGCCAAGAAGAAAACCTTCATCAAGGAAATTTAACCCTTTCAGGCAGTTTAGAGGTCAAAGAGGAGACGGTGTCACACATCCCAGGGGTAGGTGGCTTCCTCTGTAGTATGTGAAGAGCAGGTGAAAAAGAGGAAGGTGGCTGGTTCCACAACTCTGGGTACCACGAGCACAATCCAGCAGTGTGGGTTTGCAAGGTATTTATAGAAAATACATCTTTTTTTTGTGACTGTTACTATTACATTATGGGCAAAAGCTTGCTCTTGGCTATTCTGGTACAGCTCAATTGATCATAGCTGAATAACTCCAGATGTAATCATGTGGAATCTGTCCCATTATATATTTAAACCTGGACTTACTGGATAGAAAGTAAACTCTGCGAATTGTAATAATGAAAGAATAAAGAAAGCACAACATGACTATGGCTTAAACACATCAACACTGATCACAAGCCTGGTAATGAAACAGTGTTTACTGGGCATGATATTTTTATTTTCACTCAATCCCAAAGATTTCCTGTGTGTAATTGCTTTGGAAGCTACAGCTCTAAGGCATGACACATTTTTGTGACGGTAACATCAATGTGTAGAGAGAAACATTAGCACTCAGTGTCAAGCACACTTGAGTTTTTCAATACACTTGGAGGAAGATACTCATAAAGGCTCATCACAATGGCATGGAGGACTAATATTCCAGACAATTAGGCTTTCTGCTTCAAATGGGACAATTCAAATGCGGATGTCTTTAAAGCACATTTTCATCCCCTTTATTGCTCACAGGAGGGAAAGAGATGCCTTTTTTGTTTATAAAATGTAGGGTTGAAAACTGTCTGAACAGATGCTAGAGACCGTAATGTCTCATTTTCACTGTTGCAGAAACCACCACTTGGTCATCTCATGCCCCTCTCTCACTACATCTCATATAAATATGATCATGACTTAAATTTTTATGGTTTGGGGAGGGTCATAGGGGTAGAGAACATAAAGCTGGGGTCAGACATCTAAAAATCTTTCCTTTCCCTTCATGACATTTTCTTTAAAACTTACAAAATCTATGCTTGCTAAATAAAAGTGAAGGTCTTTGCCACCTGAATCTAAATTGAATATAATTGGATACTTGTATGTCAAAGCACTCAGAGGCATAAATCCAAGTATCAGCACATCAATAGGAAGGCAAYTGGGTCACAAGATAACCTATAGTATATACGTTACATCTTCTTAAGGCTGTTCTCAGAATCCAAGGAATTCTTTTGTTAGACACTGAGTGGATGTCTCTTATTAAGGGGGTGTTTATAATGGCGGACAATGCAATTCAGATATAGAGCCTACAGTAGTCTTCCATCAAAGGTAGAGAGACACCTAACAGCCTGAAATAAATCTCTGCAATACTTCCATTGCAGAACATTTGAGCATATTTTTAAACATAGTCACTAGTATCAAAAATGTATCTGAACCTAATGGAGAGCGCAAAGGTAAAGGAGACCTAGAAACAATCAAAAACCACTTGTCACTGTAATTATGCAAGCAATTTCTAACATTTATGCCTAAACTAGTTAAGATGCCTCAGTCAACACGAGCAGGAACCCTGGCCTAGTTATATGGACAGAGGATTTCATGTTCCAACAAGGGATATAAAAAAGAAATGCTAATTTCAGGGGGAAGTCTTACAAAATATTCTTATGAAGGAAGAGGAGTCAAGAATAAAATTAAATGGTGAAATCCTAAACAGGTGAAAGTGTTTAATTTTAAATTGTCCCTAATTTAACAAGCTCTAGGTTTAATCACAACTGGTAGGACCAGTGCTTACTGTAAAACATATCAAATCCATAATCATTTAGCCGAAAATGGGGTTATGATGACAGGGCAGCAGAGTCATTGCTAATGCTTGTTACTAAGTAGATCAGTACAGCCAAGTACCTGAGTCTGATAAGCTGAAATGTACAGGCTTTTTGATACAGTGACTTAATTTGGCACAGCTAAGTCTACGACACACTCAGACATACATAATTCTGCTCTACAGCACGCCTTATGGCAGCATATGCAAAACCTCCCTCCCTTCCCACCATGCTGTATAGATTTTCCAAATGCATGCAAATGTACCCAAGATGGCTCATTTTGTTATCAATTCCCCAAGTGCTAGCATTCTAATCATTAACTAATTGTCTTGGTGCTCTATTGACAACTCGGCCACCTTCTTGCTAATTTTTGCTGACATGATAGAGGCCCTGAAGAACTGGGTTAACCTTTCAATGTCCATTGAAGATCCACAGGTCTGATGACGATTGATTGACCTGGCCTCTATGTTAGATAAAACCTCATCAGCTTTCCAAGTGATTTGTGTAATGAGGCGTCAGTAATTGACAACAGGTAAGTGAACTTAGAAGTTCCCGTCTTTATCACTCTGGCTAAAATGAGTAGAGAATTCAAATATCTATAATGGGTGCAAATTTGTAAGAATGAGATAGCATAAAATAGAGATGCATGTTTGTGCATTGGAGTATTACATAGTTTGTTCTTACAGATATACATAAGAACCCAAGTATAATGTGCATAAAATACATTGTACTTGTGGGTCTGTGTGTGTGTGTGTGTGTGTGTGTGTGTGTAGTACACATATATATTGTATTTGGTTTGTTACAGAAACATATGCTCTTTCCTGTTTTCTCATAAAATCTTCTGCATGGTTTAGTAGTCTATATAGTACTCATCAATCTAAATTATGATAACATAAAGCTACAAAATGTCTTCTGCTTCCAAATGCTTACTGAACGTTCAAGCAGTAAATTGGAGCTGGCTATCCAGATTCTTGGCTCCTCACCTAACCCCGACTTTAATAAGAATTAAATGCTCTCAGATGGGCGCAGGATACTTGCCTCACTAGAGCTTTTAAAGGTTGTCTCCATAGCCCTACYGGTGTTTTCTCAGCAGCGCTAATTGGTCTATCCAAAGTGCCGCATTCTCATCTCTAGATGAGTCAGCTCTCATACTCCCATTTCAAGTCATACCTACATGCTTCCAAACAAATTTATTTAAAGCATGACTCAGCTGTGTGCTATCTAGACATACCCTGAATGATTGAAACTGCCCTAAAAACAGAAAGGGAGCAACAGAATTTGGTGTACCATAAACCTTTATGGTTGTCTTCTTTTAATTTTACATTAAACAGCTATAAAACTATCCACATGGGAGAATAATACAAGATGAAATAAGAGCAAATCTTATTAACAATGAGTGATCCTCTGGCTGACTCATCACAGCCAACTAGAGAGCATGAAACCTTCCATCTATGCACACAGGCACAGAGCTATATACACCAAAAGCACACACACACATATGCTCAAATGAAATATAAATGTAGCAGACCTGTTCAAAATGATTTGATCAAATTTCAAAACATTTTTTTCCCAACCAAAATTCTGTATTTTTTACCCTAGTTTTGTGGAAAAACAGAAAATCTCCTGTCCTCCCTCTTTAGCTCTGTGTCCCTGCACTTTCCTCATTCCTTTCAATTTTTTTTTTTTGTGCCAAAAATTCTTGCTGTTTCCAGATAACTCTGTGTTCRTGTCCATGTGGCCATCAGTGCTTTTTGCTCAGATGACATTCAAACTAACGCAGACAAAACTGGCAGCTCTTGTCAGAATTAAGCCAATATAATCTCCCACACGTATGTGCATTTCTGTTTGATTTTTTTGTAAAAATTTGTTCACATCTTGAAGATTTTCAGGAGTCCATATAGTTTATTTTCTTAGCCACAATTTGGCATCATATCCCTTATAGTAAAGTTCAATTGATTATAATGATAATTAAAGAAATAGACACTCATAGAAAGTAAGACATATTTCCATAGAAATTAGGGCTCTATAGATGTTGTGTTCAGAAATAGGAAAATGCAATGATCTCATTTGCATGTATGCTGTTAAAATGACCTTCTTTACACGAGTTTTATTTGTCTTCTAGAATTTGGAACAGGGATCTGATTTGCTATTTCTTCCTATATCATGATGAAATATATCTACTAGAAAGCGCCTCTTCTTAGTTGAAATTTATAAAGACTTTTCTGCATCCACAGCACAACCATTTGCAACAGACAAACCAACATCCTATTATTGCCCAACAAAATGTCCTGCATTAAAGAAAACAGCAAATATTTAAGCATACTACTTAAAATGAAAACAGTATTAACTGAAATGAAACATAATGGGTAAAATTCTGGCACAACTGAAATCAATGACAAAGCTGTCATYGACTTCAGCAGGCAAAGGATTTCTTGAAAGTTTCTTATGCACCATGATGGGTTGTTCAAGTCCAGTCCTGATTTTATTGGAGGAAACTACCAATTTCTTCAATTGAAATGCTTAAGTGTTATCCCTTGAAAAGCAAGAACTTGGTCAAGCAAGAAAATGAAGATACACTGAGCACTTTCTCCTCGTTCATCATGATGATGAACAGTTCTCAAATCTCCTAAAATGCAGTATTTCCTCCCTACCATGCCAAGCATAATTTTGCTGGTGATATAGCTGATTTTTCCCGATTTAATTCAGCAAGCACTGCTTGTTCTTTAAGGGCAGCACTATTCAAAACTCTCGTCAGCATTACAAATAGCGTCATGTGAATGCCGCAGGACAACTGGGCACAGACACTGCACGCTCCTATGCTTTGTCCCGTTCACTCYACAGGAGCCAAAGGGAAGCTCTTACCTTCCCCAGGCAGAGGCCTTTAGACACTGCAGTTCCTAAATCCAACCAGAGACAACTTCAGTGCAGTCCAGGAGAAAAACTGGCCACATCCGATTTTGGGAAGGGTTGAGTTTTGGAGAAAATCAGGCAGAGAGGCATTTTTGATTTGGGATTACAGTGGGATCACTTCCCACAGTGAGTTACTGCCTCGTCTGGCTGCAAAACCTATTCTTCATCAATACGGGAAAGCTACCTTCTATCACTGTCCTACACATCACCAGTTCACAAGAGCAGAACTGCACAGGTACCTCTGTATGTTCCTTACCATTTTTGAAAAGTCTACTGAATTTAGTTAAAAGAAGGCAGATAGGGATCCAAAACGTAAATGCAGGAAACACTTTATAGTTCAACACATTACAGTATTTTAAAAATGGTCAAAAGTCTCCTGAACCCTAGGAACTAAATCTACAGTAAATATACAAAATGAATAATGTAAGACTATAAGATATACATATTTGTTCTTATGATACTTGCTAGTTTCTTGATTTATTATTTCTATGTCTAAATAATTAATAGTTTTGTATCTCTACTTTCTTTCAATTGGGTGATTGGATGTAAATTATTAAACTTTATAATAATCTTTCTACTCAATTCTG
Organism: Apteryx rowi; assembly: GCF_003343035.1. Classification (NCBI taxonomy): domain Eukaryota; kingdom Metazoa; phylum Chordata; class Aves; order Apterygiformes; family Apterygidae; genus Apteryx; species Apteryx rowi. Next base: position 3,919,193 of record NW_020447308.1, on the reverse strand, counting down.
TTCACCTGTCTAGATCAAAAACATTACATCAGTATAGAAGCAATAGATTAGTGGTCCTTCAAAATGATTCTTTTATATATATTTTATGTACATATATATGTGTGTGTGTGTACCTATATATTTGTATACACATACATACTCTTCTCTGCAAATAATTCCAGTAATGAAAGAGTGCATACAAAGGCGACTTCTACTCATCATTTTAAACCCTAGGTGTTAACAGAGAGCTCTCTCAAACTACAGATAATTCTTACTTAATATTATTTGCACTATAGTGAAAAATGTGTGTATAAGAGATATCTAATTGCATTTGTATTATAACTATTGGAAATAGAAGCTTACCAAGCTAATTACAAAGACGTGAGATCTTGATTGAATACATTAAATTTAAAGTACTGTTTTTATTGATAAAATATGTTGCATCCTCTATATTAGATGGTATGCAATAAAGAAAAATCTAAACCATGTGATAATGTTTGTGTTAACAACCAAYACTGGAAAAGGACAGGTATTAGTTAACTTGCTAAGAATTCATCAATTTTATATAACTACCTATATTTAAAAAATGAGTCCAATAGCAAAACTTTGTGAGAAAATGACAGCATTGTTGTTACATAGAGTGACAGAGACTTCACGTAGATACGGAGTGTATGGGTAACGTTTTCAAGAGCACTTAAATGATTTAGCAGTTTGAGTCTGACTGACTTTCAAAGAAAACCTTTTAAGCAGTTTTTGTAGCATGGATCTGCTCCAGAGCACAGATAACAATGGAAAGTCAATGGAAAGATTCACACTTCCTTCAGCTGCCGTAGATCTATAGCTAGTTAAGATGTATTTGATACATTCCCTCTGCTTGTAGGCTGCAGTGATGAAGTTGTTGTGACTCTGTGACTCTTYGGGGTAGGCATGGGTCTGGTGTGCKAATTCATCACACGGATTGTATCTTYGGCTAAYGTGAGTATTAAAAGTAGCTCTGTATAYGCAATATCACAATCAACACTATTTCTCCCTTGCAAACCACTCTATCACAAGGTTGTCTTCCATAGCTGTACCTGAAGGAAACAGGTGTACTTTTTCTCTGTTACCTTCACCCTAGAACAATTCAACTTGATGAAATCCCAGACAGTAGTGCAAAAAAAAGGGGGGGGGAGACATATTTCCATATTTATTATTTTACCTAAATTTACACAACTCTCAGTTTTAGGTTGAAAGAACAACGAACCCCACAGCACGCCCTGGGTGAGGACCATTTGTGGTTATGTTTCCACATTAAAGCAAGGTAGGTGTGAAAATTCCACAGCACTAGCAGGACCAACGCACCCAGCAACACTCCTTCCTTGGGGCTGGTTCCTATTACCATAGGCAAAGCAGAAATCTGGCATCCATTACCAACGACAATAAGTAAACCTGGTGCTTAATCAATCTAATAAAGAATGTTGTTGCCTTGGGCAATTGCTTGTGTGTGTTGCCTACCCACAGGACCACCACGCTGAGCATCAGCAGAATTCCATCTTCGGCTCAGGCCACATGTGCTCATGTTTTCCTGTTTCTAATGTAATTATTTTAAGATATTCACAACATTATTAGTCTTCCATAAAAAGGGTGTTTTGGTGGTAACAGTTTTCTTAAGGTGATCTCTGCAAACCTCTTTCACTATCTCATGAGCAATCTTCTTAAGCACTTGGTTTGAAAACAAACACAGCAGTACAAAAAAAATTCCTCCTCCGTACAGTGGAGGCACCGACACGGGCTGTGTGTGATGCAAAGCTGGGAAGGGAACTAAGTTTCCTGCATCCCACATAAATGACCTAGACACCAGACTAGAAAGACATCAAGCTCCTCTACTACTGTACTTTTCCTAAATAATTATTCATGACAGCAGATTCCCCCCTCTTGCTTTTTCCACCCCCACCCTACTCTGGTTTTGACCAGGGATTCTTGTCCAAAACCTGAGAACTCTTTCTGCAAGTTTTCTCAAAACTGACGTTAGCCTCACTAACAGGTTTGGTTTGGGCTGTTTCCAGCAACAAGTGTTTTCTCAGAAAGTCCCAGCTGGCTATTTTGCAGTTCCCAGACCATTGCCCACAGCTTTAGCTCTACATCCCCTTGCCCGATATATTCTTGACTGAATGTAATGGCTTGAGTTCAGTGATAACAGCTCCCCTCGATTCCTTTTCTTTCTGTACTTTTGGTCTAGATTTCCTCCAACCCAAAAGGCTGAGGGAGTTTCCTTTTAATGATCCCTGGGGAAGGGAGACAGGGCTGGCCCTCAGAACGGGTACTTCTCAGACCACCTGGTAGAGGAATAAATTGCTCCTAAAACTCTTCTACTAAGGCTTCACGTTTGGGGAACTCCTTAAAAAGGGGAGCACAAGTTCGGACTYGAGAGCCAGTTCCTAACGGACAAGGATTGCTGCTCCAAGAAGAGCAGTAAGGCCTCCATGGGACCTGCACTGGACACAAAGCCTGAAAACCACTTATGAAAGCCACATTTTTTTCATGCAGAGATACACATATACCCTTTTTTTTTTTTGCCTCTGGCCAATATGCTGGAGCAGGGTCCCTCTCTTGGTGTCTCTGGGCTTGCTTAAACCGAATCTTGCAGAATCTATACCCTTTTCTCCATCTCCGAGCTTTGCTTCAAGATGTTCTGCACCACAGCGAGGGCACGGAGGGATTTGTAGAAATATATCTGAGATTACCTTAACGATGCTGCTGACCCCCGCTTTCCACTAGCGCTGCACAAACCAATTGTTGTCTGAGAGCATAATGAAAGCTTAAAYATAGTTCTCTGCCATGATTACAATATCTTATTACCAAAGCTGACTATTTATTCTTTAATTAGAAAAGCAACGCCTGAGACTCTCGGTGAAAGTGCCCGCACGGCTCGTGTTTCCAGCTGTGGTAGGGAGCCGTATTCCTGCGTGTCCCTGCGCTGGGGCGAATGGCTGCGCGAGCCCGGGCCGTGCCGGCGATGCCTCCCGAAAGACAGGCTCTAGCTTCCAATGTCATTAGAGACCTAATTGTTTCCGCTGCTTCCTACGGCTTTTTCTGAAAGGTCTGAAAACAATCAGGCAGGACCAAAAGACTTATTTCTGTTTTAATAWCTTAACAACTGCCTAGCTGTACTTTACCCTGACAAGTCATCCCTTCTGCAGGCAGCGTTGCTACCTGCACCGCTCTGTTGATGAGATCGCTGCTGTTTTCTCCTCAGAGTTTCCATGGAAATAGTTTATTATTATTGTCAAGGATGGACAATCCAAACACATTTTAAAGAAATATAATGTAAAAACTTTGCAAAACATACTTGTAGCTGTCAGCTTCTTCCAGGAAGATTTTGTTTGTCTCTTTTTTTTTTAAATGAGCAGTTTCGATGCAATGCAATTAAATTAGCAGTGGTACTACAGGAAAATATTATTTTCACACACTTAGAAATGGAGAAACTGTATTAGAAGACAAAATTTAGAAAGAATATAGATAAACTTCTTTCAGTTACTCTGGCATATATGACATTCTTCTCCACTGCAATGTAGAAGGGGGAAATGCTAATCCATTTTAAACAAGGTTCATTTAACTACATCAAAGTTTTAATAAACAATCTGACTAAGAATTTGTCAAAAGAAAAGGAATATGTTGCCATTTAATATTTAAAGGGTCACATTACCCACCGCAGATTCCTAAATACATAGCACCATTACTTGCATGAACACTGTGTATTTCTGGCTTGGGGCTACCAAGAGTAAAGACACAAGGGATGGGAATCTCAAAATATTCACCCATTTTCAAACAATTCTGATGAATACCTGGACTCCCAGTCCACTTTATGTCCTTGCAAAGCTCCTCACACTGCCTGTCCCCAAGGTAAGGGCCTATATTTGTGTCCTGATGCTTGAAGCTTTTTTACGTTGGGTCTCGCACACCTGGACCCTCCCCGAGCTCGGTCGGGGGCTCCCAGGACCTGGGCTACAGACTCTACTGCGCAGCCGCAGAATGGGAGCATTTCTCAGCTCAGCAATTCAGAATCACTGGGAGGAATAAAACACAGCAAAAAAATATAAACTTTATATATTTCTGCCTATAATGTCTTCGAGAATTTTGTTTGGTAGAATTCCCCAATTTAGGGTAAAAACCAAACTCAGAGCTCCCCAAATCAGCTCCCTTCCCTCCAAGCAAAAGAGAGAGACTTAGAGACATCAAGCTCAGGTTCACGTCAACACCTACTCTATTTAAGCAAGCACACAAATCCATGCATGCTTCAGCCAGGCACAGAGCCACATGCATACCTTTAAGTCTGCCTTTTCTAAAAAAATAGATTTTGGTATGAAAAGCCTCCACTGGCTCCTAATTTGCTGATTATCAATAAACTTAACATTAAGCATGTTGTACAAGCCACATTAAATTTACTGCTGAAGTACATCTGTTGAAATAACGTTTCTGTAGATATTACTCCAAATGCGTGAAAAGTTTTTGGGACAATGACATAATTTCTGTAGATTCTCTTGGGCCGCTAACAGATCTGGGTAGGAGAGACACCATCCTCAGCTACATCCTAGTGGACGGCTCAAAGCAAAAGTATGAAAACTTAGAAATTTCCTCCTAAATTTTTAGGACTGATCCACAAGGGGCGTTACAATGCAAACTGATATTAGAATGGTTGTATGTGATTTTTTATTTCCCTTCAGTCATGCCTTTTTTACTAGGCTTTCATTTGTGTCCCATTATTTATAATGATTATGCCTGATCCAAAGCTGATTTATGTTAAAGGAGAAACTTCTGTTAGTTTCAGCAGACTATGAATCCGGATGTTAATTTTTTATTTTCTCATGTTTAACTTCCTTTAAAAAGAATTGTTATGTAATGCCCTGAGCATGCTGGTAGGGGATGTATCTCAACTGAAATTATTCCTAAGGAATAATACCGCCTCTATATATCTACTATAAAATGCTTATATTGTTACACATACTATGCACAACATAAAATTTATGTGTACACACACAATACCTGTGCATAGAATAGTAACATACTTACTTTTGCCCTTTATTTTCCTATTTCTAAAATACAATGGGTTCTTTTTCACCTGAGCCAGTCTGTAGCCAGTATAAAAATGTTATTCTGTGTGTAAGAAATGTGGTGTTGAGTGAATTTCCTTTTGATYTGCAAAATAAACTTTGTGTTAATTTGTAATTCGCTTTTTAACAGCTGATGAAAATTGACAAATGGGAATTTCCCGTGCAATTTGTGCTTCTCCAGTGTTATTTTTGTAGTTAAAGCCTATTAATACAAATTTAATTAAAAACCTCAGCTTCCATTGACGCTGTTAGCACAGTCAGAGCTTTCAGCATAATTTTACCATTTGATAGATATTAGGTATTTAACTCTTGTGATTTTTTTTAACCGGCATTCCAGTCCAACAGCAGCACAATGTTCTTCCACAAAGTTTTACTGCCTTAATTTTTGGAACACGCACTTTTTATTTCTGCGGAGTTAAAGACAAAAACCGAAATTCCTTACGTGAGTGGCTTTTGGAGATCGGTAAGAAACTGTGAGCGGAGTGAGGAGCATGGGGAATCTTTTTCAGATGTTGTGATGCGAAGGATTTTCTCTCTCATCTTCTGAACCCTGTAGATGGAGCCCTCCACTAAGATCTTGCTGTATCTCTAGCACAGATTGACTTCTTTTGGGTTGATGATGATTGATCGTGTTGTTTTCTTCATTACTTTAAACCTAATCAGTGCTTGGTGTAATTTGAGTAATGATTGCTCATTATTGGCAATTGTGAAGTTTAAGGCTTTCTTCATTTTACCTCGCAAGACAGCCAGTTGGGAGATGCTCGTACATCCCCATTTGGGCAAGGTTTGAGGGAAGAGAAGGGGGAACCAGCATCAGCGATAGGCAGCAGCAAAAGCTTTGTGCAAGTTTTATTATCGCGTGTTTTCTTGGCAGGGAGCTCCTGGTGTTACCCTATAATCAGATCTGCTCATGTAAAGAGGAGTTTCTTACCAGCCTGTATCATTTAGGCCATGCTGAAATTCCTTAGTTCAATAAATCATACTGTGTCCTAATAACCTGCCTTATAAAGTGATACGGATGGATTTCCAAATAAAAGGTTTTTTATTTCCCCCCCAAAAATGGAAAGAAGAAAAGATAATGAATGAGGATCACATATGGGCCAAAACAATGTTGTTTCTCATTATCCAACTCTGCTACTTTGCTATTTTGAAGTAAGAATAAGGGATATTATTGCATAATGGAGTGGTTGATTTTACAGGCTGTAAGCTTGGTAAGCAGAGAAAAAGATGTGAAGCTGCTCAGTACCCGCAGGACACACCGTGGGAGTCCGGCTAAGCCCTTCATCTGTGCTGAAATTATGCTAAGGACATAACTTAAACCTATATAAATCAGAACATTTCAGATTCACAGTTCCATGAGTGAGTACAGTTTTCTCAAGCCTGTTTTTTTCTTGGGCCTATTTCTACAGTTACAGCATTATCAAAGGGTAGAGGATTATAAAAAATGATTTACCCCAACATAATAATAAAGAGCAAAATATATACCTTCCATATTATTGGTAATTCTTAACATCACTTACTGCAGCTATATTAAGTCAAAAGTCACACGTGATGCTTAATGAAATGTTAATTTAAAAACACGGCTGTTTAATTCGCTTGGGGTAAAATTGATGGTGCTTGCACTAGACACCACAGGTTTAGCCATTTTACCTTTAACGCTCTCATTCTACATTTGCATCTGTGCAAACCATTCAGAGAATATTTCAGTCAYGAATTTTATCCAAACTTTTTTTTTTCAGTTGCCTTTTCACATCCGTGAAAAAAACTTGCGCGAAACACAAAACATATGAACCTCAATTTGTCCAAGAGCAAACCAGCTAATTCGGAGGTGAAGAGGTGTCCGGAGATCTCAATGGAGCTTGCACGGAGCTGTTCTCCCTTTGTGATTCCACGAGGCAGTTTGCAGCGGGGAAAGCGGGGATGCTTTCTCTCTCTCTACCTTACCGAGCTGACATCTGACAGCCAAGAGCGTAGTATCAGTGACACACTCAGTAACTGAGGTGCCTTCAAATGAGGAGGTTATGCGCTTCCTACCCGACACGATCACACTCAGCCTTCGGGGCAGTTTCAGTGCACGCAGCGGCGCTGATAGAAGGAGTCTTAGCGACAGACCAGGCGCTTGCTGGAGGGGACAAGATATCTCATTTGCTTAAGTTAGAGCGGAGGACCCCAGCATGGGTAAGCTCTGCTTCCCACCCCCCCMCACACACTCTTTGCTTTTTTTTCTAGAAAAACACGCTGCCTGCTATGACTCTGCAAGTAAAAATAAATACATTCTGATATTATAACATCACAATAATGTGAACATTTGAATTCATACTGAGAACAGTAAAAACAATATGCTTTCTGATTGAATTATTCAAGCTCTTAGCTTTTAAGTTTCAATTATAGATACAAACAGTGTGTGCAAGAGAAACTGAACAATAAACAGCATTTTCTAGCTGAGGTATAAAAAGCAGTGAGTTGCGGAAAATGATTTTTTTAAAGGTGAAAGTGTAGCCCATCATTAAGATCAAATCTACGAGAGTAGAAGCTCTGCAAAGCGCGATGTTGCTATCGTACGCTGCTCCAGATGTAATGCCACACACGCTTCCTGCGCTATGATTCTGACTTATTCAGTAATTACAAGCCACAAAGAAAACAGGCGTGTGATAAGTGTTTAGCTGCAAAGTAATGTGCAAAATCTTTAAACTAAGCATCTAAGGCAAAAAGCTGTTCTAAATTCTTCTCAGAARTGTAAAAAATATTGCATGCATTTTTTAAAAGCAGCATGAAAGCTTTGCCATTGTTTGCAAAAATGCACGGTGAAATGCTGAAGACTGAGTGTGTGTGTGTGTTTTCTCACATGCACATTTGTATTAACACTGCTTATGTCTTAGAAGACTTTTGCAAATTATGTCACAGTCTTACATGCGTACGGATGCAGAAACAAACTATATACTGGGAAATATGCATATGGGAACTAAAATAAGTAAGAATCATCCATTTTAATAAAGATTAAAACCATAACAGAAAACCAGGATATTTATAGCCCTAAATTAACTCACCATGTTGTTACTATAATCCATGTTACTGATTCTCCCCCGCAACAATTCCCTGATCTTATAATGCCTTTATTTGGGGCCCAATCCTCCAAGTATGTGTGCATGTAATTATACTTTCTTTAATAACATCACAGAAGCCAGCTGGGTTGTCTTGATGGCTGGTACTGCTCACCTAATGAGGCAAAGCCATATACAACTGTTTAACTTTATGCACGGCGAGTAGCCCTGCTTATGTCAGATGCTGAAGTTATTCTCTTTCAAAGTGTGCAGAACTGAACCATGTAATGGTTTAGCAGCTCTCATGAGTTTTCTTCATATCTTGGGACAAAAACCATTACTGCAAGCCAGAAGAATAGCTGTTAGCATATTCTTTATTTATAGGGATTATTTCTTTGGATAGAGTTTTAAATATAGTAACAGAGGGGTCCTTTTCTGTGTAAGAATCCCAAAAGTCAGTTACTTGAAAATTTTATTTTTCCAGAAAAAGCCATCTTTTAATGGAAATTATTTGTGGTCAAAACCATTCAATTTCCTGCAGTGCCTGGAAATATTTTGGATCTGCAGGCATACTGGAAACTACAGTTTCTCTTAAGTGAGCTCCTGGAGATACCAGAAGCATTAATTCCTGCTGGGAGGAGCATAGCTCCATCTGATGTGAGATGGCAACGCAGCCCTCTCCCTTTCTAATCCTYGGCCACTCACTTCCGCTCTGGCAGCAAACTCACGAGAAAAGAAACGTCTTTTTGCGGCATGTTAGTCTGCAGCTGGATCAGGTCCTTGATCGGATTCCTTGTGCGGCTGCGGCAATGCTCACATCTGCACAAACCTGGAGTGGCAGGGGATCGGTGAGCCCCGAACCCATCGCTACGGAGTGGGAGCAAGAGGTCTTCTTTTGCTGGCAATGTTGGTTTATAATGATTTCAGCTGCTCACCAAATACAGCGTAATTTACCTCAAACTGCCTTCACTTCTCAAATGAGCCAACGACATATACTTTTAGTCTGAAAGAAGGACAGCAAACTAGTTGGAAAGTCCTAAATATATAGCAAGTAGTTGCGTTTCACAGCTTATATTGACCAGTTCTCTTTTGCACACTGAAATAATCATGGAAGAGATATTAACAAGGCTGAATCTACCTTTTGTTTTAAATGCATTTTAAAATGCATTTGTGGCCATTTTTTATGCAGATAAATAAAATACATGACTGACTTACATTTAAATGGACAGCAGAAGCACAAAACTAGACATGTTAACTTTAGATATGAGCAAAAACTGAAATACTAAAAAAGAATTTTTCTTTTCGGATTGAATTCTGATTTGAGTTCCAATTTCTTGGTAAGCAATAGATACACACACACATGCACATTCATATACCCATAACTGAAGAACTTCTAAAAACAGGATTTTCACTTTTTGGCATATTTTTCGTCATTTATCATCATGATTAGCTTTAGATTAGACCAATATGTATTCCCATTTTAAGATGTTTTGAAAGAGATTCAATATTGATTGCACGTGTTTTCCCACATCAACATGAACAGAAAATGAATGATAAATACACTCTCTATGGATGCTTTGAATGCAGCAACATTTGGGGGTTAATGAARGTAAAGGAAAGCTCTTAGACAGAATCATTGACCTTCTGCCACAAAACTAGAGAAGTAAACTGGAGCAGTAATTTCCAGTTCTGAGATAGCAGAAATGCGAGTGCAAAACTCCAGGTCTCCAAGGAAAGCACGTTGCCCTGCACACAGACTTGCGTTTAGGTCCAAGCCYCTCGTGAAGAGGACCCGCAAAGTGATACTACCTGATGGAAACGATGGTCTAGCGGCTGCAGTGGCATTCCTCTGCTATTTGCACACAGGGGAAGAAGAGGGGGATAGATGATACCATATGTCAGCCCTAATTACAATGCTGTCGAGGCTCAGTATGACAAAGAGAAAAGTAATGACTTTGGCTAGGGCCAGAAAGAATATAAAATGAGTTTTTGGGTTTTTTTAAAAGGTCAGTGTCTGAAAAGATCACCAAAACCGTGACTGGGTGAAAATAGTAAATTTTGAGGCCAATTCTTCTGATTTTCAAGTAAGACAGCAATCCACATTGCTGCTAGTTCATTGGAAACTCTAGTTATCTATTTGCTGCATCCTGGAAGAAGCCAAATGTGTCTTCTCAGCTGGATTTCCACATTCCAGAGCTAACCAACATTTTTACATGATGCCATCCAAAAGCAGAACTGTACTGCCTCCCCTCAGAGTGGTTCTCCAGGCTGAGAATTCAACACATCATAAGAGGGACCCATAAGAATGAACTGCAGGAGCGTTAGCTTTTGAGGAAGCAAATTTTGAAGAATCAGGACACAGCCATCTGCCCCTTGAAAACCAGAGGATTCTCCCACTGAGTCCAACAGGTCTCTTCACTTGCACAAACTACCCAAGGAATTGTAACTGCTATGGAGATATTTCTCAGTCCCACTCATGCTTCTGTGTGAAGACAGCTCCACCACAAATAAATGAAGCCTATCTCCACATGTCATTGAGACAAGAAAGTCTCTCAGCAGGAAAAGTTTGTGCAATATCTTTTTCCAGGCTCTGATAGTATAGCTCCATAGTCTGCTTCTCTGCCCYAGCTTTTGTCAGCCTCTCCCATCTGTGCTTCTTCATTGCTATGTTGGCAAATGTGACTGAACTGATTACCRAAATATTTCTAGATATTTTGAAGGCATTTGACTTGCTTCATTGAGCAAAAAAGAGAAGAAAACTTAGCCGAAGGACTGCCTGGTTGTCCTGAGGGATGATTAACAGGGGTAATTTGCCTTACAAGAAATTGATAAGATCCTGGAACAGGAAAATATTGCAGCAACACACCCCTTGCAGAGAGAGAAAAGAAGCCAATCAGATGAGCATTAAAAAGCTGAGAGTGATCCTAGCAACACTTATTTAAAAATCAACCACCAAACTGCCTGAAACGTTAAGAGGCCTCACTGAAATATACCCTTTCTTTGCTAAATTGCTCCTGCCACAGAACTTTTTGTCTCTAAAGCTCGTAAGCATTCCCACTGGGGAAGAGCAGCAAGTATGAGCTATTTAGCAGAAATCCTCTAAGGCAAGCCTTACTTTGCAAGTCCTTCTTAAAAATGTTCAGTCCTATCTAAAATGACAGCAAACATTGTCCATCAGTAATGTTTAGTACAGGGACAGATCAGGAGAACGAGGCCAATTCCTACCAGAGGAAGAGCCAACTCGCACGGGTAGCCCGCCTGTACAGAGCTGCATCTCTGGCTCCACATACGTGAAAGCCCCCATTCAAACCCTCAAAGAGCTTTGCTGGTAAAGGGATTTGGGTTTAGGGTTCTTCCTTTTTTTTCTTTTTTTTTGGAGCATTGGTGGCTCAGTGGTAGAAACTTCTCTGCCTGTACAAAATGCCCAGAGTTTGGAAACCCCTCCTTCCCAAGGTAGTCACTCTCTTGGCAAGAGAGGCAAGTCCTGCTGCAGTACCCAAGGACTTTCCGAAGGATATTACATGTCCTGTGGCTGTCTGCTATAGCAGGAGGCTGCTCTCTGTCTGAAGTGGTCCCTTTCCTTCCTCTCCTCCTATGTTTTCCAGCCATAAGCATGTCCAGTTATGCCACTCAACRCTAAAATTGCTGCTAAGCGACTCTGCTTCTAAGATAGGATTACTCTAGCGGAAGAGCAAACTAGCGCATTTCCCAGACCTTCTCCATCTCCTCCTTGCTAGCCAATGCATCCATAACGTAAATGTTTTATTCTAGGCCAAATGGATAACATTTTGTGAAGCTTCTTGTTCAACTCCTGGTAACATATAACTTGCAAGCACGCACTTTGACCCTTCCTGAGTTTGGAACAGTTCTCTTTGGCAAGTGAGAGCATTTTTCCATCCTGCTGATGACTTAATTATATAAATAAATCTCTGTGGCTGATATGGTTGCCTCTAAGTTTCATTCCTTGGCTGAATGCCCCTTCTCCTCCACAGAACTGCCAAGTACGGATAGGGCAGCATGGGAAAAAGAAGATTCTGGTCCCCACTACTGTTCTTGTCATATTGTACTAAGAGAAATCAGAAGCCTTACTGGTGAGCTAAAGCCCCAGAAAAAAGAGCTAGAATAGGGCTAGGACAACCCCTACCCAGAGGCAGGATCAGTATGAAAATTCTCTTTAACGGAAAGTGAAGCAAAGAGTTGAGAATATCCTCCCTTGATAAAAGGCACTGAATCTTTGTAATGTTAGTGGGAAGTAGCTGCATGCTTCAAAGAGGAAGAAACATATTCAGTTCAATCCTTTAGACAACAATGTTCCAAAGGGGAAACAACAATAACTATTTATTTTATACATATTGCTGCAATACAGTTTGTAATACTGAAATGTCATCTCTTATCTGCCATGTAAAGACACCACCACCATAAACACCTGAGTGGAAATGATCCCCTGCAATCCTACATCATCTCTGTTGTATACAGTCATTTCCTCGGCTGTTTATTTGCTCAGATTATATGCCCTTGAGCTGTGTGTCAGAAATCTGAACACTGATTAAACCTCACAGCTGACCTAACCTATTGGGAAGAGACGTTCGTGCATTAAGCAGAACAAATTCTGCCCAGTTATCACTGTGAAACCCAAATACTATTCAAAATAGACCAAATCCAGAAACCCAGAAACCCAGATCTAAAATCTTTGCTTTCTCAGGATGTCTAAGTCTAGATCCAAATTTTGCTACATAACAGCAACAGTAATAGCCCTGCTTCAGCATGACTGAGAGCCAGTTCTTCTGGGTCAGAAAGATGTCATGTGATTAAAGATAAAATGAGACCTATTTAATGTTAACAATATCTATTTTATTCCCCTGGTTTGGGGTTTTTTTTTGAAGAGCTGAATCTGAAAAGGCAAAAACAAGCTTTTCTGATGCATGTCAACTGTGAGACCAAGCATTCCTTATTGGTTATTTATGAAAGACTTTCCTGGCTGACTCTTAGAGTTCTCCTTATCAGTTTAATCATAATTAGTTTATTATTGCTCACTGTAAAGTCTAGGAAATCAAATTCCAAGTACAACATGATTTAAAGAGCTTGTTTTATAATTCTGCTCTCAGCGTTCTCTCACTGTGTTTTCAGATGGCAGGGAAAACTCTCTGGAACTCAACAATGTTCAGAAAATTGTTTTGATTAGGAAAACTGTTACCCAGTCCTCTTGCTTGATCCCCAGTTGATTGACTTAGAGATAAAATTTAAGCCTTGAAAAGCTCAGCAACTACAAGGTGTATAATGCAGCCACCCCTGGAGGATTCAAGCATTTTACAAACTATTTCCAAATGGTGCTCCATAGTTAACCCTGCTTAAAATGCAAACCATTCCAGCAGGTGGAAGCAGTTTTGTACCACGTATCTCCTCTGTCAGGTTGAGAAGGGAATCGTTTGAATCACAGGCACCACGAAGTACAGTCGGTGTCATTGTTTAGAGTTCAAAACACTGAACTGAGCTGGTGTTTTTCAGCACAGGGTAGTAACATAGGCCACAGCTACAAAACCGTATTTAATCCGGCACACCAGTGCTCTCCTACCCAGTAGCTCCAAGGAATGGCAAAGCAGGGGGAATTTTGTCTTTTTGGCCTTCTACTCTTCTTTCATTAAATGCACTAGGTTAATCTGTTCCAGCACAAGGACAGTTCAGAACAGCTTTTGGTGATTTCAAGTTCGGCCAGCAATATTTTCGGGGGGTGGCTACCAGGGGCGTAGCTTATCGGCTGTGCCAGAAGCTGCAATGGATACACCATGGGAGGTTCCCGAGCCTCAGCGGTTTGCAGCCAATACTCAGCAATTCAGTGTCTCAAGTCTACATTTACTGGAAACAAGGGAACCCGCTATTCCGGTATTTCATGGTAAAGGAATACTGAAATTCTAGCCTTAGTTTGAAACCGCAGGCATATGTAGGGTTAAGCTTGTCACTAAACGTTATTTTAACATGGATTCTGTGTAGAAACGTTGACAGTAAAGTCAGAAATCCCCAAACTGACAAAAACTATGAAAACAATATGGACTTATCAAATGTAAGCATTTATGGCAGGAAATATCTCCTCTGACAGATCTCCTATGTTTCTAGCAGCAGCGTACATACATATTAAAAAGAAATTTGCCTGAAAGTGTGTGATTAGATAACCCATCTCATATTTAATGTTAATTTATGAGCATTAGGCAAGTTCTTATGAAGCCTTTTTAAACCAATTCATTGCCATGGAGCCGATCATTTATATCAGTCCTTGTACTCAGGTAGTAAAATTCCATAATTCACTTCCCTAGATAACTCTCTCTTAGCACAAGGCTTTGCTAGAGCCCAATATATTATCATCAATACTAAGGAATACTATTATTTCTCACTAACGGCGTTATTCATCACAAATGAAGATGCCCTGTATCTGCTACTGGTACCTTTGATTCTAAATAACCCTATTCTCTGTGAATGTAAAGGCACGCGGCTGCTTGGAGGAGCACGGYGAGTTAGCGGGTCTGTGCTTCAGTCACAGCTCTGCCACTCACCCCCCTTAGAGCCTTGGACAACTCATTTAAAACTCCTAATCCGGTGGCAGCCGCTGACGGGCAAAGCAAGGATTGACACCATTGCCATAGAGGACATGCTCCTCCACTTTGTCCTGCCCTCTGTCAAAGCCTTGTGGCAGGAGCTGGGGAATGAGTCAACGCTAGCCAGGCAAGACACACCTGCGCCTAAGAGCTACGGGAATCCAAGACACGTGGAGCTGGGCTACTGACACAGAGACTGCGTTGAAAGATTTTCGGAGATACAGGTAAAACCCTACAGCCTCGGTACCACTGCTACAAGGAAAGTTCAGCTTCAGGCACAGCCTAGTCCTTGCCTTGCTTTTGGGTGGTATTTTCCAGCCAACTTGTTCATGTGAGTCTGACTGGGAAGTAGCATTAACATGATATATCACTTCGAAGTTCCTAAACTGCTGGACGCTATGAAAGGGCAAAGTATTATTAGCATTACAAAACGGTCTGAAACACAAAAAGCTGATCTGTATTTAGGGGTTTGATTTCTTTTCCAAAGCTGAGATCTGAGCATTCAGTTCATTTAGTCTGCAGACGGGGACCTGCTTCGATGTTTAGCCCCGATTTCTGGTTTCAGATTCCAAACCCAAATCAAGTCTTGGACTCTCTAACACTTATTGCAAGAGGTGCAGTGCTGCTCCAGCACTTTGGCCAGCTGGCATTTCAGTCCCACAGCTACCTCTGTGCTTTCTCCGGATGTCTTCACCACTTGTTTGAAGACCTAGACTGAATCCAGAAACTTCAAGGAACAACGAGGAGAAAGATACCAGAACACAAGTGTCGATGTGGGCAATGGCATTTGGTAAAAGGACATCTAGCAAAGCCAGTACGAAGAATATACTACAGGTTTGTGGATCCACACATTACTTAATATGTAAACCACTGCACATTTCATGTGTGCTTGCCATGACCTGACTACAGTAAAGTCCTGTAAGCGGGATACAACTGAATTAACATTAGTGGTCTCTTGAGAAGCATCTCTTTTCTTTCAATAGGAGAGAAACAGGAAATGTCCATTCCCTTTCCGGTACTGTGCAGAGCTTGATTCAGATGAGGCATCAATTAGCATTTCTCTTGATGAGTATTTGACAAACTATTATTTAAACTATCTCCACTGCCAGGTCCTTGGGAGAATTATACTCAGTGCCAAACAGTCTGTTAAAAATCTTGCCTAACAAGTCTGCACATTCCACACTTGAGAATTTAAGCAGATGCTTTATATGGCTAAGAGAAAGAGCTGCCTCCCAACGTCCACGGTGGAATTTCAGGTTGCTTTAATGGTGTCCAAATTCCTTCCCATCAGACACTTTTCCTACCAAATCATGAATAAAATACATCTTCTGCTCAGGCATTAAAACACAGAGGAGAAAACACATCAGCTGTGATGTCTTAATGAGGAAGGCTGAGTGAGAAAAGGTATGAATTAAGGCCCACAAATACAAAACCAGCGTTGCTTTTGGGGGCACATTTCTTCTGTAAGTACATGTCATAATGCTAGCTGGCCGTATGTTACCTGACATACAACAGTAAAGTTTGAAGTTGTAAATATTTTATTATTCAAGGGATATGTAAAGACTGAATGCCAATCATGTTGACTAAAATATTATAGTTGCCTAGTACTTAATGCATTAGAAAACGAGCAAAGAGCTAATGTCTGGTACTGGCTAAGACAAGGATTACAAAGTGAGTTCAGACTAGCCCAAGGCCAGTAAGCTGTTTTTTGAGAAATTCTGCTCCCCAAAACCAGAATTTTCAAAGATTGTGGACTATCTCTGAACCATAACCAAAGCAGCTAAGATGTGATGGGAGCTGCTATTTCATGACATTTCTGTCATTTGGGGCTGCAACCTTATGAGAATAGGTTGTTGTGTGAGATGCCAGACAGAGGACCTGGAAAGAAGGGTCCTCTCTGAATTGAAATGAAAGCTGAAAGTGTGGGACAAATTCCACTCAGAGACTGAAATTTCACTACCCTCTTGTTACATTCACAAGGGTGTTTCATTTTTAAAATAACATAAATTAAAGCAAAATAAAATAATACTTTCTGATTACTGAGGACTAGAGATTGCTAAGATTTACATTGTACTTTCAAAGCCTTGACCTGTGATTTTTTAAATAAAATAATAATTTATTCAGAATTACATGTAAGTTAAGGGATCTGTTTCCTCAGCAATGCCTGACAATAACTCCAGGTAGTTTTATGGGCTGTGTTGGCTGTGAGGTCCCAAGTTAGGACAATAGCCTCAGAGCGTATAAAAGCACATCCCATACTCCCTGAGCTCCTATCGCCAACGTGACAGAGACAGCTACAACATTGTCCTTCTCAGCTGAATCTCCAAATGAAATAGCAGTCATCTGTTCCTTTTCACATCACTTTTTGCTCATGCCAGAAGGGAAATTAAACAAAAAGCATAAATAACCTAGAAGGAACACAGCTAGACGCATTTTAGACCCTTCAGACAGCATGCCTCACCATATCTCTCTACCGGCAGTCAGAGATGGGAAAACCATTATCAACTTAGAAGTTTGCTTGAATAGTTATTTAAACTAACCAGTCCTCTAAAGCCCTCCCTTTCACAAAGCCAGACAGTTTTGTATTTCCACACCCAACACCATAGAAAGGAATCTCTCCCTTTCTTCACTCTATCCTTTGCGCTAGGGCAGTTCCCCATGGACGGGTCAATGAACTGGGAGTTTAGATGTATGGACTCTATTCCCGTGCTATCACTAAATGATACCGTGATATCAACACCTACATATTGCCTTGGGCCTGGGGAACCAATGCTGTGGTCCCAAGGAGGCATCAGGAAGGCCACACTCCATGCCCAAGGCCAGCTTCAGGAAGAAAATATCTTTCTTCCCTGCCCCTCTTTACAACACTGCCTCGACTTGGAAATTTCTTCCAGAGTTTCCTGAAAACTTGATATTTTTGTAGCAGGACAGAAAGAGAAGAGGCAGGTCCTTCAGAACTCCTCATGCTGAGTATCTAACATCAATAAACCTCGTTGAAAATCTTAACTCTTGTAAGTTCAACCATTCACCACTCATTAGGTTGTAACTAACCAGTCTGAAACAGGTCTGGAATTTTTCACAGACATCTAAGAAGACAGAAGGTACACAGCTTTATACCAGCAAAATTCTGTTTTCAGAAAGGTTTTGAAAATTTTGAGAGTTTTCAACTTTATACTGAACACATCCTACACTTCTTTGCAGTGTACTTGCATAACACTGAATACACAGGGTTGCCTTGATTTTCCTTTCCCCCCTAAGTATCAGCTCTGGATACTTCCCACACGAATCTAACCAGTTACCAAACAGGTCCCATTCAGGGGCGTCCGCAATTAGGCAATTGTTCCCTTCTGCTGTGATAAATAATGGTGGCATCTCAAACACAGCAGTTTGGAAACCACTGATTTCCAAACATTAGTCGATGCTTATGGTAAGTGTATTGAGGTACCGCTGGCCCAGACTCCCTGTACAAATTAACACTGGTTTCCGGCTTTGCTAATGAAAGGCTGTTACGCTTTGCAGCTGCAGGTTTCTGCTGCAACAAATTCGAAAAGAATTTTTGAGGAAGAACAAGGAGAGAAGGGACAGGCACAGAGAGTGACTAAGCCTGGTTATTGCAAGAGACCATCATTTGGACGTTTCCTTTAAGAGTGAATTATATATGATAATGGCTTCATTGTCATCAAATAGAATACAATTAATTTTATTTTTTAGTATGTTATCAGCAAGCAAACCACCAGTATTAGCTAGATACCATCTGGGAGTGACAGTTTCCTTATTACAAAATATGTAAAAATATGGACTCCCTTAAGGAATCTGTTGCACTACATCTGCTCCGATTTTTGTTATATGCTAATGGATTTTAACCCAGCATATGAAGCATGTAAAAAAAATAACAGAAAATTTTCAACTAAATTACTTGTTTCACATTTAAAGTGTCACAAAGACAGAGACAGCCACATATGCAGCCCTAGCTACAGGGGACTGGGAAGAAACAAAGAAGTAAGGAAGAGGCATTTCTTACCTGCTGTTTTGCTATCCGAGCCTCTCTCTCGAGAGGGATTCGAGCTGCCCACATAATTAAGGCCACTTGATATGTGAAGGAAGTATTGGGACCATACACAGCTAAATCTCCAATAAGCTTAGGTGATAACAAAAGATTGTGACTGCCGAAGCACAATTATCTATCATCCTTATTTCCCTGTGTTCATAATATTTTAAACAATCACAATGATTAAAATGGGCTATTACAATTAAGGGACTATTCTCCGGGGTAGAGGGTTGGGTTTCCATGGTCTTCCCACATTCCCTTAACTTCCCTTGCCCTGATCAGATCCTGAGAATCAGCTGCAAAGGCAGACAATTCAGTCAGGCAACGGGGAGCTGCCGGGATTAGACTGCGAATACGGTAGATTAAAAATCCTCGCTGCTGAAATACTGGTGTCATCACTTTTGAGAGAATGACCCATTACTGGAGCTTGAAATAAATGGCTGTGCTGCAAACACAGGGCAGGGGAGGGCTGTTTTTTGGGTTGTTTTTTTTTTTCCCCTGTACAATTATGTAGAGCTGTAGCTTTAGGCGAACAGAATTTCTGCACTTGCAAAGCAGTTTGGTATGAATTGCTTTTGCACGGCTCCGTGTCCGCGGGCTCTGCGGTGTGAAATATACCAGGCATTACTTTTTCATTAGCGTCAACACAGGACGTTTCTACGTATTAAGCACTAAAAAAATATTTCATGATCTGTTTACACTTCATATATATATTAATTAGAGCCGGGAAGTTTTTGACTGCACATAAGCTTTTTGCATAACTTTTCTTTAAATAAAAGTAATGCACAGCCAGCTGTGGCGTCCCAGAGATTTTCCAGACTATTTGGAAAGACTATCTCTCCTCTTGCTTGTGCGTGTATATAAACACGCGTATATAAATATATACATATATATATACGGCCACACACATATATGCTCACACATAGCAGGGCATTATTATTTGCAGGTGTAAAGATGTAATTCGAAACAAAACTCTAAATTCAGTATTTTCTAGAAGGCAAAATTATGTAAGTGACTGTGCCCAAAATGTGTACAACTTAATGTTAATGGGATTGAAAAGTACTTTGCACCTTTGAAAATCAGTACTTACATACTTTATACAAGGCCTCCTGTGCAATGAACTGAAAGAGCTTTAGAAATATAAATTAATTAAGTCTCGCAACACACTGGTGAGCTAGTTAGATGTTCTCATACCTGCTAATAAACCCAAAGGGTAGTTTTAGGTGCAAAGAAGCTGAGTGAGTGACAGAATTAGGAAACAACTCAGGTGTCCCCAAGGTCTGTCTCCCCTTTTCTAACAACCGGATCACACTGTTTTCAAACAAAGAAGGAATTCACTTACCATGAGAGATGTTTAAATTAAAATAGAACACTTCCTCTTTTATTCCTGGTGGCCCCAGTTCAAGATCTGCAATTTCCAAAATTTCTATTCTGCTACTTGGGAAAATACACACAAGAAAAAAGCTATGGCCAGGTCAGAAGAGAATACTAATAACAATAAGCACTTTAAGGTGGAAGAAAAAATGGAAAATAGAGAAATGGGAAAGATATTTCTTGATAACGTGCAGGGTATTTTTTAAAGAATAGAACTAAACTGCAATTCATTCTAAGACCTAAAACTGCAAGTCGTATTTCGGTGCTTCCTATTGTTACAGGACTTAGTACCTGCTGATCCCAGTCACACTCGAGCAGGTTAGACAGCTTGGCCTAAATAAATCAATAAGTTTAGACACATGAGTGTCATAACAGGAAGCGATGGTTTATGGTAGATGTTTCTGGCTAGACATTACAGCTTGCCCCTCCTCGCCAAACGGGTGACTGCCGTCTCCCCGCAGAGAAAGTCCAGCTGGTACGACGACAAGGGATGGATTTCTGCTGGGACCCGGGGCGGGGGGAAGGCATCGGAGAACAGCAGTGGGATTTACTAGTCTGACTGGCAGGGAACACATGGCCTGGCGTGGCCGACCCGAGAAAGGAGGCTATATTCAAATGCGCCCAGGCCCTGCTTTTCATTCCGTTAATGGCCTAATGAAAACAACCCTTCAGCACCTCGCTCCCCTGTGCATTCGGAGGGGAACAGACCCCTGTAGCATTCATTTCCATTTACATGGAAACGCTTTATACTAAGTGGCAAAGCATTATTGCCTCCTTTGATACTCCCTGCAATAACAAATACTTGTGCTTCATTTTGCTGCATTAGCGGYGTGCCACCGCTATCTCAGAGAGCTGCAAGGTACTTCGGCTGCTTTGGGCACCTGGTCTGTTCGCGTCCGCGCAGGCTCACCCAGCAACTCTTATTTTGGACAAATCTTCCAGGGAAGCCGAGGATAACGCTCACGCTGCCTTCGAAAGGGAACGGGCGCTGCCAGAGACCCGTGGGCTCTCTTCCGCACGGCCCAACCCCAGCACCTTCTGCACTTCGACTGAGTCGAGACGTGCTCTCAGAAAGCAGAGCGGTGTGCGACTGCAGCAGCCCGTGCTAGACCCTCATTTTCGGGTTCCTAGTCAGCATCAGCCTGTGTCAACCCAGCCAGTACTGAGGTTTTCCGAATCAATAGTGGGGTAACATGGACTTTGTGGCACGTTGATTTTGGAGATGAGCAGTAACTGCTGAGCACTGGGTGGGAGAATCAGAGTTCACCCTCTCCAAGAGCTGAGGATTCTCCAACGTCATAGCCAGGTATGCGTTAGAAAAGGCCAAGGGGGAGTTTATAATGGATCTCAATGAAGTCAGAGCCAGAGTATCATTCCAGTATATTTCTAACAAGATGTTCAGGAACAGATTTAAGTGGTACTTAATGTTTCTCCACCTACAGTACTTGCTGTCACTAGGCGCTAAATAAAAACGACTTACAACCTAGCTTTGAACTTTGTGAGCCAGCACAACTGAGTAGAGCTTGCAGAGGGCCCCACAGAGTTCAGGTTCACAGAGACATAATTAAAATGCACAAGATAGATGCTCAGTGAACTCCACCTTTTAATATTTCACAAACAACCTGGATGCCTTTCCTCCTGACCTCCGACAAAGACTTTTTTTTTCCTCCCGATCCTCAATCCACTTGTATTTAAGATTAATTGTTAGCCATTTGGTTAAGGGCAGTTGTGCCATCGTAACTTTTTAAAGCAGTAGCATCCCATTTTTCCAGCCATATTTCCTCCCTAGTAGGGAAAACTAAATGCGAGAGAAACATGAACCAACAATGGAGAAAAGTCTTGGCCAACTGATGTCCAAAAGCGAGATAGAATAGTATAAGAAACCCAGCCATTGCCCCCAAACTCCTAACATACCTGCATTTTCATTTGCAGCACTAGCTGCTCAAAACAGAGGCCTCTTTCTGCATAGTTACATGGCCTAGCTGAATTCTGGGCACTAATAATTCCTGTGAATTATTTGCCCAGTGTCCCCAAGATGGGACTACGGAAGCCAATAATGTGAGGGAGTAATTTGGGATCTAAAGGTGTCTAGTTCTGCAGGATCAAGTAGAAACAGCGCTGGCATTGCAGTCTAGGAAACACAGAGGACCTGAGATGCTCTACAGTGAGAGAAGATCTCAAAAGCCCAACTGGGAACAGAGCAGCCCATTTCCCCTGCTGTTTTGGCACTTCCAGAGGCAAGCTACTTGAGCTGACCATTAACTTCGCTCATGCTTATGCCCAGTGTCAAAAATTCCTTTGCAGAAAGAAAAGGAAAGTTTTTGCACTGGCCTCTTTCCATGTGTTACATTGTCCTGGAGACTTTCCACTTCTTTCTTGTCATGCAAATTCTACGCATCATCGAACCCACAGTCAATAGTATTCTGTGAGTAGCCAAAAATGGTTAATAAAGCCCATGTTTATTATACAATATATCTGAAAAATACTGGATGCCTGTGAATCCCAGACTCCCAAATCAACTTATATATTCTCTCTTTTCTGTTCTTGGTATTCCTACATTTAATACCTCTCAGAGTATCACTCACTGCGATCCGAACCTGGCATTGACCTCCAAGTGTTTTTAAGGAGACACCAGCAAAGGAACTGCTAGAAAGGCAGCCCACAGCAGAGGAGGAGCGAGGGGTCTGTTTCATGTCAATGTTTCAAATTACCCCAAGGAAAGGAACGCACATTTTTGCTCCTGGGAAGCTGGCTTTGGCAAGTGGGCAAAACAGCGCACGAGATCTGATATGATGTCAATACCAGATCAAAGAGACTCATCAAGTCAGCTAGCGAGTGAGCTGGGAGCCCTGGGAATTGCTGCTGGATTCATGCTTTGGTGCTTTGCAAATTTCTTAAACTTCGCAGCGCAACCAAGGGCTGCCCTCTCCCTTGTCCTTGCAGGAGTTTTACAGATTTTTATTGCCGATATTATTTCAGACTTTCTCTACCTTTGATTGTTTTAAGCAGTCGGGTTTCACAGCGCATTAGCAGCCCTGTAGCCTTACTTTCTACCTGTAGTTCAGGGACTTGGTTTTCTTCTCCTCCTCCTCCTCACCTAAAGTTCAAGAACTCTCTAGTTAAGAAGTTTCAGTATTGATTCAAAGCTTTAACACATAAACTTCAGCAACAGCAAAAGGCTTTGGCAATTTGGGCTTTAGAAATGCTAAGCAGCTTCTCTTTGCTTTTGAGAAAAGAGGTTGGAAAAAGCAACTGAAAGACCCATGTCAGTAATCTATTTAAGAACTCAGCAACCAACGGCGTTTTATATTTTAGCAACTGAAATACTCATGTCATTGTAATATGAGACATAAAAGCAAATCATATTTTAGATGGAGGTATATTCATTTTAAGACACACTGTGACAGAAACTGCTTTACACAGAAAGCTTTACTATAAGTGTAGTTTGTTTGTGGGTTTTTTTTTTAAAAAGACCTATCTGGATGTCTTGGTATTCAAAAGACGAGGGGATATGATCTCATTTTGCTGTAGATATATAGCATAAGAGTTAGGCAGTATAATTCAAAACAAGTGTTCTCAAACTCTCTCCTAGCTGTGGATCACAGCTTCAGCGACTCCGAATGGGTCACTAATTGGTGCCCATTGATCACGCGCAGCATCCACTCCACCGCTCCGCGCTCGGAGAAACAAGTAAGCGCCCTGGCTATACACAGTTGCCTTACAGTAGGATTGCAGATGAGAAGCAAAACAAGTTGTACTCAGAAGGGGTACTCAGGACCACTAGAAAGTGCCCGAAATACAGAGTGAGAGCCACTGAATACAGCACATCCATCTTACAGTGTCAAACTGATTCACGGATTCACAGCGACAGTGTCTGGGGGGGTTGGCCGGCTTAGGCTGGGGAGGCGTTCGCTCAGCTAATGAGGCCTCCAACATCCCGCAAAGTCAAGAGAACTCTTCCCTTTCCCTTCAACGGCCTCCGCGCAGGGTGTGCAGTGATCCTGAAGCTCTAACATAGGGCTGTGCAGCACACGTTCCCGCTGTCCCCGTTCCAAGCCATCCTTCTCCCAGTCCTGCCTGCTCGTTATTCCTCGTGTTCCCACTCTCCACTTCTCAAAGTCCCACCGCAGCTCCAGCCTCCTTGGTCTGCTTCGTAGAGCAGTCACCCAGTGCCCGCGCTCCCAGCTGCTTTCCCTCCTCATTTTCCTACCAACTTCCAGGTTCTGTTTTTCCTCCTTTCCTCAGCTCCTTTCCTCATCAAGTGATTAAAGGTTAGCAAAGTTGACACAACAGAAAACGGTCCTGCAACAGGAGATGACAGGTGACCTTTCAGAACGCAGCCTGCCTCCCTGTTGCTTCTCTGATGCTAATGAAGCTTTGCCAAAAACATAAAGGATGAAACGAGGCATTTCTTTTTTAAATATGGAGTAATCCTATAGATATCCATATAGTTACCCATACTAATGTAACCCCCCAGTAGTTTATCCAGGTTCAGTGAAATGATTCTGCATTTATAGGCAGTGAAAACAACAGGAAAACGTTGCAAAGTAATCGTAGCTTAGAAAACAGGAGTCAGGGTGCTGTCGGGATCTAGACGCAAACAACTGGGATCCTCTGGTGACTGCAAAACGTGGAGGTAAGCCAAGTTTGCCATTTATTTTTGGATTGTTTGTTTGTTTTCAAGGACAGGGTTTTTTTGTTTTGTTTTGGGTTTGGGGTTGGTTTTTTTTTCAGCAGAGAAGTACACTATTCCTTTAAAAGCTCGTGTTATTTTAGTGCAAAAAGGTCTCTCTCCTCCACTCTGCCTCTCAGCCTTGAGGTTCACATTGTCACTGATAGCACTAATCTCTGAAGAACCTTTTCAGGATCAATGATTATAGTACTGCTAGCCCCTTGTTTTGCAGACTTTTAAAAATAAAATAAAATAAAAAAAAAATAACCAGCACAATCAGGACACACTCCTTTTCATCTCTGTCTTTCTCATAATTTCCCATGGCAGAGTTCATGTCAAAAATGCTTGGTTTCCACCCTCCGCCCAATTGTAAGCTCTTCAAAGGGAAGAGAATAAAAGTTGGAGCCTGAATCCCGGAGCAAATGCTCCTGCAGCCATGCTCAAGCCAGCTTTTGAAGTCTTTCGGCTCACCTCTTGATGCCAGGCAGGCCCCTATTATTACCAACGTTGTTAGCCATTTCAGCTCCATTTCCAGGCCTACATGGACAAGAGAGCAAGGGAGGCCCTTTCATGTCAGCCTTTGCAAAGCGGCTTCGCTGTTTGAAGGATGAAAGTCACTCTTGTTTGTTCTTGCTGCGGTGCACAACATTTGCCTCAAAAAATAGAGGCTGTTGCCTTTCTTGAAGTGGACCGCACATTGCTGGACACGATCAACACTAATGGCAGTTCTTGCAGTCAGGGTTTGGGGGGATTTGCTGGGGGGGGGTTGTTTTTTTTGTTTTTTTTTCTTAAAGAATGTAAATAGCCGAGCATCGTGGCAGCAGGATCATTTTTAATTTAAAAAAGAAAAATACATTTTTGCAGATATTGCGGGAGAGGGAGAGAGGGAGGAAACAGAACCGTTTCCTCACGACGCTAGTGCAGATGAGAGATTATTTTAATGAGGGCCAAGTAACAAGAACCCTGAATTCAGGGACACCGAGAGAGGAAGCTTTTCCCCCGGCCCAGAAGCAGCCCAAACAAAGCTGACTGATCCCAGACACAGAAGCGGCCCGAGAACCCCCCCGAGAGGCTCTGTCTGGATTCGCCGCACCATCTGGGCGAATTCCCCCTCTTGCAAGGGGAGGCCAGAGCGATCTAAACTTCCCCTCTTTGACTCTGCAGTGACAGCTAGAGCTTCGCCTCACGGTATCCTCTTTTCCAGCCTCACTACGTCCTCTCTCAGTCCCTGAGTTTCTACCTCCGCTTGTGTTTTGAAGGGAGCGGTGGGAATAAAGAGGAGGAGGAAGAGGAGAAAGAAAACCCCCRAAGCTGAATGCCATTTTCCAGGGAACGAAACCCTGAAATTTTGCGGCCGATACCCTCCTGCAGCAAAACTGCAGCGAGGAGGTTGCCGAGATAAGAGAACCCCCAAGCAAGCAAGCCACTAAGTAAATAAGCACACGGGGAAAGGAAGTTTTTGTTTTGATTTCTCGTTAGTCATGATATTTAGCCTTTTATCGCAGCAAAGTTCCCATCCACCCCCTTGAAATCCGGTGCTATATATTCTTCGCTCGTAACAACAACAATGCTAAGAAGTCTGAGAGCAGGGAACGGGCGGTCAAATGTGCTTCTCGGTCCAGCTGTGTTTAGTTTTCCGATGCCCATGTGTTCCTTGTTAGGCTGTCTTCCAGCCCTCCTCTGCCTTCTTTTCTATTCTTCCCAGTCCAAAACTATGAACCAATTACAGACCACAGAGTCAGCTATTTACCCCCTCCTGCCTTTACACAGCTATTTCCTGCCTGCTATCAGCAAAGTTAGACAAAGATGACAACAAGCCCAAGGTTTTTACCATAAGTTGAACCATAAGCGAGGACCTGAAAACACCCTAAAGCTGTTATATTTTATGTAGGGGAAAATTTGAAAAGGATTATCCGGGGAAAGCAATCAGCTCCAGACTGAAATCTATCTCGCTGGTGTTTATATGATAAAATAATTGCCATTTAGGCCTGTATCACACTCAGAATATGAATCATATGTCTTGAGGGGTCTCCTGCAGAGGTTCGGGGGCAGAGCTTCCTTCTTCGCCGTAGTAGCCTCTCTGGAGGTGCACATGGGTCTCCGGGCCAAAGAAAACAGTTGTGATTACAGAGTGATAGAGGCAGCCACATGCTGATTCAAAGACCTATAATCTTCTCCCCTTCAACCCTCCCCCTCCCAAAAGCAACAAGTCTGTAAAACTCATTCACTTGCCAGAGGCTGTTTATTCTGTTTAATGGCCACCTATCACCCCTTCACTCATTCTTTTTAGATTTACTAGACAAGCACAAAGCAAATTAGTGCAAAATGCTTTCAGTCAAGTGTCAGGTGGAATCAGACTTGATGAATACTATACTGCTGGGCTTTATAACTGTAGGAACACATATACTGACAACATTGTCTCCTTCAATTAAAGCTATGCTGCCCGTTTTCTGAAGCCCTCATAGAACTCCCCCCCCTCCTCCAAGTCGAACGTATAACTTTTTAATATCTTATTTTAATAAAGACATTTTGACACCACTGCGATGGCGCAAATGGAGAAATCTCAATGCTAGAATTTTTATGATGTGTTTCAAAAATGTATTCTTCAAAGGAAATACTTCACTGACACGCTGATCTCCAGCAAAGTGTGGATATGTTCGAAAATAGCACCGTGTCTGAACCTTGTAATGTAATATTTGTAGTATAAATCTTGCTAACTTGCCATAAAAATAAGTCTCCATTGTTGCTCATCCATAAATACAGAAGGCCAAAGGGGTGGGGGTAAGGGTGGAGAGGGGGCCTGGTTTCTCCTTGGCAAGGCAGRCCAGGGATGTACTTTCCCCCTTAAAGCTCACGCATGGAGGAGTCCACACGCACCAGGGGCGAGTGTAAGCCCAAGGGGAACGCATGGGTTTCTAGCAGTGTGACTCCCATTAAAGTCAATAGGAGCCATGTGGCTGAAACCCCCCCATGCGTCTCAGAAAATTCACCCCAAGCCAGAAAACATTCCTCTGAAGACAGATTGTATCTGATGGGCACGGCTCAGAGTAACAAGCTGGTGATGCTGCGCTGCTCCAGGGATGCAGTCTACTGCAACTTGCTTTTGCTGGGACGTTCAGCTCACACAGCAGACCACCAGAGCACAGGACACCCCAGACCATCCCAGCATGCTCCAAAAGGCTTGCTTTTTGCTCTTCCCTGAGCTCAGGGAATCAACAGGATTCATCAATCCTGAGCTCAGGGACTGTGATTTAAAGCAGCTTCCTCTGAGCACCAGAACATCAGCCACTGTAATTACAGTGAGCTTGCAACGGTGTCCAGGAGCAGACAGCTCAACAGAACAGGCATAGAGCGATAACGACCCCACGGACAGACCGGGGTAACTACTTTGAAGAGGGAGAGACTACAGGGTTGCCTGGAGGTACGGCTTCAGTGGCCACACATGGGATTTCTGCTCAGAGCCCGTACGACGGAAGCGGTTCCTGACTAGTGAAGACGGGGCAGTGGCTGCAGACTGCCACCTGGATGCGTGCTTTTCCCAGCAGACAGAGCAAGCTGCTGTGGGTCCCATGAAAGGCCATGGCCTTAAGAATTTTCATAACAACAATTTAGCAGGTAACAGACCTGCAGAGAAGCTATAGAGAAATGACATGCTCTTTTAGGCATCCTGATACCACAGGGTGTGATACAAAAAGTGTAGCAAGAACGATGAATCCAATCGCCTGTATCAAAACCATCAAAACCATCTTACGTCCCTTTTCAAGGCTCCAAAAGACTAAATAAAGATACTTCGACCAGTTAAATTAAACAACCAAAACGTCATCATCTTGTATCAACTGTTTAAATTCCAGTTAAACTGGCAAAGGACTGTGAAGCTGGAAGGTAGTATTATAAATGAATAATATTATTATTCTCTTTCCTCTTCAGGACAGTGGATTTCACAGGCAAAGTCTGGTTCTGCAGTATATTATAATGCCTAAAAGCAACTCTAAACCATGATGAGAGAGATGAATAAGAACCTTTATGCAGGTGTATTCCATGAATGTCTTTTATGGATGCCAAGTTGAGGATAAAATCTAATTTACAGCTCTAAATTGGAAACATGCACAAACCCTTTGGAATGCATGTTATTAGTAAGCCAGCTTAGAAGTCTGCATTAAACTCATGCCCRTTTGCAGTAAGAAGAAGAATATCATAATTATTTCCTCCACTGCTATTTCCTTCATCTGAGAGCAGAAGAAGGTGCCCAAATGAATTCAAATTCAACCAAATGGGGCTGACCTTTAATTTTGTTCTAATTCCCCCCCAGCCCAGGAAATTCAGTGAGGGGCAAACAGGCAAAATATTTTAATTCCCTCAGCATTTTTACTTTGTAAGTTTAACAGATCCTTTTTTTCCTTCCCAAACCTACTTTTAGCCTGTGGCTCCTTAAAAATGCTACCCCCATGGTGATACTGCATTCAGGATGCATGTGTAAAGCAGGGGAAGGAGGACAGGAAAAAGACCTTCTGGCCCAACAAGCTGAGCCTCTCTCCATCTCTTAGGCCATGAACAGATAGGCGAAGCTTGAGGCCTCAATCTGGGGCCAGCTGTAACAGCTCTGCTACATACAAATGCCCTGAAAGACACAAATTTTGAAGCGCAAGAAAACTGTGCGGTTCATATACGAATACGCTGTCAATGCTGGGGCAGGGCCATTTGCAAAAACGATCCAATATTTGACATGACGCCACTCAGGTACGTGTACCAGAACGTAGCATCAACCTTTCATGCACTAGAATGCAGGRGAATGCAAACCTCTGCTTACTGTACACCAAGTGCTAATACAGGGGAGCTCTGCGATTCTTAGGCAGCCCCAGCCAGCACAACATCCGAGCATCTCCTGTACAGAATATACGGCAGGAAAGGAAGAGCTATTCCACCCCTTCTCCTTTCACCCAGAGGAAAAACACAGACACAAAGGACAGGGTTCATCAGCCACATTTGAGTCACCTCTGCAACTTCACTTTCCAGCCTTAATTAGTCATCTGGGCTCTGTTTATAGCCAGCGGAGGGGAACAGGGTAAAGGGCTTTTTCATGCCATCTTATTTTTGATATCTAATTTAGATATATCACCTTATGAAAGCTCTATTACCTACATGGTGGGACCTAAGCTACTYTAAATTACTGTTCCAGATTGAGCAGAGGTACCAACCACTGATCTAGGCTAAGGGACACACAGACGCTTGCGCCAGAGAAGGTGACCATATGGGAGTCTTCTGAGCCCACAGCTAGAAACCCAAATGCTGGGGCACCCTTCTGGACTGTTGTCCATCCTCACTGCCGGGTTCCTCCACTGAATTCATTCAACCACAAGGTGGCAAATTCTTTACCAGATAATTTCATTTTCCTTGTCTCTGGGGAGCCTGCATTAGCAACACACATACGACACCAAATCCTGCAGCAGAAATTCAGCAGCTGTAAATGAGAGCAGTTTAATTGACAGCAATGCAAAGTCCAGCCCAAGCCTGTTGAGGGTTTCAATTTTTTTCTGAGACCAGCGATCAAAGAGCAAATTTTTGTAAACAGTGGAAAACTGCATCATGGTTAAGTCTACTACAGAAACATGTGGAAACAAACCTGCAACATTTACAACAATTGTCTTCTCTCAGCTGCAGTTTCATTTCCTAAAGTACCTATCACAGGGTCTTGCTAATTCCACGGGGAGCTGAGAACCTGACATTTAATCCTGCCAGGGAAAAGCAGCTAAGAATAAAAATTTCACCTACAAATCAAAGGTGCAGAGTCATTGTACCTACTAAATAATTCACTGAGTTTTAACACGCTAGCTTTAAAAAACAACTATGGAAGCAAAATCTGTTTCAATTTCCTCTTTCTTTTTAAGATGTGGCTCATATTAAATTAGGAGCTGAGCCTCATATCTGAGGCAGTTAAACCAGACTCCTCATGTGTCACTGCCATCTCACCTGCTGGATTCTTCCTGGGAGTTTGAAGGGACAAAAGTTGCCAGCTTTAATTGCTCTTGCTGAATGGTAACATGGGGAAATGGGGAAGAAAGTTTCAGCAAGCAGATTTTGTGTTCCGCTTGTAAAAATGTTTTCAGAAGGTTGAAAAATTTTATCAGTCTTCTAGATGCACGAAGGGGGTTGAAGAAAAAGGAATATAGGGAAGTTAGATTAAAAATTGCAACATTTAGAAGAATGGGAAATATAAAACATTCCAAAACATAACTGCCGTATACGCTTGCATGTGCTGGTTTGTGTTGTCGTCTATGTTGACTCTAGAACTGTTTTAGAAAAGTCTTCTTTAATAGCTCCCTGCCTTTGTAATGATAGATTTTAATCCTCCAGTCCTGCTATCTGATAACATTATAAGTCCCCAAATCCTTTAATGAATTATAAACATACATAAGCCCAGCAGCCCAACTTCTCCCACAGAAAGGCTGTCAGGCAAAGGCTACAGAGATTTACCTCCACATCAGTGGCAAGAGAGGAGATGTGTTGACTCAAAACATTCTTTGGAGATAAAGTCTGGAGAACTGGCTAATACAGAACAATCAGAAGATCTTTTTTTGGAAACTAAAAGATGATGACTCACCTTCAGTAAGGCAGAATTGACAAAACAATAATTGTCAGCAAAAACCTAAAACAGGGGTTCTAGTGACTGTAACGAGTCCCATCGTGCTAACGGCTGGGCCCAAAGCCCGCTGGAGTACGTGGAAAGCCGTCGGGGAGTTTGAACTGGGGAGTCTGAACTGCGCCAACGCCTGCACACAACAGCCAAGGGGCTGCGGGAGTACGAGCTACCAGGAGAAGTTGCAGTTCCCATGCTGGGGTAGAAAGCCACAAGCTGCTGCCACCTCGAGAGCCAGCAAGGCTCTGAACGTGGCACCTGGAGCATCCGAAGGGGCAGGAACTGCAGCTCACCCCCATGCAAACAGCACACCCAAACGCTCTCGAGCTTTTTCACCCTCGCTGCGTTCCCAGGCTGGTGTGCGCAGCAGTAACACGTGCATCCCCGCTTCAGTTTACTATGGGTATTTTGACAGCTGTTTAAATCCTCCACTTCCCATTGGTGCTGCCTCCTCCTCACGGCGAGCCCTCGATCCCTGCTGCACAGTGGCAACCTCCCCAATCACACAGTGTCGGTGAAGCAGTTACTCACACGAAAGCAATCAGAGGGCAAGATGGGGGGAGATCTAGCGGCTAAGATGCAGCTGCCACCTGGTCAGGAGGCAGCAAAGCCAACTTAGGAACAGGGCAAAGTTACAGATTTGACAAAAGCTCAGAGAAATTCCCTCCCTTTCCCTTTCAGGGCTGGGGTTTCTCAGCCATGTACCTGCAGATCTCTGCAAGGAACCACTGCGAGGCGGGCTGGGGGGCCATGAAGGGCTTTCCTTTCCTGGGCAGGAGAGGCATGAGACTCTGGAGACTCATAGCACCAAAGACACTGCTGGCAAAATCTACAGGCAAGCCGCAGGGACCTTAAAAAGCCTGCTGAGGAGCCTGAAGGAGGTCAAAGGAGGACAACCAGCGTTCAGGGAAGCAGGGTGGGAGACGAGAGAACGTATCCAGATGGACTGCATCCTCAAATGGATCTTGCAGCGGGTGACTGGTGGGAAGAGGTCATGATCTCCCTCCTTAGCACAAAACTATTTCTCTTGTTATATCCATGTCACTGTAATCAGCATATGGCTTGCTATCTCCAAAGGTTATTATACTGACAGCATTTTCTAGCTTAATGTGAAGCCATAATCTGCTGCTAACTAGAAGCGAAGAAGCCAGCTTTCTGCTGGCTAAACCACACAACCGAGATTCGGGAGTCTGCACAATTTTTCCCAGCTCAGCCAGTGGTTCACTCCATACTTTTGATTACACCACTTGGACTCAGTTTCCACTGGTGAAGGAAAAAGGTAACAACATTTTCTACCGTGGGGTGACTTGAAACTTAACTAACGTTTGCTGTGTGCAATGATCCTCAAAGGGGAGATGCCCAACATCACGAAGCACTCGGCACCTCTTTTTCTTTCTCAGGCTCCAAGACAGCTAAGTGTCTCGATTACCATAAAATCACACAATAATCTACGTCTTTTCTGCCTGTTACTGAGCCGGTGGATTCATGACAAGAACTGCATAAAAATTATTTTGCTCTCCCAGACACTACAACTCCTCTGGCAGGCCAAGAGAGAGCCTGACAAAGGGGTGAACTCTCTGCACCCGTGTCATTTTTCCCCATATTTTACAGCCTCAGAGAAGTGTGTTGAAGTTCACTGCCTGCTACCTGGTTGGCAGGTCTTGCTCAGAAATTATTTCATTCATTATCAGTACATTTTCAAAACTGGATGTTTTTACACTGCCAAAGAGTAAGCACCATAAAGTGGTTGTGAAAAATGCGTTGGCTGACATAAACCAGCCTCTGCTGGATGCACTAAATATGTCAAAGCAAACTCAGATGGTCCTTTAACTCAGTAGATGCGGCATCATGGGGAAAAGTGCATTCTTCTCCCAGCAAGCAAGAATAACAGCTCAAACACTTAAGGACTCCACCTGATTTCTCCCTTGTGAAACAAAATGTAGATTTTATTACCCACCATATAATTCACTCTACTTATGGTTTGCATAATTTTTCCTCTTTCCAAATACATTTCACTTTTATCAGCTTCAGGGGCTTTACACCTGATAGAGCCGGAGTCTGAACTGTGTCATTTAAAGATGTCTAAAAAACCACAAGGCAAAGGTAAGGCTTGCTATCGTGTACATTTTCAGGCCAAGATTTTACCTCTGGTATTACTTCTACAATAGCTCCCTGGGCCTTCATAACCCTCGTTTTACCCTCWGTACAAATTAGGATAATCCCTGATTTTGCACAAGACTCACTACGCAGTCCAAACAGCCCATATACTAAATCTATTGCAAAGTATGATTTCCGGAACATTTCAAAGACGGATTACAATACCAGTTGAGTACATGATTTAAAAATAGAAGGAAAAAACCTTAAGTGTGGCCATAGAAAAATGACACCACATCTTGCAGTGTTCCTTTAAAAAAGGAAGACAAGAAAAAAGAAAATAAAAGATGGCTGACTGCCAGAGTTTTGTGTTAACTTGAAGTGCAGAGGTGATTTTTAATGCTTCAAACATCATTCATGAAATATTATATATATAATTTGTACTCAAAATAACATGCAAGCTCTCCAAGGAAACATTAAAATAAATAGCTTCTTTAACTCTTTTGTACCTTGATCGTATCTTATTTTGATGAATCAATAAAAGAGAGACGTAAGATTGATGTAGGACAGATCAGTAGGGCAATCATGTACTTTATTACATATTTATGAGTCTGAAAGATCAAAGGATGTTTTTATGCACATAACTTGGCAAATGTGTTTTGCCACGTTCAGATATATTCCAAGTGACTTTAGCAGAAATGTGAAGGAAGCTGGCATGCTGCCCACAGTGCTATTTGGTAAGACTTTGAATGATGGTGGGATTACAAACCACGATAATAAAAACACATACAGCATAACATTGATGCATGTAAACAGTATATACAAATGCATATGTGTGATCGTATAATGTGTGTATATACAACATATTGCATTTTCTACACATGTGCATACATATGCAAACTACAGCCCAGATTCGACATCTCTTGGAGTCACTGGAAACCTTTCATTTGCCATTAGCAGGCACGACATGTAACAAGTGTGTGCTGGGAAGGCAGAGGGTCACCCRAATTTGACTAGGACTGGATATGCCCTTGTGATCCAGAAGACCTTAGTTTGATCCCCAAATCTGCTACAGGTTTCCTAAACGATCCTGTGCAAGTCACGTTTGGAGAACACGAGTTTCCTATTAGTTCAATCTCAAAYGTTGCTGTTTTCACAGTAAGAGCTGTTTATTGCTAACAACACATATGAGGAATACACTTCCTAGAATCTCTGCAAACCTGACCCAAGGCGTG
This sequence comes from Apteryx rowi, assembly GCF_003343035.1. Lineage (NCBI taxonomy): Eukaryota > Metazoa > Chordata > Aves > Apterygiformes > Apterygidae > Apteryx > Apteryx rowi. The sequence goes on along the minus strand of NW_020447308.1, from coordinate 3,884,439 downwards.
CATTAAAATGGACTAAAACGTTTGTGCACCYGGARTCACCAGAGCCCCTTTTATGACCTCGAGACCAAACTGTCACTCATTTTCTCATTTGCAAAGTGGCAATAATACTACCCAGACACAAAGYGAGTTGAGTAAGAAAATCAGCTACTGTGATGCTACCGAGACTAACAGAAAGGCATTATCTTCCCAAAACTGAGATAGCAGGACTGGTATCAATCTCCTCTTACTGTTTTCYTACCATTATTTAAAAGTTAATGGTAATTTTTTATTAGATTTAGCAGAACTTGACTGACTCAAAGATGCTGTAGAAGCCTGTCAAAATGTGCTAAAATATACAGTACCTGCCAACACCACATAGGGAACATCAGGATATTACCTGCAGCTACAAGAGGGGTGGGCCTCGGGATCTGTCACTACTTGAAAGGTGCTACCAACATTTAAAATAAAAAGCTAGTGAAAATAACGCTACTGATTCACGCTGGTTATTAGAGTCCCAAAGCAGAGGTATTAGGGGTGGAAGAGCGAGACAAATGCCTTCATCTCTCCTACTCCCTTCTCTGTTTGGGTAAATACTGCATTATCCAGGTTACTTTTAAGTGCATTAAGCAACGGTGCTTTCTCCRCTCCCTTTGAACAACAGATCACATTAGGAGATTTCTTCCTATCGTTAGAGCTGATGGATTCAGCTTGGTAGGTTCAGCTATTAAAAAACACCATGGCAAGTCTGTCATTCCCTCTGCTGCTCCCCCTCATTTTTGCTCATCGAGGCAGGCAGCTCTCCCCCACCTCCCCTGCCCYGTTTTGTCCCCAAATCCTCAAGATACATATATTTCCATGCTCCTTGGTCTATTTGACCATTATACCTTTGCCAGCACAACCCTGCTGCATTTGAACCTTAATTTTCYCTTTTAGAATTTTTTTCATGTCACTGTGAGTTTTGATGCCCTGAATAATCCTTTGACCTTGGTGTTTACATCTTTCCAGCATCTACRAGGTGAACTCATGGTCAATGGTGGACACCGTTTAGCCAATCCATATTATTTAGTTGACTGTTTTGCTCTTTCTTCATGACTCATTCTCTCCAGGTTCCTCATTAATTTGTTTTTCCCTTCTCTGGACTGTTTTCCTTTGTCAGTATTGCTGTCACTGCAGTGCCCAGAAATGAAGCATTCCAATATCTGCTGAATCAACCCCTACGTGCTGTGTCTGCCCTAAGTACTATYAGGAAATCTCTCACCCAAGTGGTCGCCTTAAAGGCTGTCTCAGACAGCCTGGACTCTGAAGTAATTTCTGCAGCGTTATCTATCTTGACAACTTTGTTGCTCTTTGCTTTTCCCAAGTTTTACCTGTATTTATCAACAGTTACTTTTACAAAGGTCTTCTTAGTGTCTCAAGGGTTGATTCAATGAAGCCTTTTAAGCCGCTATTTAGAGTTAAGCACACGAATAAGCTCTTCCATTTGAAGACAATAGGACTAAATGGCTCACAAGACAATATACATTTAAGCGTTTTTGTAAATTAAGCTGTAATTGTCCGACAGTCTTTTGGGATTTTTTTCTTTTTTTTTTTTTTTTTATGAAAAAAAATCCAACCAGCTCATCTCTACATTTTAAGACTGCATTTCTGATTACCTGCTGGCAGTAAGGCTGTTGTTTGCAAAAACTACTGATGGATCCTTTTAGAACAAATGTTTATTAAAATAACAATTATTAAAAACCCCACCTCATCACATCCCAACGCCACACCCGGATCTTTCTATGCGCAGAGTTTAGCAAACAAGGGTGTTACGAGACAGCTGTGAGCTCCAACAGCAATAAGCAACACTGAATTGCAGCAAACTTAACAACTTTGTTATTCCAAATATTAGCACTACTGATGAACCTTTACTCTGTTTCAAGAGACACATAATTAATTCATTTACAAGACCTGCAGGAGAAGGTTTGTCTCCACAGGAAGGGGCTTTGGCAGATTTGTTGGCAGCGTTTCAGGTGGGTGGGTTCAATTTATATTGCTGTCTGCAAGCTTTTGCTTGCATTCAGGAAAGTGCCCTGAAGTTAGTCTGGGCTCAATTATTCAGTTATAAGCCCCTTTGACTGCAGCTGATTTAGCCCAATCTCTCTCKCAGCTTCATCAGGGCATCCTAAGTTGGGGATGACGTGGCTAAAGCATCCCTGCACTCTCCCACCCGCAGGCTGCAGAGGCCTCGGGTGGGGGACAGATATCAGGGTCYCACTTCTGGTGAAGTCTATAGACGAAACATGTTTTTGTGCAAGCAACTTTTGTGCATGCAACTCAAACACAGCAGCTCCTYGTGAAGAAGCTTCTAGCCTTTTCCTGTCCTTCTCTGAAGGGAGGAACATGATCAAGCCCTCAAGTCCCTCACCATCCTTGCCCTGCACTGGACCTCTAGGAAGGAAGAACAATTTTGTTCCAACAGTGCATGGCAGGGACTCAGGGGGCTACCTCCACGTGAGTAATTGTTCCTTGAGCGGTCCTAAAAGTCAGGTCAATCAGCACAAAAAGGCCTGGGTGGATGCTAGTGAGCTCCCTTAGTCTCCTAAACATAGCGTCTGGGTGGAAACAGCCTGCTGGGAATGGACACTGCATCACTTTAACTCCTGAAGCACCCCCAACATGGTTTTGGAGGGTGGCAGGCAGCACGAGCAACGTATCCAGGACTGTTCTCACACTTGAGCAGGACAGAGGATCGTGTTGAGTTTACTAGTACAGATGTAGCCAGGGGAAGTCAGTGAATGTTTTCTAGCTTTTGGAGATACACGAGTCAAAATGCTCCACAAAGAGCAAGTCAGTAGGCAAAATAGTTAAAATTAAAAACTGTTGAATCTGGCAAAAGATCATGTCATCAGCAAACAACTACAGAAACAGGCTTTGCTGTTGCTGTCTTATTTAGACACCAAAAGAAAGGAGAAAATTAAAGATGGCACCACACTGATACTGCTCATGGACTCTGTCATCTGTCATATTCTATAACCTAACACTTAGCTCAGCCAGCTCGAAAGCTGTACCCACATAACCTAAGGTGAGAATTTAAACTGATAGTTAGACTGGTTCACACAGCTACATGGACATGTTTATTTCAGTGTAATAATGGCTTAATTTGAATTAGTTAAAGTTAATTAGAAATGGATTTAATGAAGTTTGAGTAAGCTGCCATTATTCCAAAACAAAATTATCCATATAGCCGTTTATTCAGCTTAACTATCTCAGTTTAAAACCTCTTCAGATCATGTCAAAATGACTTTTTTTGCATAGATTCCTACACAGCACAACACCCCCACCCGGAAAAGAGCGGCCCAAACCTATCCCTGATATAATCCCCATTGTCAATATGTTTATTATCACGTACGGCTCAGGATCAAAGGACATGCAGCTAGGAGATCTAATTAAAAAGTGAGGATGCAATAGACAAGCCCCATCTTCTGTTCAATCAGCTCTTGCTTAGTACTGAAATCTGAATTTCACATCGGCTAGCACAGCCCTTGAGGTCAAGAGTTTTGTTCTCCATCTGAATCTAGAGCGGCTCCTTGTCTTGTCCTTTGCTTCTGAAATAACAAGATTGCCTGCCTTGCACAGCTAATCCAAACCAGCCCAGCTGCAAACCTTTCATGTTATCCAGCTGTGATACATTTAGCTACGATAAAACTTCCTTTGCCTTGAGTTTTTGTTTTCTGCCTTTTTTTAAAGTGTTATGAAACTCTCTATCACAAAATAAATGCAATGTAACAAATAGTTCCTTTTCCTTCTAGTTAATGGTTCCATATGAAAGCAATAAGAACCTACACATGGCAGACTTGGGAATAACGATGACTCTTTGCTTATTTTCTTCTCATTTAGGGAAGACTGTAGTAACCACAGTACAAATAAAACTGTCCTATTTGGCCTGGCCTGCTGGCAGGGTCTTATGTAGGCTTAGAGGATCCTAAACAACTGAGTTTAGGAGAGTACAAGGCAATACTGCCCCTCACCGAGAACGCATAACTGAGTGATCCCAAACAGTTCAGACGCACTTGTTTTATCTTGCTATGTGATAGACTAAGATCATACCTGTACGTATCCTTTGGGATTTCTCATGTGTGTTTTCATCAGAGTTGCTTTCACTTAGAACAATGATCACAGAATTACAGACTAATTTAGGCTGCAAGGGACCTCTGAAGGTCATCTAGTCCAACCCCTGAATCAAAGCAAGGCCAACTTTAAAGTTAGGTATTAAAATTGTTTGCAGTCCTAAGAAATTGTCTCCCTGGACTTTGTGAACACTAATCAGAAGAGGCTGAGGCCAGACCTGTGAAGCCAGTATGAACCTCATCAAGGGTAACAGAGGTGCAGAAAGAGGAAGGTCTCTGCCCATAAAGTTAATTGAAAAGCTTTCATTGAGCAGCAGAGGAATCAAACCCCAAGCATACAGTAGATCAGGAAACATAATGCAAGGCTTGAGTTACAAGGCAAAGTTCTTCTATTTTTCTTTGTCATTCATATGACAAACRTGTTTCTTTGAGCTTTAATTTTCTGGCTAATTATGCTCAGCTCTCCACCTGAGCTGAAAAAAAGATTAGATTTCATGTGGTGAAGTACATATTACTTTTGCCCTAAGTATCTGCATCACTTTACAATCTAAATATGAATTCAGAGCAGAAACGTTGAGAAGAAATCCAAGGGTGTTTGCACGTTCATGGCGAAGCTTATTTGCAGTAGGCTACAACTTTTTTAATGCCTAATAGTTTGAGGCATGGGGTTTATTATTGCTTCAWGTTGAAAAATATTGAGACGCTTCTACAGAACAGTTCAGCCATTTCTGAAAACAAGCTTCAGGAAGAACAAACAGTCACACCAGTTGTTATGAAAGGCTTAGAACTGTTTTACTGAAACTCCACTAACGTGTATTGGGGGATTGTCTCAAAACRTAGTAGAGGCCAATAAGGGGACAGAGAGGTATCGTTCATTTCCCTCATGAATATTCAACAAAATGTGGCCAAATTATAATCCTCTGCAAATCACCATCTGCGTGTGCTCACTAGAGGTTTGTTAGAGGCTAGCAGCACAATTCCCAAAGCATTCTGTCTTAATTGCATATATGCCATATCTCCCACAGGGCCGTATGCCAACCACATGGGCCTGCTCCATGCCCACATCATCCACTGACCTAGATTCTTCCTGAACTTGCACCTCAGGAGTGGTTGCAGCTCAGCTTAGGACACACAAGAAATGTGTGAAATCGGATATTTCCAAAACTTGGGAAGTGTTATGGGAGAAGAAGAGACAAGTTCTAGACATAGCAAGAAAGTACAAGACAAGAAAGAAGGTGCCACTAGCATGGTATTCAGGTTACATATTTGAATATGAGATAAGATGGTAATAAAGTATTTTACCCACATTAATTTTGTGTGGTGATAAAGCATCTGGGATGTGATGTCAAAGAGATGAGCAGATGTCCAGGCTTGGCTGCTCTGAGGCAAGCCAGTAGAGCAGTATCTCCATCAGGAAAGTAGTTGAGATGATAACAGCCAAAGTTGTTATTATGGAAATGATTTGGATACAGATGAAGATAAAGTCAGAGGACACTGCCCTAAAGAGAAAGAAGAAATGAACAGAACAAGTGTCCTAAGAAGGACACCAAAAGAGCAAACAGAAAGTTAAGGGGAGGAACAGGTTTCCAGGACAGTGTTTTTAAACAAAGATTTCAAGACAGAGATTGTAATCAGATCTGTCAGATGCAGCCAAAATGTCAAGGAAATATGAATGGAATCATGGCCTTCAAATTTGGCCCTGAAGAACTTCCTAGAGATCCTGGCAAGAGCAGTTCCAGTGGAATGGAGAAAGCAAAAGCTAGAATGAAATACAGAGCATTATTATACGCTATAGTGATTGACACCAGAGAGATCTATTCATCCCACAGGCTATTTACTGGGACCTGTTGGGCTAAATCCTTAACTGTGCCAAATCAGTTCAACTCYTCCAGAAGTTTCATTTCATTTCATTTCATTTACATCCCTCACAAATTTCATCCAGAGAAGAAAAGCTAAAATGTTTGGTTTTTTTTTTTTGCCCCCTCCCCCCTTTTTTAACAAAGAAAGGAACTTTGAGTTGATTTTAGGTCCTCCTATCTGAAATAACCTCCATGTCCTACAATGAGTAATCCTTTTCCCCACAGCTCTAGGAACAGAACACTTTCAATTTCTTATATTGTCTAAACAGTGTAAAATTAGGCAGATCTTAAGCTAGCTGCTCTCATTACACAGTTTGATGAATCTGAAAGGGTAACAAACTCCAGGATGAGTGATTAGTCATTTAGTCTTACAATAGCTTTCTTCCCTTGCCCACTCCTCTTCCTATAAATTTCTTTTAAAAAATGAAAACAAAAAACCCACTTGCTATAAATTAACTGAATTATTAATCTCTTATCCTTTGCAGACTTTGCATGTTGGACAATAGCCAGGGGATCACAGTACAGTGTGCTGTTGCAGGTATTCCCTTTAGAGATAGAAGACATATATATTCTTAGACACRCAATAAAACTCGGATGCTTTAAAGCGAGTATGAGATGATCTCCCTTGACACTTTGTTTTTAAATCATCTATCTGGTGATTTAAAACCAATGAGTTTGTGTAAGTCTGGAATTGGATCTATTTGACYATCTTTAGTTTCAGTGACGTCAGAGCTAGAATTATATGGAAAATGCAGTGCTTAGACTTAAAATTAGCAAGAGCTCTCCAGAAGGAACAAAAAAGGTATAAATTATGTCTGATTGAACAAACACAACTCCACTGTTGAACAGCCACTCAATGAAGAGGGCAGGGAGAGGCAATGGAGCACGGTAATGTGTAATATTACTAGTCAATGGGCTGTGTGCAGCAGTGGGCTCCCAAACGCTGGAGGTGTCAGGGAGATAAATAGCAGAGTGTCCTCCTCAAAAATATGATTAATACCCTCCTCGGTCCACTGCTGAAGATGTAGTGGGTGCAGCTGGTTTGGACAGCAGTTGCATAGAGGAAAAATCCAGGACGACTGCAGCAGAGCAGAGAGGGCAAAGAGTAGGACAAGTAGTCAACTGAGTGGGAGTGCTGAGCCCCAACAAGGGGAGAAGTAGGCCAGAGCTGGCAAAGGTCTTTTGGCTGCTGTTTAAGTAATGTTTATAGAACTTTCATGCATGCACAACTGAGTCTTGAGTTCGTGATCTTTGGAGGAAAAAAGGGAGAGAAGCATGTTCGAGTTCATTGTCTCTTGTAATAGTCATGCCAGAGGTGGCTTTCAAGGAGCCGTTCTTCTCTCCTAGCCTGTCCCCCCGAAAAGCCTGTATGTCAGAAAGAAGCAGGTGGAAAACTAAGAAACATTAAAAATAATCTAAAAAAGCATCATTTTTTTCTGCAAACAACTGTGACTTCCTGCAAAAAATCAGGAGTGTGTCAAGTGGGGTTTTCACTCTTCATCGTTTTCAAGGAATCCTCTCAAATTCTCTGAAAACATACTTTCATGCTTCTGTTGTCACAGCACCCAGGGGAGACTGTCCAGAGCTCAAATTCCCAACATTAGAATCCAAACACACTATAACGTAACTAATGCTCCTGAAATCAAACAAAGGCAGAGGGCTACGGATGGCTTTATTTCTCAGAGCAGTGATCCCTGCCTGTGTTGGTTTGCAGGCAACAATACCGAGGAAGCACTGTGTTACCAGCACTGCCACATTATCGGTCGTCTTGCATCCACAATGAATGTCTCAGGGTCTCCCCTGAAAGCCTCGGGTGGGGACGAATGCCTCAGGCAATCAGTCTCCAGTCATCAAGAAGGTACTGTAAAAGCTGCAAACACGAGGCTAATGCTGAATGGAAGGGCACACATGTTATTAAACATATAACGCTAGCAGTATACACATACACGTCCGTCTAACTTACAATGCCAAAGAAAGGATTGGGGAGGGGAGGAAAAGTTCCAGTGGATTATTGATCTGAAAGACAGTGATTAATAATCACCAGTTTAGTATTCTGCATCACCACTGCCTGTCACACTTCCCTGGAAACAGGATTAATATAAGAAGATATTATATATGTGAGCAAGGCACCAAGGTAGCACTATATTGATCTGAACTTTAGAGCTGTTCAGTGTCATTAGCAAAACCAAAAAGAATGCAGACACTTACAAAAAGGAGGATGGTTGACAAAAAGAAAGTATTTGTTTTTCCTTCTACAAATTCCCAGCAGCCTGCCTGATCTCTTCAATCAGATCCAAAAATTAGCAGCCGCAGATCWGCGCTAAACTCGGTGTAACCTGTACCAGATCAGTCAGCACAGGCACAAAGCCTCCTCACTGAGCTTGCAGGATTGGTGCCTGACTCTAACACAGAAAGTTGATGTAAGAGCTTACAGAACCTACATTTAACACTACAGAAACAGCATTCTTTTCTAAGAGATTTTAGTGAAAGGAATGCTTTTGAAAAAAGCATGCAATCCAGAAAACTATAATATCCCTTTTTACAAAAAAAGTCTAGCCTGACCTACAGAAGGTGTTTTAAGACCAAAAAAGGAAAGTAAAATAAAGCCAGAGTTAATATATTTAAAAACACTTGCCATGAAATGAAAATAATTTAATTGCTTTATTAAACTATTGTCTCAAATTCACTTTGTTCTTTTCCTCTTTTTTCATTTGTGTATAAAGAGGGGACACCACTATTTGTTCAAGATAATATTAAGCATACTCTGCTACTCAATTAGTAAACATGTCAAGAGGTGGGTTAGTTATTCATGGTTCAGGGGCACAGCCCCCTTTCAAAAAGAACTTTTTTTTCACTCTAATGAAATGATGGATAATCTGGAAGTAGGTGCTTTAAGAAGATATTAATCATTCTCTGTGGTAATGTTAATCATGCGTTCCATCATCTCCAGATGCTGTGCATCACCTTCCTCGGAGATAAAGGGCACCCAAGCCAGCAGAGTCCTTTTGATCACCTTTCTCACAGTAACTCTCATAAGGCATTAAAAGAAGTCTTCACATTTCAGGGCATCCTTAAAAATGAAATAGAAAGTGGGAGAGTGAGGTAATGGAAGAATTCATGGACTTCAATCCTGACCCTGTCATTACTTATGCTGCCCAGATGGGAGGTGCACAGTTCTTTAGTCCTTTGTCCTAATCTTTGACATTTTTCAGTGCAGTGTTTGGTGTGAATGAGGTATGAGGAAAACCCTGATCACAGGAAATAGAAAATTAATTCGCAAGATTTCAGGGAAGGAGTTGAGGGGGAAGCAAAAAAATCAAGCCTCGCTTTCTGTGAAGAAAAACCCAGCAAAATTATTCCCTCATAGCCTGGTGTTCCATTCTTAGGAAACATTAGCAGAYGTCAGGTCAAATTTATCTCAGCATACTGTCTGTGATGTCTCTTCCAGTTAATAAAACACCCTGCCACTGGAGAATCTTCTGGCCAATTAGACCATTTTTATGACTAATCTTTTATAGTTTTTTTTTTAAGTTACGTATAAACCTAGGGCATATCTTAGATGGTTGAAATATCTCCTATCACAGACTTAGATGCTTCAGAGACCCCAACGCCTAGAGAAGAAACTTTGAAGGTCTCTTAAAGGCAAAAAGTTACTTTGTATAAACTATTGAATAAAGATAAACCACAGGGGACCATACCCAGTCAAAGGCAGGCAGTGTTTCTGTCACAGCATGTAAGTGTTAAGGAGAAAAGAAGTTGTGTGAACTTGAATAAAATAGTCCAACTTTCTTAAATCCTTTTTTAAATAGTAAATCTGTATACATGGGAGCTGCCCTCCTCTCACAGACAACCAATGATCACATTCAGATGTCACTCCTGATGTACTTCATGGGGTAAGTAAAAAAGAAATTTTTAATTAGAGTCACAGGAAATTTAAAAAACCCTCACTCTTATAGATATTTTTTTAAATATTTCAACCAAGGTGTTGTCACCACTCTTTGTGGTTTAGATAAAGTTATGCTGAAATACCTTTTTCCCACCTTTGGTATAAGATGTACACAAGATATATGAATAGCTGTATGACAAAATTCACACGGATATAGTTTTGCATATAAAAAGAATGATAATCCCTAGAATACTAAGCATCTTAGCACAGTTTCTACTTGTTTGTCCGGTGAAGAGTTTTCTCTTGCTATTTTGCCAAAATGGGTCATGTTGTGAGCACCTGTTTTTACCCAAGTCCCTTGGCATCTTTCACACCCCTCCCTCAGTGGAAAGACTAACCCGCTGGGCTCACACTGAGCTATGAAGATCGCACCTCCCCACCATCAGAGCTCCTTCGGTGAGGAGGCTCTGTGAACCCTTGGACAGCCCTGTGAGGAAAACAGCTTGCACCTCAGTGAGATTAATGAAAGCACCCTTTGACACGTAGGAAATATTAAAAGGTCACATCAGCAAGACACCAGATGAAGAACCACCACCTTGATGCTTCACTGCTGATATTAAGGGGTTTTGCCATTGAGTTATGTATGTGCTACCCTCAATTCTGCTGGAAAGCGTCAATAAACAGCGTTATCCTATACTCTACAGAACACATGTAAACTGGTCCCTTAAGTCCTCTCTTCACCTTTCTCCAGTAGGAAAAAAGTCTTTCTCCAACAGGAAAACAAAACCATCCTCCCTTTGATGTAAAGCTGCCTCATCTATAATATACAGGTATTTCTGAAGGTTTACACAAATTGTATCTTAATGTTTGGAGGATCTTTGCAGCAAGTCTATGCAGCAGAAAAACTTACTGTTGATTCCCTCTCTGCCACAACTCTAGCTGGGTTTGACATTCCCATGTACTCCTTTCCGTGTTCCCTTTCTGGTACCCACCACACTAACATCAGAAGATCACTGGCACAGGCTTTTTGCAGATGGCAAAGCAGAGAGTCTACTGGATAACTGAAATGCACATGCTTTTTCATTCCTTGTGACCTTGTTCACCTATCTCTATTTAATGGTGGAAATATCATTTCTGACTTACAGCATTACACTACATTATAGTTGCTACTAAGTATACTTGCTACCAGAATGGTTGCATGTTTACATATTTTTTGTCATGGTCAGTTTTAATTCACTTTTTGTAACGACAACTATTGTATTAGGCACAAGCTCTAATGGTCCGCTTACAGTGATGGGAAATTTAGTTAAACAGGCAGAAGAGAGGAATTAAAAGCATCAAGTATTGCCAAACTTATGAAAAGAAATAGGATTTACAGGGTCTTGCTAACAAAAGTTCTGAATTGAGAACATAATACTTCACTCTTTCTGTAAAGTAAAACACTTCAAATTAAACGTATATGAAACACAATAATAACAATAGACCAGAATTTCAAGGTGGCTTCAACCCTTTTCAGTCAAGTGTATACAAATTTGTTTTGAACATCGTAAGAACTGGAATATCAAAAAGTAAGAACATTAAAAGAAGCTTGATCAGGAAAATTAGCAGATATAGAGCTGAAGGGTATTTGGCTGATCCAAGGTGAATGTGTTGATATACTTCCTTTGTGAAATCCTGGAGTGGTTTCCAGGGGAAATAGGTACGTAGTCTCCTACTCTATTTCTTCTGGGAAGTGAAGTACTCTTTCATTATTGGTAAGATAGAGAATTGCCTTTTCTATTCATTGCACTTAGCTCACAGTGAGAGATGATATATAAAAATTTCATTTTGGATGGTGGAATTAGAGTACAGTGATACAAAGGTGCATTGTGGATGAAATCTATAAATCTCGAAAAAAAAGGAAAAAACTGTTTTCTGTCATCACAGAGAGCAGATTTAGATCATGAACGTTACGCATAATGCCAAACCAAATGCATTCACCAGGTATTTTGGTTGATAGAGTCCAGAAATAGAGAGTTTCCTAAAGTTCATCAGACTTCTTTTGTAAGTACACGTGTACATGGGACACCAAGGTATCCTGGAACCAATCCATGGTATTGGCAAAGAATTTCTTTAAGAATTTACTGTTTAGAATATTGCATGCAAAATAGATATCCGCATCCATATTATGGAATCTGCCAGAGTGGAAGAATACTTATGTAGATCGAGGGCCAAATCTGGATTCTGAGCAGTTCCTTAGACTAAAATCCTACTATATTCAGAGTGATTTCCTTGAACAGGGAAGAAATATTGTGCCAAGGTCAAGCAATTTGATTTTGATACTTAGATTTCACTGATCTTGGAAATTCTTCTCACAAGAGTTTGGCTATGAAGGCAGAAATTTCCTGAAGGGTTAATTTGAACTGATCGTTCACCACCTTGAACCACTGTCTCACAAGGACAAATGCCTTCTCTTTTCAAAGGCTTGTGATATTTCTGCGATGAAACATAAACTCGACAAGGAAATACATAAAGCAGTCTGCTGGAACCGTGTTGGAGAGACAACTGAACAAACAGCTGGTTAAAGGATTAAAGCCAAAACAAAGGACTGTTTGAAGGTCTCTCTAAGTTTTAGATAGCAATGGGAATCTTTTGAAATGGGGGCACAGTGGAGCTGCTATAGAAAGGAAAAGGTTTGGGACCTTTATCCATTTCAGAGATGCTGAAACTCCGCAGCACTATCTGGTGAGTCTTCAGCAATAACAGAAGGCAGTAAGGATAATAAGGAGATGAGTATTACACCTTGATAATTCCAATTCAGACTTTTAAACAAAAATCTTCAGTCTTTGGAAGGTCTCAATGTGTTCCTGTTTGTCAACTGACTGTTATTGCTACGTTACAGTTCATATTATCTTCCCCTCTTTTGCCCACTTTACCATTAGCTTTAATGAATTACGGCTCYTCAGCACAATTAAGTGTTTGAAGCAACCAGGAGGTACAGTTTAAGCAAAGTAAAATGCACAATTGAAAAGGCCAAAGATCAATATCAAAGGTCTAAAAGGTTAGACCAATCCTATCAGCTTCAGGGAAAACCTGGTGCTAAGCTACCACCGAAGAAAAAAATAGCTAATGGTCCACAGATGATCTTTGTTCAACCGGGGTTCCTCTGTTTAGAAAGAAAACCTCTCTTTTTTCCACACTATAATTTTCACGCTGCTGAAAACATAGAAGCTTTAAATTCCAATTTTAGTTGTTCTGAAAGATGGGAAATAGTTTCTTTTAAATACTTTTCTTTATGAAAGAAGACAATAAAGGCTGCCTATTGGCCCTCATTATCCCCACCTCGATTTGACTTGCCTACCTGCTCCACTGCACTGGTTCAAGACAATTAATCCTAATATTCAACCCTCCTGGTGTAATTTCTCATCTTGGCAGGTCTCTTTCTATAATGACTAAAGGGGAGTGGCCAAATTCTCAAAACCTCTGGGGTGAGCCAGATACGTTTCCACAAACAGACAACGATTCACTCCTGATATGTTAACAAAATGCTGTGTTATCAAACCAAAGCAAGTATTTAAAGCCACTGCCCAAATAACCTACATATTAAAACACACAATACTGGTCATTATATAATGGATGCAATAAAGCACAATCACAGTAAATTATGCTGATATGAAAAAAGAGCATTGTAGGTGACTGTTGTTTTATATTTCAGATTTAGATTATTGAAGAAATATGTGTGCTATTTTCCTAACTAAAAAAAAAATAGGCCCATCCTAAATCCACCAAAAACTCTAGGCAAGGCTCTAACTTCTATAGTCGCTAACTGGTATAATTCACCAAACCTGTAAACTGGCCTCAGTAGAACAGTGTCTTTTTTTAGCAAATTGGTTGCATCTATTTATGAAATGGATGCTATATGTGGGTTATGGACAATATTCAGTTTCCAATATAAGGATGTTAATCTGGAGTTACTTATCCCACTGAGGTTAATAGAGCTACTCCAGTTGCAGAGATCTGAAAACAAGAGCAGAATGCGACTTGTGAGTTTGCTCCTGCCCCAAGTCCGATATTCTTCCTTTTTATTTTGCTTCCTCCTCTGACACACCAGCAACGCTCACGGCCCAAGAGAACAGGTCATTGATTGCTTTTTTCCAAAGGCAGTGCCATTAACAAATTAAGTCTTCATCTCCCAAAAGACCAATAGCTGGCCCCACCGAGCTAACTTTAGGGAAGAATAGGCTATTGCTACTGTTCTGCCATTCCGAGTCAGCCTGAGCGTAAACTGAAAATTAAGTACAATCTCTTTGTATCTGTAGCAGGTTGATTCTTATTTCCATYAGACAAGTTTTAGAGCTGCAACTGTACAATATATGAAAAAAAAAGAGGTTGCACTGGGTTTTGTTCAGGATTGGAATCTCTGTATTTATAGACGTATGACTAATCTTAATATTCAAAAAAAAAAAAGAAAAAAGGGCAATCCATAAAATTTCCTTGGGTCCATTTCCTTCCTTAAATTAGCTTTTCAAAGAAACACCTTCTAGCTACAAAATTCCTTGTTAAAWTAAGGCATATCTAAGGCTGAGGAAAGCACAGTTCCCATTAACCAGTGATAGCTTTTCTGCAGATAATGTAGCTATAAAGACTGTTATCAATGGTTCTGGAGGGTTAGAAAAAGGTATTTCTTCTATTAGGAAGGGAAACTCCCATGATCTTAACCAGAGCTAGCACTTCTGTCTAACCATGGAAGATTCACACACAGCACATCTCAGTTTCTGAGTTATGGGTTTTTGAGTATATCTCACTAGCATAATATATGACAATTGCAGGTTTACATTAATTTACACCAGCTGAAGAGCTGGCAAGGACGATTCCATAGCTACTAAAACTGCTTTAGCTTAGATAAAAAAAATCCTATTTTTTTATTTCCATTTTTCCTATGGCCATGGTTTCACAGTAACATCTTATACAGGCTTAGTCCTCTGCCTCTTTGTGCCATGGCCCTTTATACAACCGCAAGGTGGATGGGATCAGGGACACGATCCATCACGAAAGAAAACAAACCCCAGCTGTTTTGCGGTAYGGCTTTTTCAGCCGAATCAGTTCCTCAAGTCAGTTTACCGCAGAGCTGCACAGACAGGCACGCTGGCTCAAGGAGGGTAAYGCATGGGACAGGGAACAAAGAAGTGGAGGAAGGGGATTGTTAATTTTGGCACTGTGACTGAATAACTGCAAGCTACATCTCTATGCATTTGGGCTCAGATACAGAGGTAAAAGAGAGGGTCAACTGAAATAAGCTTCCATATAATACTTAAAAATACAGCCAAAGATATTTTAAAAATAATCTTATTGGCATATAGTCAATGTAGTAAATATTCCTCAACTTTAAGTCCACATTCTTCTCAGGTCTATAATAGATATTTGGAAGTAAGAACAATTTCTACTGAAATCAGCATCTAGGGCAGTATTAAGCCTGTTCTTTTAAGGAGCTATTTTATTTTATTTTATTTTATTCTGTTTAATTTTTACCTGCTAATTCAACATAGAAGAGGTGACATGCCAGTCTTACTAGGATGCTTCTGCTTTCCATGAATGTGTTTCACAGAGGAAATTGGTGTTTTATTAGCTGATATCAATTATGAAGCAAATGACAATAAAATGGCTTAACCAGGTAAGCTTAACCATATCTAGTAAGAAGGCACATATTTTTACTTTAACTAGACTTAGGCTCTATAAAACTGCCAGGACATTGTCAAGGGTTATAAGGTGCAACAAAAATGTTTATCAGAAAGTATGAGACACTATAATAAAAGTTTGAGCCAAATTAAGTAAAACATATTCTACCAAATTTTTCATCTTATCAAAGGAAATAGAATCTTGCTTTCCTTTGCACAGTTATAAATTTAAGCAACTCAGGAAATTGCTCATTAGAAAATGAATTTAAGTCATATGTGACCGAAGCCAGAGAGAACTGCTCATATTCAGATAAACTGASTTGGCTACATAACCTCCAAAATGGAGCACTTGCTGCAACTGGCTGGCAGGTTTGCAGATCAAGAACTATTTGTTGCAGATATTCACAAATGATTTCAAATAAACATTAGACTTATGAATGTCATGATCTGTTGTCAGAGAATTAGGGAATAGGAAAAATAAGTAAAAATAATTGAAGAAATTATTTATTGTCAACTATTTGCTAAATTCTTGAATCACTGAAGCTATGGAAGGAGCTTGAAATCCTCATATCAAAGGAGCAGTTCTTATATAAGTTAGCCTAATAGTCTGATTTCCAAATTAACTGCTATGAATTTACCTGTGAAAAGTAATTCTCTGGTGAGTCATTCTATAGCGAGAACTCTAGACTACTGTCTCCATCTGACAGCTATTTTGTACCCTGAGGCATGTGGCTTGATTTAGCCCAGACACTAACTACAAATGTCATTTTCATTCATATGGCCCAAACTTAGTAAAAAAATTAAGCATATGCTTAAGAGCCTCAGAAGTCAAGGGAGCTTCTCACATGTTGAACATTAAGCATAGGTTACGCCCTTCACTAGATTCTGGGCAGAAGGATCAGGATTATTCAAGTGCTTAGAGCTGAGCATGTTTTTATTTGCTTTCCTCAATTAGGACTATGATCTCATTCTGTTTTGCAAATTCCTAAGCTCCCTGCTTCAATAACCACTACAATTTTTTTACTCAACAGCAATAGCTAGAAAATTGTGAATTTTGCATGGTTTTAACTGCAGTGGTTTACTGTCCACCCTTTCCTCTGCCTGAGGCTCCTAGAGCTTAGGTGAATGGACAGGAGTAATTCTGAATTACAGAAAAATGCTGAACTACCAAGCTCCGATGACCCAGAGCTCTGATTCATAACCATATTGGATTAGTCATGGTGGCAGAAAAGGTTACTGCCCCAGCTGTCTGCTCCCCTTCTCCTCAAGGTTACTCTGTTGGAAGTTCCCTCTTGAGTCACTGGAGCTAAACCCAGCAAGRAATGGGAATTACATGCATCTGGTTGTTTCTGAGGCCAGGCAAGTGTAAACATGACTGATCCCTCTCAAGTCCTGAAAAACCTGTGTTTCCAAAATTTTGTGCTCTGTGCCCCAATCCAACTCTTCTCAAAGGACATAGAAGGAGGCTGACCAATTTCAAAGGGAATTGGAATAGTCACAGAAGAGAATGAAAAGTGAGTTCCACAGCTTGAAACTTTATTAAAAATTGCTTTTCTTGATGTTAAGAATAATGTTATTGTTCTACATGTTTATGTCCCACCATTATGTTTGGAATAAAAATTTCCGGCAAGTTAAAGATGCCTGCATTACAGAATCACCTACTGCGGAATGGCATAGGGAGTACGCTACTTCAGTTCTCAAACAATTCTCTTAGCCGTTAAAGATTCCACATAAAACCTGGAGCTATATTTCTGCGAGAAACTGTCTTGCTAACAACTAAGTACAATGTATTTTTGTTTCTGTGCTCTGAGGTGTGCATCCTTTGTACCACTAGAATAATGCAAATAAGTCTATTCCCACTGTCACTATAGAGCTTTATACTCCGCAGAGCTTTTCCCAGCACCTCACAGCTAATTGTGCATCTCCCTGCTTTGCTGCTTCTGTCTGAAAACACGAGATTGACCTCGCTTTAAGCTCGCATGCTGGTGCTAGTAGCAACTGTTTAGTGGCAAAGTATCATAGGTTATGTTGTCTCTAGCTCTGGAGTGACTAGAGACAGGAGGAGCACTTTTCTGCCTTCCCCACACAAACACACAGAGCAGAGCGATCTTCCTTAAATGGCTGAAAATCAGTAACAACTAGACTGAAATCAATGGAGCTTTACTGCTGTGCGCTGTGTTAACACAAGATGCGAATCTGCCTTTGGGTCCGGCTTCTGCAGAGCTGAATGGTAAGCAGGAATGTTCGGATTGCTTTGACTTCACTCACCGTTTGCTGATATTAACTCTATATATTTTGAGCAGACACTTGCAGTTTCTCAGATGTCTTCTCTTTCTCATTTATTAGTTGAGTTATATTTTAACGGCGCTGAGAGATTTACTGTCAATGTATTAGATGTATTCATTTTGGTTAAGGCAAAATCCTTGCGCTAGGATCCAAATGTCGGACACATCTGTTAGCAGGCCAAGCAATGACCCTGTATTATTATTATTTTTTAAACTTGACAGCTCACACATTTGAAAATTGCATAAAAATATGTAGCTTAGCAGCTCTGTCTTCTCTTTGTACTACTTGCTCACATCCACATCTATTTTTTCCCCTGCTTGAGGTAGGGGAAAGGATAACCCCTATATCAATCGCTCGCCATGCCATTTCACATTAGGGAAACCCCCAACTTTTCATTTCAAATCAGCGGCACCTTTCCTTTGATCCAGAAGACCACAGCTGGGAAGCTGACACGACTCTCCCTCCTGCTTCCCCTTCTTCCAGCCCCCACCCCCTCGCTTTGCGGCATTCCTCTAACGGATTCGAGCAGAGTCACCTCTGCTCAGTTTTAGCAGAACCTTCTCCTCCCTGTCACCAAGAGACCAGGCATATTAATCACACTCAGCCCAACTAACGTTAACAATCCGTCAAAGTGGCTGACGAAATGCTTCATCTACTGTAACTAGGAAATTCACCTGAAGACCTGCTGATTTGTCCTGGCACTTCTGCCTGTAGGACAAAACAGACAGAAACCACTTTTTTCCCCCATCCTTTTCTTATCAATATTTTCCACCTCCTCTTTTGTTTTTGTTGTTGTTGTTTCCCTACAGTGGTTCAGAATTCATTGAGCATGAACAACATTTTCACTTAAAGAAATGCTTACCCAGTGTTATCTCTTTCATGGTACACGGGTCTTTACTGTTGATGACATCAGGCTAGGGGTCGTTGGAAGTTCCTTTTGCAGTAAAGTCAGCAAGTCAATATAGCGACTTTGTGATGCTCATGCCTTGCTGTATTTTAACAATCTCTTTTCTATTTTTCCTTCTAGCTATTTAGCTATCAAAGAAGTGAAGTACTTTTATCTGGGCACTGTGGATAAACTCTCTCCCATCAATGGATCTGCTCTACACAAGTGCCTGGAAGGGGAAGTACCTGTTATCTATCTAGGACGATGCTCTAAATCATAAGCTTCACCTTGTAAGTGTGGTGCTTGCATGGAGATCTTTCAGTTGGTCTAGAAAGTTATTTTAAGGTGATGTTCTCTTTCTAACACTATTTTATTAAAACATTACTGCATATACCACAAATGAATTCAAATTACCTTGCACTGAGTACTTTCTCATCTACTCCTGAGTAAAAAGGGTGTAAAACACAATACAAATAGCAGTGTAGTTTTTCCAACCCTCTTTACCAAGGTATAAAGGATCATATAATGTCATTTGTAGAAGCTTTTGTTGCTATACTAATACTTGGACACATTTTGTCAAATTTTTTGCTTTAAAATTGGTAGGGGATGGAATTTGCTTAAATAATCTATGTGTCTCAGGCAAGCAACTGAGGCTGTTGGCAGTTTCGGGGCAGTTGAACCAATGCCAGGGCTAGTTTGAGTTTAGTTGCTGCAGTGGATTCCCTAGGGTTATCTTGATGTAACTCTCCCAAGGAACTGGTCTTCCATCATATTCACAAAAGAGGCTACTCCAGCCTAGTAGGATTCACTGTCAACATTTTTCTTGATGTTGGGTAGAAATGAGATTAACACTGTGGAGTTCAAGCATTTGCAACCTTTGCAGGCTAGATTTGAGTTTCAAAAGCTGGTTCACAGCTGCTGGCAGCTGTAGGTAGCTGGCTGAAGCCAATAGCACCTCCAGTTGACCATCCTAGCTTTCTCCTTAAAGTTGCTGTCAGCAGAGATGGCTGAGTGGGATGTGTACCTACATTTGAGCCACTTCTCTGCTAATATATTTGGACCAAAGTTCAAAGCTGGGTTTAGGCTATGAAATATATATATTCAGGCTTGACTGTCGACACTTCTTGTTCAGCCACCCATGCTGGGAGGCAGCAACATTAAGGACAGAAGTGGGAGGACAGCTAAATCTGCTTGTGAAGATGAGTCAGACTCCTCATATTCATCCCTTTAGGGAGGTTATAAAGAAGCCCATGAAAAACTGAAGAAAGACTAGCCTTTTTATTAGGACAGAAGCATGATCCAGAAGGCTAGAATGGGCAAAGAGCTATTACTTAAGTTGGGTACTAATTGAGTTTTAACTTTCATTCTCTTTGGCTTAGCCTGTTTTCATTGCCACGCTGAATTTTTCTCTTTTTTGCAGTAATAGGGATACATGATATAGATCGTCACATGCTAAGCTGGGAGCCTAACACGGCTTTTAGGCCCCTCATTCAAGTCTATTGGTCCCACGGGAGATGGGGACCCTGGAACCCTTCTCTGAATCAGCAGCTTCAGAAAGCAGATTCTCATGATTAGTTTCAGGTTAAGTGCTCCAGGTAGCTCTAATTCTTTCAAAACTTTTTTCCTGGATTTTTCCTTCTACGGACAATCTCTAAAAATCGATCAGTCTACTTGTAGTTCCCAAATGCAAGAAAGAGCTTTCTTTTTCAAATTTCCCACATCTCAAAAATTCTAGTTTATACTGTTTTTCATCTTAAATGCTCTTATACACACTGATTTAAGTATACCTTGGAAGCCTCCCACTGATCTCCTGCTGTATTTGGCGCTACCTGGCTTGCTAGGTTGGGTAGAATCGCAACACAGCATCATTTGGTTACAGACGGGAAGAAAGCAGACCAACCCCTTTACTGTTACTTCTAATGGAGCCAAAGTGCAACATATTATTGGCTAGTAACACCAAGTGGCAAACTATTAATGCATTTAAGGCCCTGATTCAACAACACCCATAAACATATTTCTGACATCTGTATTTAAATCTGTCTGACTTTAGTAGGATTTAAGCATATGTTCAGAATTAACCTCTATGCTTTTCCTGATGTGAGACTCTACGTAGGTAAAATAATATCTATTGTACCAGCATAGCCAGGCTCAAAATCCAAGTCTTTCCCACCTCCAGGTCCTATTCAACACATAACAATAGAGGCAAAGCGGTAGGTACGCACTGGCAGGATTTGAATCAGCCCAGGATTTTGAGGTTATTGTTGGGGGCTGGTTTGTGTTTTACAGACTCCCAGATCATTTGAATGAAAATTCCTCATGCAGTTCCTGCACACCCCCTTTTTATGGGAAGATCCACCCCAAAAAAGAGCTGGTGTATGCCACCACCTCTCAGACAGTGGAATCCGGATGACCTGGCATTCACAAAATCTTCCCTTGGTAGTCTGAGGTGTGACACCAAGCAGCGAGGGGATGGAAATACCAGCTTAAACTGGCACTAATATGTCTAATCATTCTTCAGTGGACTACATATAATCTGTGCAATAAGAAACATACTCAGGCTTTGCTACTTCCTGTGAAAAGGATGAGTAGATTGCACCAAGAGAAATCAGTCCCCTCTTGTTTGTGTGTGGGCTTTTTTATTATTATTATACTATTAAAAATAAGCAATTCACTACTACAACACAGAGAAGCAAATTAAAATTAAAATAACCATTTCCTATTGGAAAACGTCCCCTTTAAAATGAAAGCCAAACCATGCTTCCTCTCCCCAGTAAAATACTGCCACTGCAACTGGAACTAATTTGCTGGTAGTCTCAGAAAARCAGCCAAATGTTCGGTTTCCAAAGGGACAACTGTCCCCATACAGGTCAAAGCGGAGGTAAAACACCAAGGCAAGCTGGGGAGGCTTGCACAGCTCCCCACTGCGCACGGCCGGGAACAGCAGGCCTTTACCTCTGCAGGCTGTCAATCCGGCACTTTTCACACACACTAAATTCACGTCAGTATTTAAAGAAGTGGCATTATTGATTCTTTTCACCTTTTTTTCCACTCTAAGGCCACTCCAGGCCACTGAAAAATAAAAAAAAAAAAAAGACACACAGACACAGAGCTAAACTTGGGGAGCGCTTTAGCACTAACTAACAAGTATGAAAAATACTGACCTAGCTGCTATTTCTTAAATCAGTGGATGGTAATATATGGCCCAGATAACACTATATTTTCTTTATTACCCTGAACTGTACTTAATTGACATAACTCTGTGGGAGGATTAGCTTTTATACAAATACCCACATTTTATTGTATTCCATTCCTTAAGGAGTGCACTGCTCATATATTTCTCTTAATGTGACTTTGCAAATAGGTCACTGTACAGTCATACACTCAGCACCAGTACTTAGATGTTTAGAATTCATTGATTTTTATTTTTTAAATGCTGAAATCACTGGAGTGACGGACGGTTGCTTAGATATATAATTCTTAATCAATGACTGCTAACATCTTCTGACTCGGTTATAATTATCAGCCGTATTTTGTTACTTCGTATATATATCTTCAGTGGTGATGCGGAGATGGAAACACATACGATGAATTGAGACAGAACGACCTGATTCTTAATTTAAAGGGCGGGATGCTTCCTGAGGTGAGCGGAGGAAGAACTTAATGGAATCTCCATTGCCTTTTGTTTCCTGGGGGTGAGCTCTCCCCTCGGGGATTTACAGAATACCTCAGTGTTACCACATTTAGCAGGCTCAAGGCCAAATTTCATCCGGAGCTCAGCAAGACTTGTATCTGCTCTGCTGCGTGAATTTGCAGCAAGAGAGTGATTTCAAAGGAAGCAAACAACATATTCAGGAATAGTAGGTGAACATAAAATCTCTAAGCAGGTAGGGAGTACACCAGCTCTCAACTGGTACCATACCATCTCAATGCTATAGTGCCACAGGAGTGCAAATGGGAGTCCACCTGCCGGGGAGGAAATGCGGAAAGGTGCCCTAGGAAAGCTGGATGGGAGGGTTACCAGCATAACTCCAAAATTATTCACTCCRTGATGTATATTTCAAGGCTCAATTTAGGTAGGATATTCACATGTTAAATGTGAAATGCAGGATATATATCGAGTGACACAGACCGGCTCCTGCCCTCGATCTCCAAACAGGGACCTGTGTGGTCAGCACTAGAGGAAGCCCCACTTCTTAATGAGACAAACAACAAGAGATTAATACGCTTCTCTACACGCATGCTGCCTTGAGCTCCACAGCTTCGAGGGAACACTGTGTGCTAGCCAAGGGGGTGACTACATCTCTTACTCCACTCCAAGCAGAAAAAGTGCCATCTGTAACATTCGCTTGAGGCAAGTGCTAGCTGCTGCCACCATAAAACGTACATGAAATGTAGCCCACAAATATAAAACCTTAGCTAGCCACCAGGCATTGGCAGGTCTGTCAGAAAGGCAGTTCAAAACCCATCCAGTGACCAGCACCCTGCTCTTCCTCCCAAACACAAGGATCAATTTACTGCTATGTAAGAGGAAGAAACAGTACTGCTTAACAGTGTACAAATAACCTGCAGTGGTCTGCATATTGATAGACAGATTACGTACACAGACAGAGAGGGCTCAGTCTCCTGACAAAAAAACATCATCGATTTAAGTGGCAGTACCAGGGAATCACATCACTTTAGGATGGTGAATCACATGCCTACATGGAGCTCTGAACTGCAGGCTTACAAATGTTATCACTCTTAGTGATTTTCTTAAAAGTACTGAAGTCTTCTTCACATCCTGAACTCAGAAAATCATAGGATTTTCAGGCTGATTTTGAAAGACCAAAAACTACTTTTCTAGGCCTCACAACTACAAAGGTAACTGAAAAAATCAGATCTGAAAACATCAATCAAATTTAAATGTAAGACTTGGAATCCACAGGGCAAAGGAAAGATGACTATGACATCTGTTAATCTTTATAGCCTACTTTCTGAAGAGAAAATGTATGTGATCAGAAGGTGTTTATGTTGGGGAAAGAGGAGACTTGGCAAAAATAATTATGTTCAARCAAGCCTTGTGAAAACAGGTGGCCATACCCAAGTGACTGTATATGTTCCTCCTATGAGTGGTCTAAGGGAAAAGCACAAGTTTGGGGACACACAGTTGTACTAGGCACAAGACCATCCATCGAAGAAGCTGCAGCTACAGGAAAATCTGTTGAAACTGGCAGACAGTTATGAAAAACAAAATCATAAGGAACTAAGTGTTTCTTTTGTGCCAGAACTTATGAAACTAATTGCTTTAAAAAAAGACTCATGATTTCTAAGCCAACCTCATAATTTTTGAAGGTTTAGGACTGGCAGTGAGACTTTCAAGCATTTGCTAATGTCAAGCTGAAGAGGATTGCTCCAACGAGACTAAAGGTTGCAGAACCAGAGCACTCGTCCTTTAGATTACCACTAAAGAACAATTACGGCTGCAGTAACCTACAACATCTCTGCACGTGCCAGTACAGTACAACAGGCAAGGGCGAGAAATAAAGCAACAAGAGGATCAAAGTAACAAGAGAAACACAGGAAGGCATTACTGCAGATGATCAGAAAGATTTTGGTGCTAGAGAATCGTAACCCCATCAAATTGTTACTGAATCTGTGGGGCTTAAATTCAGACAGTTCAGGTTAGTAAAGACATGCCTTTTTTCCAGCAGCCAAACTCATCCAACAGCATTCATGTATACCAAAATCTTGTTTGTCTGAAGGAATGTTCACCCATAAAATCTAGCTGACCTACAGATTAGGTTCTTAACAGACACACATGGTCAAGATCATGGCTGGAGCTCCCTCTAACACACACTGTGGAGTTATCTTGAAGCCTGACAGGAGYACTGGAGGTGAACCGGGATGGCTTCTTTGCAGCTCCCCTGTTACATGTTGGTGGAAGCCTCTTACTCACAAGATAGTTACAAGCCAGTTTACACCACCAGCAGAACCAGTCTGCAGCTGGGCTGGTTGCTCCTCAAACATTGCTAAGGACACGACTGAACACATTATGTTCCTAAATTTTAAATGGTTTCCTTTCTACAAAATCTTTGCTGTTCAGAAAGTGACTGGAGAGTCCAATGCTCAACCCATTGTTTCTTACCCAAAAGAATCAGCAAAAATGCCAGCAAAACCAAAACCAAAAATTAAGACAGTACCAAGCATATGCGTGGCTTTCTTGTTGTCTCCCTTCAGTGAATCTGGAGAAGAGTCATTCCCTGTTAGAAATACTAAGTCTTTTGTTGATATCATAGTGCTGACAAGTGTAATAGTGACAGCAACATCGTATGAAATTATAACAGGAATCTTCCTTTCAGCAGTAGGTCTTGATAAATTGGACATACTGATTCCTGCTATTTGTTGCAAGGTAGTGTGGCATCTCTCTTTTTTTCTTTAACAGGCGCTAATTATTGAGCATCAAATAG
This sequence comes from Apteryx rowi, assembly GCF_003343035.1. Taxonomy (NCBI): domain Eukaryota; kingdom Metazoa; phylum Chordata; class Aves; order Apterygiformes; family Apterygidae; genus Apteryx; species Apteryx rowi. Next base: position 3,859,337 of record NW_020447308.1, on the reverse strand, counting down.
CGTAAAATATAACAGCTGTGCATACTGTCAGTGCTATATGGGCTGCTGAAGGTGTCTGTGCGTGCATATGCCAATGTGTGAGCAACTGACAGTGGGTGGTTTTGCTGTTTGCTTTATAAATACATTTGAATAAATGGGATTATTTTGCAGGGCAGCAGAAATTCAACTGGGTTACAGCTGAGTTAACAAGGAGAAGCCAGTCAGTGATGACTTTGCTGCAGTGCTGGGTGAAGAAGCAGATTTCAGATTGCCTGGCATGGGTAGCGAAAGAAGCCAAGATGCATGGAAGTTCTTGTAGACTAACGACGTTTCATCCTTGTCTGCGTGCCAGTCTTACAAATCCCAACTAAACTACTAACGTGTTTTCAGGAATCATGAATAGGAAGTTCCAGCATTTGAAAAACAGGAGGAGAAGAAAAGAAGGAGAAAGAAATCAAGAGAAACCAAAATCCTGATGTGCTATTTTAAGCTTTTATAGGCAAGTGGTGTCAAATAGTGGGAGCAGTTCACATAGCAGGTGAAAGTTTGCTGCCGAAAGCTTTCAGTCCAAAGAAACTTTTTCCTTTGTGAGATGATTTAAACTGTAAACCATAAATACCCCGGTACCTCCCTGACCAAGATAACAACCTCAAAAAAAAAAAAAACCCCTAAAAATATTACTGTGACCTGTTTTATGGCAGGGTCAGGCTCTTAATCAGTTTCGGGGTATAGCTCTTGAAACGAGAATGAAAGACTTTCTCCCTGAATAGTTTGCTCTCCTCAGGTTATAGTGAAACAAAATATGTAAAGTTTTTTGCTTCTGAGTGTTAGAGCTGCTCTTTTAACTTTCCTTTTAAGTTGGAGAAATGCAGTGAATAGAATCATTCTTTTCAACTCAAAACTTCTTCATGAAGGGTTGAGTCTTTTTTTTTTTTTTTTTATGGTTGCACTGGTACTAACACACCAGCTTCAGATGACCTTTACAAGTATCACATAGAGGCTTTATCCTGATTAAAATGGTTTTCTACACAGAAGGGGAAGGCCTGTGACACCACTCCGAACAAAACCTCTGCAGGACAAGGTGTAAAAGGATAAAATATATTGCTTCCTCTAAGAGGAATGGAAAAAAGGACCTAGAGATTCTGAATAAGAGAGAGACATGAAAACCTGTGTTTCATTTTGATTAATTCTGCACAGTTCTTCTTTAAGCAAATGACTAATGTGGCCTCTGACCTGCCAGGAGAATTCTTTTAGCTCCATCCTTCAGGAAACCCAAAGAAACAGTGCTAGGGTTACACCTAATGCTGACCTACCTCATCCATCTGCTTTCAGTGAGCAAATGTCAAGTTCATATTCTTTTCCCATCGATGAAGGGGTAGGGAAGGAAAGAGAGAGGATAAAATTGCTGTAACTTAATACTGGCATCAAGATTTATTTACTGTTGATCACAGCTGGTGAACTTTTTGTATCTTGCATATGCGCAAGGTTGCTTGGGTCAAGGTGCATATGCCAACAAGAGAAAAGCAGGGGAAGAGAGCAGGAGAAAGGCAGGCCCGAGGATGTAGCAGAACAGGGAGGAATAAGAGGCTAAGGCTAAATTTATAGTTATGTGATCTGAGCCCAGAGGGAGGCCTAAGCAAGAATGCTCCCTGACCGTAAAAACGCACTAGCTGGTAATGGCTGTTAATGGTGCAGGGTGATTTTAGTGAGTCGGACACGGGGGGGGAGGGGGGCGGACACATTGGGGAAGCGAGATGATAGTGGGGTAAACGCATCCAAAGAATGGCGGTGGTGAAGTCGTGCTGAAAGTGATTGCGTTTGCCCTGCTTCCCCAGTTACCTTCCAACACGCACAGGTAGAAAAATTAAGAGGAGACAAAAATAAAATATAAAATTGAAAGGAAAAGAAACATGCAGGAAATACGATGAGAAGCCCAAGTGGCATTTTGTGCTGCTAACGTGCATGACATTTCAAGAAATGTGCTTTGCATTTTTCCTTTTAATTGTTCTGCCCTTTTGCTCTCCGTTCACAGTGTGTGCCATAGCATTCTGCCCGTCTGAGGACAGCAGCGAGCAGGCAATGGATGTGTTTGTAAGCACTCCGGGTTCAGAAGTCTCCCATTTTCAATTAGCAGATGAATAAAGGATCTAGGGCAGGGTTTTATTTTTGATTGCACGTTTTCAATTAAAATCTTTTCTTTCTTTCTTTTTTTTTCCCCCTCTAATAAGTCTCACCTCTACTGAACCCACACTCCGAAGTGATACAGTCCTCCCAGCTCCAGCATTTGCACAAATACCTGCTGGACTTGGTGGAACAATTCCATTACAGGCGGCTCCGGCTCTGATTATCATCAGCAACTGGGGATGCTGGCTCAGGGATGCAAGGTCACTTGAATACCAATCCCCATTACCCTGAGGCGACTGCTTCCGAGGAGAGCCCGTTACTCGCCATAATGAGATCACAAACCACACAAGCTTTCTTTGATTGTGATTTCCAGCCCAATCAGCAAAGAAAGGAAACTGCTGTCCTTGAGTAGTCTGGAACCTATGCCTTTCCCTTCTGAGCTGCACTAACGGTCTAACTCGGGACCAACTGACTTAAGGGAACTTTGGATCAGGCCCAAGCAAAGTTAGTTAAAATGCAAGTAAAAGCGGCTTCTGAGCAGTTGCATTTATTTTTTAAAGATTCAGATGTGTGGGGTTTTTTTCCTTTTGGTTAAGAAAGGCTCATTCAAATGGTTAATCTGATTGCCTTTCAATGACAATGCAATTTAACTGAGTCTCAGCTGAACCTATATTTGGTCAGTATGGAAAAAAAGCAAATATGCTGCAGCTAAAAGGGCAATTTCGCCTTGGCCACTTTGAGAGGTAGATGCTGTGTAAATGAACGAATAGAGTACAAAGCTATTTAAGAAGTTATTCTTTTTTGCACAGACCCACTTCATTATATAATTAATAGTTCACTATTACTGGAAGTATAATCGTTGCATTCAATGTACTTCGGGGCCAAAACATCACCTAGATTTCAGCACAGCTGTGCAAGGGTCAATGAGCAAAGAATATCTTCCAGTTTTGAAATGTCTGAGACTACCCAGCTTTTTAGGCATAAGGCTTCTTTCTTTTCTTCTGACGTTATTCCTCTCTTGTGCTATGTCTTCATTTGCTGTAATAAACATTTCTGGAAGTTGCTAGAAGCATAGACATAGTTTTTATATGTATGTAAGGAAGATGCTGTATAAAGTCAGCGACAACTTTCAGGGTGTGCAAAAGAAACAATGTCTGTAAAACATTAACAGAAATATTGACTGAATTACATCATATCTGCAGCAGGATTTTAAGAAAAGCATGTATGTCCTTGTTTTTCATGTAATTCACTGGAAAAGAACGAAGAAAATTCAAAAATGTGTAAGACGCACCAACCTATACTATGCTGAGTGCATATTACTTCTCCAGGCACTGCTGGGACTGTCCTGCATTCCTCATCTTTGGGCTTTTTTTGACAGATGGGGAATTTTTAAATTAGCATTAAACCTGTGAGCATAATTAACAAAGTCAGTTTCAAACTATTTACTAGATTTTTTTAAGCTGGATAAGGGATAACTTACTGTTAAACTAAAATTGTTGGGTTTTCCTTCAGTCTGTAGAACCACCTAGTTCAAGTTATTTGCAAGGGCCAATCGTAATGTGATTTATTAAAGCAGGAGTGAATATTTTGCTTGAACCTAATGCACGGGCTATTTTATAAGTTGATTTTGGAGTTTTGAGGTTTCTGCTACAGACTGGCTATCTGCTTTAAAGAAAAAGATCACATTAAGCCTCTAAGAGTCAACTAGAATAAACGTTGCTGGTTTTTTATCCATACAACTGCACTCTTTTTCCTTTTTTTTTCTTTTTTCCCCAAGAAGCCCGCTGCTCAAACGTACCAACTGCCTCTCGTTAGAAGTTACCACTTTAGAAACGAATTTGCAAGCTGTAACATTCCAGCCCTTGGATGGGAGCGCGAGTTCCTAACCTCCGCAGGTCTGGCCTTTGAGCAGAACTTGAGAGAGGGAGGGGGGGAAATGAGAGAGAGAAAGAGAGAGAGAGCAAAAGGATGAAGAAGAAAAGCAAAATAAATCAAAAGCAGCTTTCTTGGTAACACCAACATCTCAAAGGCCAAGTGTAAAAGGACCAGGGCTCTAATGATATCAATTAGGCTCAATCCTCTATGTCATTTTAGATATATTGTACCCGCTGAGTATACTTAAGTCCATATGTATAAGGTCATTTACTGGGTCCAGAACATAACAAATTATCAGCAAAGGTTTTTTTTCCCCTTTTCTCCCTAACACTTTCCACTTTCTGAAATAAATTACAGCTCATAATGGTTTCATGTTGAGAAGCTAATTTTACTTAATTTTTTTCTTGCTATCCCAGGGAAATGATTATTAGATCATTGCATATGTACAATGAACAAAAAAATACTTGTTAGATTTTCTTGGATAACTTGCCTCAGCTGAGACAGGTGACTTCCTTTTGAGATGTCATGGTATAATTGGTATCAAAGATGCCAAGGAGATAGCCTTTACAAGACATTATCTGCCTTAGCTAATCTTTTTCAGTGTCCCTCATTACACTGCGGGTTTCTTCGCAGCAGCGTAATTGCATATTCGTTCTGAAGGGAAATAGTAAACTGCTAAGAAAAGCAGAATAAGAGTCTTCAACGTTGTCTGTTTGAATCTTTTGGCAGCCCTTCAGAAATACGTCGTCTAGTTCTATCGGCGACGCCTCAGGATGTGGCGACCACCTAAAGGCACACTTGAAGGCTGACAATAAACTTGTGCTACTCCCTACATCTCCTATAACAACCGGCTTCATGCTGCATTTGCCATCATTTTTCAGTTGCTTGGAGAGGAACTATGCCAATTTGGGCAAACACAGCAGAATCTTGTTACATAAATTGAGTCAGTTCAGATTGTAGCTCAACTGTGCTTTTCATGATTAGGCAGAAATGTTGTCTCTTTCGAAGATATACAATTATTGCTTATCATGTCCAATGACAATACCATTACCACTGGAACAGTTTGAGAGAAGTTTGATCATATACAAGATTAGATACCTGAAGCTATGCCAGACACATACATCTCTTACTGAATAGCGGATTGCTATTACTACCGGATAATACACAGTATTATTTTCACAGGGGTTACTTATGCCTCTGGGATTACTTATGCCACCGGGCATCCCGTGGGCACCCCCTGTGCCAATTAGCACCAATGAGATCAACAAAATATTGATCGGTCTGAATAGAAAAATCAATAGCGTGGTGGTCAGGGCACTCACCTCAGCTGTGGGAAACCCGGGCTCAAGACCCTGCTCTAATGAATGCTCAATTATTTACGCAAAGTGCAAAGCTCCAACAGAACAGATTGAGGGAAGTCTACCCCGGAAAAACTACCCGCCAGGGGGTCAGAACACTCACTTGGGATGGAGAAGGCTGTTTGAGCCTCTAGCTTAACCAGAAATTCTCACTGAGTTTTTGGGGGTAAAATAGCAAGCTTCCCCCCGCTCCCAGCACACCACCGAGCTCTCTGGGGAGAAGCACGAGACAACCCATGCTGTGGACGCAGCCTGCGAAGAGGGTGAATTCCTCCCCGCGCTGCCGCGGCTCCGTCCAGGCTCCGGGGCTCTGCTGGGACAGTGAACAAGGGTCAGGGCAGGGCCCAGTGTGTTTTGATGTGTAGCCAGTAACAACCAGACAGTTGGCCAGGGGACTCTCGATTACAAGCCTCACCATAAAACTCAACTGCTACGAACTTTTTTATCACCATTTCTTGTCGTTAAATCTTGCTTTCAACTCCCAACTTGGCTTTTTCCATCAGCTTGATAAATGCTATGTAACCTAGAATTTACTTTTACTTGCACTCTCTTTCCTTCAGTCCTCTTCCTCAACCAGAGCCTGCACATCTGTTTTATATTTGTTAAAGGGAAAAATATACTCTATTTACCCTCCGCTCTATTTTTCATAGTTTAAATGTTAGAAGTAAAAAGAATATTCAGGAAAGAAAGAAGAGAGCCTTCAGTTTGCTTCTTTAAAACATGGAGTTTCTAAAATTCCTCCCTTTTTCATCCAGACATTTTCCTTTTATAAGCCTGTTTAGTAGTGATGGCACCCTTTTGAACCTCTTGTCTATTTAACCTGTAAAGTGCTTAGGTCAGGGTTGGTCCATCCTGTGCATCCAGTCCCCGGTCAGCATGGGGAGTCCTGGTCTCGGGGGTCTTTAAGTGCTTCTGCAATACTAATGTAGAAGAATGAATGAAAGTGCCACATTAGCTCCTAAAAGCCCTGGCCAGAGCAGGGCCCATGTTACACTATGACCAAACCTAAAATTAAAGGACAGTGCCTGTTTTCAAGGAGTTACAATAAGAGTGTATAAAAGCATTTGGAAGAGATAACAGAAAGGGGAAAGGAAAGGGGGGAGGAGGAGCAGGACTACGTAACATCAACCTGCGAAGACTTCAACCCAGCTAACAGGTGCAGAGATGATGGTTGTTCTTCTAAAAGCTATAGACAGATGAATTAGACAGGGGTTCACAAGTCACCACTGATCATTTACCTGGCCATTATCACTTGTCAGTTCCTGTAGCCAGCACGCCAGGAGCGTAGCGCAAGGAAGCAGGACAACGCGGTAGCTTCGCAGATCAAAATAACCTTGCGTGTCAGTGGAGCCAGATGCAGCCATGATAATTACGGGCTTTCAAGGCAGTACCAGTTCCCCCCGAATATCCAGCAGTGGTTACAGACTCTGGATCTGCTTCCACCTGCCTACTAAATCCACCTCTCACCTGTATCCCTCCCTCCCATCCTGCTTGATACAGAGGGGATATTCTTGTGTCATGCCTAGGTCAGTCAAGATTTTTAGTTTGTCACAGTTTCATTCCTCCTATTGTAAGGAATTAAAAAGGTGTCTAACTGGGAAGCTTCATCACCCTAAACTCCCCAAACAGGACAGCTATTCAGCCCACATAAAACCCAAATTACGCTCTGCAAAACCATCTAATGCAATTAATCTGGAGAGCGCTAGGCTGTCTAGCGGCTCCTTAGGTCCTTCAGGCAAGCGTCCAAAGTTTGGCAAAAAAAGGGTGGAGGTTAGGAAAGATGAGAGGAAGCTTAGTCCTGGTAAGCCAGGATATCAGTGTAGAGCAGGAACTGGTTTTCAACTCTAGAATATAAATCTTCACCAGCTTGGGTTAACAAACTAACTGCACTCACTGTGAACAACATCAGGAACGGAGGCATACTTAGCCACGTTTTTTCCAAGGTACTGCTTTTCCAAGGTGCTACATTTGTCCACTGTCATCTTGGAAGGGCTATACTTTCTTCACTTATCTACATGGAAGTGTCCCTGAGCTAGGCAGAGCCCAAAAGCCATGTGTGTGCCCATGTAATACTCCACAGAAATGAAACATTAGGTCTCTATCATTCCAAGACCAATTTCTCTTCCTCTTTTCCTATACCATATCTCCAGCTTGTAAGAAGCTTTGCTGTACTGCTATTTCCCCTAATGGAATATGAATACTAAAAAGTAATATGAAAACCAAGCAGTGAAGGGTGCCTACGTGCCTTTTAATTTTTTATTTTAGTTTTTTAAAAAGCTTTAAACCAAAAAAACAATCTCATAAATTAATTCTTAGGTGTGAGCATAAAATAGGACGTCCTTTAGGAGTTGAGAATTAGCCCAAGAGCATCAGGGATGGAGAGGCAAAGGGCATGCTTTAAGAACACCAAAAAAGATTTTGTAACAAATTAAGCTGGGGATGAAACTGTGCCTGATGTTACAGGCCATTATTATGCACAGTTATGAAACACTGGTATGCATTAATAATAAAGATCAGTGTCGCCTTCTAGGGAAAAATTGAGCATTCTTTTAATTAACTTAAATTTTTCATCAAATTGATTGAAAAGCTCTCATCCTTTTTTACTTTCATGTAGCCCTACATTTTATGCCGTAGGCTGAGAGCAGTTTTATCTCAAATACTTGGTGTTTTTGAAAGAGCCCATGTGTTATGAGTTTCAAAAAAAATATCACAGCAACAACCTAGAAGCAAGCTGGGGCATGAAATGAAAAAAAATAGGTAGCAGCTTTCAAGTGAATCACTTTTTAAAATTTTGTATTTATCTTAGAAAGGAAGAAAGGAAATGTCTTTTCCCTCATGGTGTGGCAGGGCAGTGGGGCTTGGGGTTGTCTAGGATCATGTCTAGCGTGCAGCACCCAGCTGGAAATGGGGAGAGGAGCTGATCTCTCGATGCCTAACACCTTCCTCTCACTTCTTTTTTTTCCTTCAGTACAAATGCTGAGAGTCTCTGCCTCTGCTCAGGTGGAACGGGACTATGAAGCCTTCCGCAGATGGGGTATTACTGGACCTCTTTGGGGGTCTTTGTTGAAGTATTACTACAGCACATCTGGAAAGCCACAGCAGTTTCTCTGGTGTCACCCGTCTCCACCGCAGGGTTGCAATGGAAGGAGGCAATGCAAAGAAGTTTGGCTTTCTCTAACTGGAGCCTCCTGACAGAAAATTTCAGCCTTTTTCTGTGCACAGGAATCCCATCCCCAGGGCAGATATCACATAAGAAAAACGTACTTCACATACACCTGCTCCCCCCTTAAATACTGCTCCTGTAGGGTGAGCTCTGGAGGTGGCACTGAGCCAGCAGATGCTAGGCAGCAAAGCCCCCAAACCAGGGGGATCCAGAGCTACTCCTTCAGAAAAGCTTCAAGCCTCCCCTGCAGCACTCCAGCTGTGCCGAGGATATTTGGGGCACATCTACAGCAACAGGCGCAGCCACCCACAGACCTTTGCCCATGCTCTGAGCTGGCCGGGCAGTTCATGTTAAGAAGGCTTGGCTCCGAGATTACGCAGCTACAATAGGGCAACGCCATGCCCAAGTCTAGACACGAGGTGGTGAAAGCACCTGCCTGTAGATACGTTCTCGGTGAAGTGGAGGACCTTTTTTCGCACTTTGGGTTCATGTCTAAAAGGAAGTGAGCAGCTCGTAGCTTGGTATCTGAACTATGCAGTCAGTATCCAAACCATATCAACAGAAGATTTTCATTAAAATGAGCATTAAACCCTTCTGATTCTGAAAGAAGAGCTGAGGGAATGAAGGGGGGAGGTAAAGGGAGAAGACAGATGAATGGAAGGAGTAAAATATCTTCCTTATTCACCACAGAAATTTATTAAGCTTCACTGCTTATATTACTTATATGTATACGCAATTGCAGCCATTTCCTCCCCATTGTCTATTAACGTGCTATGGTAACTGAATAAGAACATTTGATATTTTAAAACATAGCCTACAGTCATAAAACCTTACCACGTGAGATCTGACAGGATCAGCACAGCAGAGGAACTATCAGCCCTGGTACTTGTATGGGAAATTACTTTTTTACTGGAAACCTCCATGGAACAGCTGTGTGCGTCAGGCTGATTCTGCAGCTGACATTTCTATCCGAGCTGGAATGAACCAATATCCGAAGCTTGTGGGAAAGGCCACAGGAGATGCTGGGTCCAATTCTCCTCTCACTTTTATGGGTGTAAAAAATGTGCTTAACAAGATTTCCTAGGTACAATACTCGACTGAGGATCAAGTCAATTCTTTTGGAGGAGATGAAAAATAAAGATCCTGGGAACCTTTCTGACTACAGTATTTCATTAAACTTTTCGTAAAGGTAGAGATATGAGAGGCATTCCAACCTCATTTGTAATCAACAGCAACGCTCTCACTGACTTCAATAGGGCCAGGAATTGCACCTATTAAATATATTATTCTCACAAAATTCTAATTGAAGCAATTACATCCTACCATCCTAAATCCCACCTGGATTTTCAGCTGGATATTGTATTCTTCAATTTCTGTCCCCATACTCTTGTCTAGTGTTTCCATGCACCATTAAACAACTGCTGCATTTCATATCTGAAGCAGGTGCAATTACATATCAGTTTTTTACGTGTGAAAAATACTTTAGGATATTCCAGGGTGAAAAGTACAATATGACTATGAGATATTGAGACTTACACTTACATTCACTTTATGGCTCTGCACATTTCTAGAGCAGTATAATTTAGGATTCAGCATACACTCTTTAGTGGAAAAGAAAATTTAGGAAATAATTTTGATTAAAAGAGTTGCAGTACAAAAAGACTTCAATATATGACTGCTTTAAGCAAAATTTAAGTTACTTTAAAACAGAAATTTGTTGCCATGTTTGTGGTTGCTAATAAAGGGCTCCTAATCTGTATTTTTATCCAGGTCCCCCCCCCCCCTTACTTTGCCATTCTTTTAATGTGTACAGCACCTTATACTGCAGTATCCAAGATTAAAGTTCCTCTCATTGACATAGAATGAAGGCAAATTATACCGTTTGCAAGAGAAGAGATAATAAAGGGGGAGTCTATAGAAATACTTTGATGAATTATATAGTGGCAATTTTCTGACATTAGTAATGTAGGGCAGAAGACAGTGTTTCTGATATATAGATGTAAATTCATCATCCAGACTGCATTAAAGAAAACTACATAAGATTCCTTGATTTTTGGATTGCTTACAAGAGCAATCAGTAAAATATTACAGTATTCTCCAAGGCAGATCCCTTAGTGCAAAAGGTGAAGAATTACACAGATGAAATAGCTACCCTTCTGTGCTCACCATCATAAAACCAGAACCAGAAGACTTGCATAAGCCTGCGCCTACATATAAAGGGAAGGACTTTGTACTGTATGGCGAATGACTACCCACAGCTGGAAAAATCACAGGGCAGTTACTTTTATATGTGTATATCTATATCTATACACACACACACACATATATAAATAAATCTTGTTCATAAAATAAGAGAATATTGAATTTTCTATTTTTAAAATAACATTTGAAAGTGAAGTTTTGGGGAAAGGGCACGATCCAGACTGCACACAGTAAGTCCTATGAAAGACATCACAACAGCAGGTCAGACAAGTTTTGCTTACCAGTTCCCTTCTAATGAAGTACTCAAAGTGCTTCATTTGTTCAGAATATATATTTAAAAAAGGCTAAACAAACTACTCGTCATAAAAGTAACCATTCTCAATCTAAAAATTAGAAAAACAAAGTATATTGCGGCTTCTCTATTTTGGGCCAGGATTCTCAAGCAGATGGCCTTTTCGTTTTTGTTATTTAAAGTCACAGAGTGGAAAAGTCTGAAAAGCAGTGCTTCGGGGACCTTTCTTAGGCTGGGAGCATTTGAACGTTTATCACCCATCGCCTTCTATCAGATTGAGGCAAGGAGGGAAGAGGGAGAGAAAGAGGAAAGAAGGAGGAATGAAAGGGTATGTTACAGAAGTGAATATGTGAGTTTTATCAGTAGAACAAGCTGGGCAGTTACAATCGCATTCAGGGTTCAGAGCAGCCAATGTTCACACCAGCTGGTTCAGAGCAGCTTGACACTACCATCAGGCACCAGAGCTTCACCAGAGGTGCTGGCAAAACATGTCTTAATCCCTGACTGCCCCGACCAAGTCCATGCCCCATTAAGCACCTTAGCGGCTGTACGGTGACAAGCAAAGTGGGACGCTTTGCTTTATTTTCCCTAGGGCCTTGTCTTCCCATGTACGTGGCTCTCATGAGCATATCCACATCTGAGTCCCACCAGCTTCATTCAACTTTTAAGACAACAGGAAACAACTCCTTATAGACCAGAGATTTTAACTGATTCTGACCCGCAGGGCCCATCAAATGTCCCCATTCTCAGTGCACCATGTCCTAGATGCAATGTAAACGCAGAGTTTACAGTCACATCTGGATCTGTACGTCCAACCAGGTGCACGAGCACTTTCTGCAGTGCTGATCCAAAGGGCACAGGATTTTATTCTTTCTTATTTCATTTCATTTCTTTTTTCCCCCTCCTACACTGGTTTTGGCCGTTACAGAAAATAATGGGTTCGTGGGTGGATTCAAGATGTCAGACAGAGAGAACAGGCACCGCTGTTCGCTTTGTAGTAAGGCAGGGAACAGTATTAAAGAAGCAGAAATCAAGGAGTAGGGCCGCAGCAGCAGTAGCTCATCCAAAGCAATAACAACGCACGAAGGCAAGCCATGGCAACTGAAGGAAGGCTGGAATCTAGCATACCCATGGTCTTGTTCTTATTATTACAACACAGCGTGACTAAAAATATCAAACAAAACAAAAGAAATTCCTGCAGGCAAGGGGTAAGAGAGGAGGCCGACCACTGCTGGAAATGGAACTTATTGTTCACCTAAGCAGTGCAGCAGGGAACAGAAATCACAGAAGCAAAGGCCAAGATCAACAGCAGAAGCAGCACAGAGAGTAGCAACGATGTTCTTGAACAAGGAGCCACAGACTCCAGAAGAGGCAAGTTAGAGAGGGGCTTCCCACCCTCTCGATCCCTCCAGCAAATCACCTGGACTGAATACAGGATGGATGGATCGCTCTGCTTTGTGGCGGCAGGATGCTGGGAACTTCAGGTATCAACTCTCAGGTGATCCAAACGGTGGATTGCTCTGAAGGCAGAAATCAAAGCCACCACGCGATCCCACTTATCAAGGTACCCTGGAGCTGGGGCAGGCTGAAGGCCAGCACTTTAAAGTTCCCAGCTGAATTAGCCTTCAGAGCAGGCTGAAAAGCAGCTGGATGCTCCTGCGTCTTGAGGACCTGCTGGGCCAGGCTGACTGCTGAGGAGTTGGGGAGCCTGGGAGCATCAGTGCCTGGAAGGTGGTGATCCCACAGCTTGTGGGCACCTGGGCACATCCTGGACTTGTGAGGTGCCAGAGAGCCTGACACAAGACAGGGTTTTGACTCCTCGTCAAGCAGGTGGTTCCAGTAGAGACCTGCTTGGTTTCTGTGGTCAGCCCACCTCCATAAAACACTACCATTTTGCCTAGTCAGGCATTTTCTGACAGAAATCTTTCCATGAGGTTCTACCTGGGCAGCCCCAGCCCAGAACAGCTGTGCATACAAAGTGAAAGCTCCATTCTGGAAGCAGAAGGAAATATGCAGGAATTATCTGTTCAGCTAATTTGTAATAAAACTATTATTAATGGTCATATTGATGCTTTGCACTTCTATGACATCTTTTAGAAATCCCCAAGCTTCTTCTCAGGTTAATGAAGTAAAGTTCCTTACTGTACTGCAAGGCAAAAATTTATATTACTGTTTTTTCTCCTTCTTCAGCCTTGATCAATTTTCTTTGGCTAGCCTTTTCACCAGCATTACTCTTACATATCTTATATAAGGGCTGTTCCTTCCCATTTCATGCTCCCCTCCATAACTCTGCACAGAGATGTGAAGGAAATCTGGCTTGCAGCTGGCTCACATGATGTAAACTGAGTGGCCAGTCTAAGACCTAGGAGAGGAAACTGCGACCTGCTGTGCTCAGAGTGAGAGTTTTATAAGGTAAAGAGCTTTGGAGGATTGCGGAGACTGAAGGAGAGACAGCTGTTTGAGGCAGCTGAGAATTGGGAATAGGTGCAAGGGGACATGAAGGCCTGTTGAGTCAGAGCCTCAGCTGGTATAAAACAGCATAGCTCTATTCACTAAAAGTAGAGCGCAAAGTTCATTTCAGAAAAGAAAACATGGGCTGGATAATACATTGCTCAAAAATGCATCTTCCTTTTATTTAAAAAGTGATGAACTGTGCAGAGAGATGGTGAGAGGCCTAGAATTTGATCAGGACAGAACTGCTGTCTGTTTTCTACATCTGCATAATTTTCTCTTTTAGATTCTCACCTAGTAATGAATAAATATTTGTTTCCCATGCCACAGCTCCTTTTCTATTCCTTCAATTTGTCCTACATCAGGCTGTTTATAAAGGAGGCTCCTGGGATGGAGAAACGGGCCCCGAGATCTCAGCGATGATCCCATCTTTAAGCTTCTACGGCTGCTCCACCTGCTTCACTCCTTCCTTTTTAGTACTGCATGATGCACTGAATACATAATTTCTCTCTGTCAAACATACACACTCATTTTTTTTATGCCTGTATTTCCTAATCTATAGAAATTCCCCCAATTTGTGCATACATCAGCCACATACTAAAACAAAGGCTTTTATGCATTCAGACTGATGACAGATGGATTAAAAAGATACACAGTTCATGTGATTTGTACTTTCAATRGAGCTTTAAATGGAGCTTTAACTGACTGAAAACACATAGTTCATGTTGAGTCTTTGTTGAAATTCCTATCAGTAATAAGCATATTGAATCATGAGAATAAACATAAAATGTCACAAGCTTTTTTTTCTCCTTGTGGTGGTTGCAATTTCAATATATTTGTTATAATCAGCAAAAGCAGTACCCCACACTGGAATAGCTGAGCCTCTGATTCATTTCTGAGGATTGGTGATAGTGCAAGCTTCGGTCTGGAAGAACGTTCCTTGCCACCAGGCTGGTATTAATTTCCTGTTCAAAAGGAGCTATATTGTCAATGTGACACTTTAATCAGCTACCAAAGTGACTCTGGGAACGCAGACTTCACAATCAATGTCAATGTATTTCATGTAGTTTCAATACCGCTTAGTCATTTTGCTTCAGAAGTGCGCAAGGAGGTTCAATACATTTCATTAGTTTGTTTCATCTAAAGGACAGTACAACATCAGAACTTTGATTATATTATAAGAATTGCCTTAACGTGACACCAGATTCCCTGATTGTGCAATACCAGACACTGGAGTGCTAGAGGGCAGTCAAATTATCCTTCACCCACACATACCCAAGAAACACCGCTGAAGCATACTGCAAATGGAGAAAAAAAAAAAAAAAAAGATAAGAGGATGCTGATAATTTGCATAATACACAGTAGATTATAGTTCCCCTAAATATATCATGAAACTTGAGAAAATATCCTTAATTTTCAAGGATGCCTATTGTCATAAATCACCTAATTATTACGTAGAATTCCACACTATAAAAATGCTTGGCATATCTAAGTACTGCATCATTTTAATGCAGTTATTTACCAGTCATCAAAACATGTGCTAATCACAATGGGCATTTTTATATAGAGAATTCCTTTAAAAACAAAACCTAACAAACTAAGAATATGAACTTCATGAAAACATGAAAGTGAACTTTTTCCAAGATACACAAATGAAAGCATGCAGATTCTTAATATTTGTACAACTGTTGTACTTGGAGCCTGATAAATAGGTTAAGAGACAGGTGCATCTTATCATTTTACAAACTTAAAACAAATGTAAGAAATGACAGGAAAACATGAGCAGCAGTTTGGGCAAACCAAATTATAGGGAAATCACTCAAGGAAAAGTTCAATGTTCAGCATTTGTATGTACCATAGAGAGGGGAATGGAAGCAGGCTTATCTTTAAAACTAAAAGAGGTAAGGCATACTGAAGGCACATCGGCGATCTAATTTCTTGGTGAATGTATATGTTTCTGATCTCCAAGGCCTATTAGATTAGATGAGAATGAAGCAGCTTATATTGTTTAGTTCTGTTTTTCAGATTCCATATGGCAGACGTCACTCCTCAACACACACAGCACTGACAATTTCAAATACTTGAAATTAAGAGTACTATACTGGTTTATATCAGCTGAAGATTCGGCCACAAAATTTCACTCTATTTTTAATAGCAAGAATTGCTTCTAACTGAATGCCGCACCTGAGTGCAGCATTAATATTTCATACGATTTCTTCTAAACTTGCCGAAGTTTCTTTCTTTCTTCCCACTACTTAGACTGTTAGAACTCTCTCTCAGCTTCTTATATATAACAAGAAAACTATATTCAAAAAAAGAAAAAGTTGTCTGAGGCTGTTTGCAAATCCAGCTAACACAGATCATTCAGAGTTTTCCAGTTCATCAGCCAAAATCAGGTGGAAGGTTGCTTTTACTTTAGGCGTAAAGTCCCTCTTAAGAAGAGAGGAGCTCTCTTAAAAGCACCCCACACTATCACATGTCATTGTGGGGAAAAACAGGTATGCAGTAATGCAAAAAGAACAACCAGCCAAACAAAACAAAAGCCTGAGGAATCACCTCTCATTTACTGCCTCTCCCTATCATAACCAAACTGGAAATCAAAGAACAAGAATTATACTATTGATCTGATTCACAGAGACAATTATCATTACTATGCAAATCTGACCAGCTTTACAAAATCTGCAGCCTATTCTAGTTGCTAAAAAGAAAGGAAAGAAAATGAAATGACTTTGAATTTTTTTTTTCTTCTCCATTTGAAACAACTTGAAGAGAAACTGCAAAACACGGTGACAGTTCCAAAACAATGATGGGTTAACCTCAAAAGAGTCTGATGTTTCGGTTCAGATAAAGTATCAGGGAGGATTTTTCAAAATAACTCCGTGTTGATCTAAACTTACTTCAACTGAAGTCAACAATCAAACTCCCTGCGGAAGAAGAATTAGGCCAGTGCTGAGTGACTTTGAAAATGATACTCACAAAGTCTTAGAGACAAATACTTTCAGTGTCTTTGATCACGTAATTGAGGTAGGAGTTTAATAAGATTAAGATTCTCAAGGCTTCTTCTTGGACTTAAATATTGAATCTTACATTAAATTACTGACTAAATACCCCCATACTCCCTAAACTTATTAATTGTAGAGTTCACATTGCCCATAGATGTTGCACAGACACTTTTCATGTTTCAGCTCAGCAACAGTACTAATCACACCAACTCTATGTGGACTTCTTCAAATAACCAGATAGGAAAGCCTAGTTGGTAACGCCCGAATATTTAAATATTGTAAATTGAGAGTTGAAAATGTAGCAGCTCATGATACAGTCAGCTTTTCACATTCACAAATGAAATGAACTGATGAATTTTGGAAAATCCATGCTCTCCAGCTTGCATCACTTCAGATCCCAGAGTTCCCACATCTGACATAATTTGGCAGGATTAACAGCCAGGCCTCAGGAGGAACCATAAACTGCTTTGGAAACGTTGCTGTGAGGAATGAAGTGTAACGTCATTGTGAATAAGCTTGAGAAACATGCGTCTGAACCTGCGTTACAGCTTGATCTCATCAGCTCACTTCCCACCTGAAGGTTCATTAAAAGCCTCCCTCAAGGAAATACTTCTTAAGCCTACAGCTAAAAACCACTAGTAATTCAGATACTGTTTTAAGTGATCCTCCTTGTAACTCAAGACAACAATTTTCAATTCAGTTTTGTTACAAAACCTTCAAATGCCCACACCTGTACCATGTTTCTGCCAATGTGAATCGAAAAAAGGCTCAGTGTCTCACTGCATGGTCTTGCTGTCGGCAATCCTATGCTACGGACAAGCTCGGGGTAGACTTTTAGATCATCCTCTCTTAAGATAGTTTTACAGAGACAAGAGTCAGACCTTTTTTAAGAAGTAGTGTTGCACATGAAAGGCAGTTTTGACATAGAGAAGTACAGACAGTTTTATTTTACATTTTACTGTAGTACTAAAAAGGATTTCTGTAGGGTATAATATGTACGCAACCCTTTAATAAACCTTAACACCACAGCTGTTAATTTTAGCTGCATTAGGATTTGGCCCACATGTAGAAATTTATATAGAATTATACAGATGTTTTTTCTTAGTAGGAAATTTAGGGCGGAGGGGTTGTAGAATAACAATGTCTTGCACTTATGAAGGATCTTTTCTTCTATAGAATTTTACTGTTGGGATATCCTTGGACTAGTATCTTATTAAGCTCAGTGAATAAAAAGACAGCAAGGTATAGAGGTCTACACTGAAATAAGCATCTTCTGATACCAGTAAAAATTAAAGAATCTGACAGGAGTTAGCACCTTACGGGATCTGACTTAATAGAAACAATGAAGTCTTCATATTTAATTGAACATTCCCTTTGAAGCACAGAAATTATGGCAAAATTCCACTGGAAATAAAAACAAAACAAAGAATGTTGAACACACACCTAATAAGTGAAAATAGGAACTGAGATATTTACATTCAAAATTAACATTGCAGGAAACAATATTTTCCTTTTCTTTTTTTTTGATTGAAAACAGGTGTAAAAGACTGAGGAAGCGAACTCAATTTGTTTTCTGTTTTTTAAACAACACTTGAAGAGGGGTATGTTACTGGAGGGGAATATTCCTAGCAGAATTCATCAAATCTTAATTACAAAAAAGGAAAATCTCATCAAGCCAAGCAATCATGACGTGGGATAAATTAGCCTTAAAAACACAACTGCTTTTAACAGTAAGTTTTAGAAGGAAAATGAAAAAAATTACAGGAAGGAAAGAAGAGAGCTGCTTGTAAAAGCTGACCCTTTGCACAAGTATGATTTTCTTCCCAGTGGACTACATCCCACCCCACACGCCACCCACCCGCTTCGACAAACCGATGGGGCAAGACCTCCTTCTCCTAAGCCACCCTCACTCCAGGGCTCAGGCATTACCCTGGACCTACAGGACCCTTTTAAATGTGAGAGAAGTTCTCCCTTCTCCACAGACCCATGAGTTACAGCACAGCACTCACACGCTGGTATCTGCCGAGTAGCGTTGGAAATCAACCAAAGGACTTCTGTTGGCTTTGAATGGGAGAGGCCCGCTTGGAAACAGGACTGCCCAGGAACAGGCACCTGAATTTAATCCCCCCAAAGGCCTCCAAACTGGTGGGAGGAAACACAGTCAGGACACATGGGAAAGATGTGATCTGTTCAGGGAAACAGAAAACTCTGCTTCAGGGATGTAAGTCCGTGTGTTTAAAAAGTTTTGAAATACCAGGCAAATGGTGATCAAGAAACAAATTTGCCAAATCCAACTATTCCAAAAAGTGTCATTAATAAACGGTAGAGACATTCCCCTTATCTGAAAATCTTTGACAATATGTGTATATTCCAGCCTATATAAAGTCATAATAGACGTAAGTTGTACACTTAAAATATCTTGAAATGATATATTACATTGTAATCCCCAAGAAATAACAACAACCTAACACCAACTGAGCACTTTCTCTAAAGTGTGATATTTTCAACTGACTTCAATAACTTACAAATAGTTGAAGCAGATTTGCTTCATTAAAGACAGAAAAAAAAGTAAAGTCAAGACCTTTCTTGCCAAGATCTAACCTAGAGAATATTTTGACAGCTAAATTATAAACTACTGGAACCAGGGGAGCTGTTATGGACCATCAACTACAGTGAAACCAGAGAGTGTTATTCAATTAATCATTTTACTCATTAGAGTTAAGTAAAAGCCAAAATAAAGTTAATCAAAGTCTTTTATACCCTGTTTTTAGAGCAGCTCCCTGTGTTTTGATGAATTCTTCTTGCAACAGGAACAATGTTTCAAAGACAGATCAATAAACAGAAATTCCTGAAGTCTCGAAAATTAACACCTTTCTCTAGTTATAAGTCAATCAGGAAACAACCCCCAAAGACATGAAGAAGTCAACACAAGTTCAGTGCAACTCTAACATGTGTGTCCCAAATTGCTAGATTTAAGTTGTTATATTTTTCCAAGCAGCTAATTTTCCTTTTTTGAAGTGCTCACAGAAGGTCAGGAGCAGTTTAAACTTCAAAGCTTTACGAATTAAATAGTTTCATAGAAAACAGAGGAAGAAAACTTGCCTGCAGTAATACTCTATTGTGATGCAACATGGCCAGCCTTCTACGCAGGACAAACTATACAGCAGGGAAATCAGCACCAGCGCGGTGGCACGCTGGAGTAGAGCTGAAAGCAAGACTTACCTTAGATAGACGTGTGCACACACACACACGTGCCCACACACACACGAAGAATATTTTGTCCCTGAAATCAAATTCTTTCCAACTTCCTCGCTTGACTAATTCTATGCTTCCAGCTATGAACTGAATTTTTACAAAATTTGTTGGCATGTTCTATAATGTTTCAAAACATGGTAGGAAAGATAACACATGAAATGGGAATGTTAATTATTAGAAAACAATCCCCAGCTCAGGGTCTCTAGAAATTTATCAGTAAGAGAAGCTGAATGGAAATACTTCTCCTGTAGAGGAAAGGAGGTCAAAATTTTTTTAATCTATTACTAAGACGATGCAATTTTGACGGCTATTGGTACAATGTCTCTTTGATAACTGTTACGGCAATTTTCTTTCTATTAGGCAGTCTTGGAAATAACATATACTTTTAGAACAAAATTAGTTAGAAATGAATTATGAGCATAAAGGCATTTACAATTAATAACCTGTTATTGTGATGACTAATGGAAGACTCCCATGAGAATTACAGTTTTGATTCCTTTGGGAATTTTAAGACACAGTACTCATCAGAACACAGCCAAGCTCTCTTAGCTTAACTTCTAAGCCAGAAATCTAACAAAATCAGATTTACCACTTTGGTCAAATCTGGGAATCTTGTAAGAGCGATAACGATAAAACAAAGGGCCTTGTATTTTCTTTCAGTACCTGCAAAATGTTCAGAAACTACAGTAATGGGCAGAACGGCAGAACCTTGCTAGAACAAAGAGATTAAGAAAGGTATCTGTAGATGTTCTGCTACCTGCTCACTCAGACACTTTTTGAATTTGTTTGCCGGAACAGCTGCCTTCCATTTTCTGTTGCATTGAACATTTGCATTACTCAGCAAATCAAAGGTGCGTCTGACCACTGATAAACTCCCATCCACGAGCCGGCTGATGCCCAGAAGTATGTTCGAAGCGATATGCCTCGGCATGGCTCAGCACGGCATAGTTTGTGCTGCTGGGACTCCACTAATTTCACTGGAGTTGCATGAACAGCAAAATCAAGGAAACCTGTGGTGAATCAGATTTTTTACCTTTGCCATCTCTTTTACTGAGCTTTAGTAACAGAAATGGTAAAACAGAGCAAATTTAATGGCATCAAACACATGTGGAAGATATGTTTCAAATTCATTTTCCACAAACAACATTTGTTTCAAGAACTGGGCTCCAGAGTTACATTCTTCATACAAGGGAAGAGAAAATGAACTGTGCGACTTATCTGACCATTTCTAACATCACAGAAGTACATTCTCAGTTTTATGTTACAGGTTAGAAAGTAAGATTTGCAAAAAAATAATAATTTCATAATACCTCTCCACCAAAATGCACGGTAGATGCTCCACTGAAAGGAAGCTAGGCTATATCAATCAGATGCATCAGCTAGCTCACACAGTTTGCTCAGCTCTGTCCCTGACATCATTTGTGCTACCTTTGAAGTAGGTCTCTTGCTATTCCAAAAGATGCTGTACACAAAGAAGTAGCAGATAGAAATGACAGCGGTAAAAGAAGCTGAAGTCAAGAACAGAAGATACAGTCCTCAGTGTGTGAACTCACCCACCTATGCATTTTTTAAAGAAACAAATTACTTCACTATAATGAAAACTGAAACCCCCCTCCCCTTCGCACTTGGGCTACATATTAAAATATCCTGCAGAATGTTCTTTTCTAAAAATGTTACTTAAAATCTAAGTAAAACTGTGTTCAAAGTGTGTGTCTCAGGCCAGTTGTCATTTGTTGGGAGTAACGGGTTTCACGAATTTCATGGCTATCTGACATTCACTCCCTTCTTTCTTTGAATTCTGAATAGCAATGGCTAAAATATTATTTTAAACTGCAAGTGTTGACCTTTCAGAGGTGGGTCCCCATATGGAAGGTGAAGGGCAGGCGTCCTGCTGAGATAATGTCACTCCTCGGCTTGCTGGAAACCACTGTGAAATGCACTCAGAGTATGACGTTATCTCAGCATGCCCCACGCGCCCTGGAGCGCCCTACTGCTTAAATGACAATGCTRAAAGGTGGTAGAAGGATGGCAACAAAAGAAAAGTTTTCTATAGGGAATGAAGGCTGTACATACTACAGCTGGTTAAAATAATTAATAACTAAAACGGAATACAGAACTGACAGAATGACCAAAATTGCAAACCCACCCCAAGGACAGCTTCCAGAAAACGTCATGAGTACAACATTTCATCCAATATCTGGTCTAATACTCAGTGCTTGAATCAGCTGCTAGAATCATATGCCAGTCGGAGCCATTCATATGAGAGAGAAATCTGCAAAACTTAATAAAAGTCAAGTGGATGTCAATGGGACTATCGTGAGCTATTATGAGAAATATATTCAAGCTATGATACAATGCCAATGGACGATTCATGACTAAATTATTTGCTGTGATTTATTTGCAGCCATAACTCAGTTTGTGGCAAGCATGGAGAGCTGAAAGCTGGGAGATTTTCCAGGTTCGAAACTAGTTCTGGAAACAACGCTGGCTGCCTCTCAGCTGGCATTAGACCTGGAGGGAATAGCAAGCCAATCTGTTAATCAAACTAACTCAAAACTTCTTACCTGGTTTCTTTAAAGCCTCTCTCCAGAATATTCCCTGGCAACATTAAAACAAAAAAACAAACCAAAAAAACCCCTGTACCAGACCACAACCGTATAACAGGGAGAGCTGGGGAGGAGGGGCAAGACACTGCACAAAGCCCAAGGTGGAGTGTTGCTAACCAACAAAGTGTTTCTGCTGGGTTTGTAGAAAATACAGACACTTGTAATGACGCAGCAAAGTCAGTCCCTGGGCACAGTCGCCGCGAGCTAAACTGCCAGCGTTAAGCTCGCAGGGCAGAGCAGAAGAAACGGCAACGCTGCTTCTGACTAGCCTGGTTTTCTGTTTTCCCTTTCTCAGACACGGTGCCCCTCCTCTCAAAGAGGCATTCTGGCTGGCAGGAAGATCAGATAGTTCAAACTCAAAACCTGAACCTTTGGCAGCAAGCATAAGCTCAGGCGGCAAAATACAACACATCCTACTTAGAGACAGGCAAAATCCGTATGGATGAAGGTGCTAGCACTTTTCTAAACCATTTTAGTCCATCTCTAATGGAAATCTAATGGAAATCATAAATTACTGAAAAAAGGTCCACAGGTGCTGAAATTTACTACTGTGTTGACTGCTGGCAAGGTCTGAAAGGGAGGAACAATGCAAGATGTGCTATGAAAATGAAATATTTATGACATTCATATTCTCCCTCAAGCTTAAAAAATCCCCCAGCAAACCTCTCGCTTGGTGACCAAATAATAAAGCTAAAAACAAAAAACAAAATAAACTAAAAAAACCCTTGCTCTGAGTGGGTGTTTTCAGAACTATCTTTGCAAAGGGGATGCTTCTGATAATAGGTCATAGGGGTTTTTTTCAGTATCGTAACATTATGTAGGTGCAAGAATAAATTGGTCTCAATGAAGAGAAGAATGGAATGGCTCACCACATTAAACTCTGAATAATCAATAACATTTCTCAATATGCTATTCAGTACAATACATTTCTAGGTATTCCATGTAATGAGAGGAAGTTGAGATAATTTTTTCTACAAGTCAATGCTTGCCGTAGATACTGTAGTTTGCATGGGACAGGAATGTCTTGGAGCTAGGACAGTAAAAAAGCAGGGGGGAAATTACGCTACAGATTTGATCTGGCTTCCACAATCAGTTTGGCAACTGGCTTCATTGGGAACAGCTTCAAGCCTTGCAAGAATTAATGAAAAATAAAGATTGGTTTTGAGCAGAATYGGCACAAGAGATAATGTAAACGGCATGGAAGGTTTCAATTTTATGCGTTAGATTTGGGCAGGGGGTGAAGAACAATCACTTTTGGATTTTCCAAATACAAACTTCGATATTAACTTGGTGGCAGTCCTGTTTTAAACAATTCACACCTAGTTGCACCTTGAAAGCTTAGCAATCACACTGATGTCTACCATATGTGCAGAACGACAATGTAAAAAATGGGGTGGCACAATAGCTAGGATCTTTCTCATAAGGTGCAGATATACTTCTGTAACATACTTTATTTTTTAACATTAATCCTTTAAAGTTCTGTGATCAAGGACAGGTTGGTTTTTATGAAGCACAAGGATAGAAAGTGTAGGGAGTACAGAGRTACCAGTAAAAGAACCTGCTATGAAACTGGCACACAAAAAACCCGCGGGAGACTGGGTGTCCTTCAGCGTGGGCTGACCGTCTTTCCAAGCTTGAGAACATTTTGGATTATGGCTCTTGCCTTTCTCTCCCCGGAACGTACCGTACATAACAGACCATGCCTTATTTCTAGGTGACTCCACAAGAGGTCACCACAAGATGAACAAATTGTCATTACAGATTCTGTAATGTTAATGTTTAAATTGCACAGACATTGACACGTATCTGTTGAATTGGATGGGAAGGAGTTCAAGTGAAAAAGCAGCATATGTCATCCTTGCAGTATCCGGCACGCCAACAAGGCCAGAAAGGTGATGGCGTTGAGCCTAATCACGCAATGAATTATGTTAGTGAGTGACGCTACCTGTGTGTCACATTTTCTACCTCATTTTGCCTGTGCAGTTGGGCTTTAAGGATGTATCTGCACCTTGCAATGGAGAGTGCAGGAGAGGTGCCCAAATCAGTGTGGTTTGAGCAAGCTCTGAAACTGAAAACAGTACAGCCACATCACGGCCATACAGGCACAACACCTACACTAATTTGCTGTTAAAAGGCAGAACTAATTAACATGATGGTGTTGCAGCCACGCTGAGCTGGTATCTCTGACCATGCTGTGTGGACATGCAGCTCTCTTGGGGCTCACTGGGCTGCCTGATGGACTGCACTGAGCTCTCCAGACATGCCCCAGAAAGGGAAATATGTAAGCCTCAGAGAAATATATAATGGCACTTGGGTACATCCTCAAGCTGTCTCCTTCAGCATGCTGATGAAGCCCATCAAATTAAAGTGAAGAACAGGCAACTGATAGAAGTTCATATTTTAGAACGCTCAATGAGAAAGTGTTGGAGGTCAGAGATGACACTAATCCCTGACAACAGAGAGATGCACTTGGAAGTTGCTGCAAACTTTTCTCCAGCCCCCATTCAGCAAGACATTTAAGCACATGCTTACCTAGGAGCAGTACAGTCAACTGGCTTATTCGTTCACTCAATAGGAAAAATGGARGAATCACGCGCCTTAAAAAAATCTGACCGGCATCTGAAGAGACAGCTAAACCGCTATGTTTGGCTTTGAWTTGCCTGTGACATTCTGAAGGTTCAGAAGCTGTAAGATTTGGGTCTGGAAAGAGTTTCCAAGTGCTGTTTTGTGTGCTGATTTGATTTGTACAAGGATCAGCCTGAGACAGGTCAGGGAGAGCAAATCACTTTAGCAAGCTAAACAGTAGTAATAATTTTAAGTGCTATTTTCCCCTTGAGAYTAATTTTATTTTCTAATATAACCAGAGGCCAGTCCAAGAAAAAGGAGAAGAGAATGACATTTGCTTGGACTCTAAAAGAAAGCGTAAGGACTGAGAAGGGGTTCAAAGATAATGGTAAATGGGGAGAGGCAACTGTAATAACACAGCGACACTTTACATTTATAGAGGCTGAAATTCACCTTTCCGGAGGGCTAGTACAAGGATCATAAAGTTTAAATGTTTACACGGCACAGAGGCAAATTTCACTCATGGTTACTTGCCTGTCCTCCAAGAGTGCACACATATAAGCAAGCAAAATAAACAGACCCAAACGCCGTGGTAAGTCTTTCCAAGTAGCTGGCTAGCATAGTGGTATTTCTATCTAAGCACAAAGAGTGGCAAACAAGTACTACATAACAAAGATTGCTTTAAGGGTTTCATTAGAAAGGTGTGAAGATAAAGAAAAGAGGAAAGGGGTTTTTGAATCGGATAAACCCAGAAAAGCAGCAAGAAGCTCTTTGCTTGCACACAACACCATTAGCTAGATGAACTATTAAGCTCAGCGCGGTCTTTCTCCAGCATTGAAAAGCAGGCTATTCCCAACGACTACAATAAAACTTGACTTCTCCGGACACAAAGGGCCATGCTAACTGCTGATCCCTGTGTGTAAAAGCTCAGTCCTCCTACTACTTCTTTTGCTTCGCCAATCCTGCAGGATGCCTTTTCCTAATCCTAGTTCTTCATAATGTCTTACCCATGCCCACCTATTAATTCATATATAAACACAGACACTTCCTCCAAACATTCATTAAATCCATCGCTTGCCAGTACTGACACGAATTTCACTCCTCAGTTCAAGGGCTGAGGAATAATTTGTTGAAAAAACTTACTGCAATTGCAGATTGATTGTCCTACAGGCACAGTTATAACACAGAATGAAGAATGTCATATGAAGAATTCCTATAATTCCTATAGTTAGGGGTCCTGTAATTTATATGGCATTTAAATCAGCTTCCAAGAGAATTAATAAAAACCTCTTACTAGCTTCTGTGGAATTTGGGTTGTGTCCCATATCCTGTTATAAAAGCAGTGATGTTACATTAACCAAAACCCTCTGTAAATTAATGCTGATTTTGGTAAATTGCTGAATGAGAAAAACAAAGACTGTGATTATTTTTAAAAAAGAAAATATTGTATTTCTACATTCCCCTAACTTTTACTCTTTTATTCTTTACAGCTGAAAAAGGTGGAAAAGAAAATTTGAAGTTTTGTGAATTAAATTCGGGGGGGGGGTTGTGTGGAAAAATAAACCAGAAGAGCAACATCCATCCCAAACTAAGACTCCTGGTTTTGAATGAAGTAGCTTTGCCTTTTGTTTGTAAGCTTAAAAAAATGCTTATTCAGCTCATCTTGAAACTTAAAAAAATAAAATTAGTCTCATCTTGAAACTTAAAAAAAATAAAATTAGTCTAACTAGTGAACCAAGACTTCATTTACATGCTCAAGTCCTGAGGTATGTCATGTGAAGCTCCCTCTGGATTGGCCGTACGACTGCACAACCATGGAGGATTAAAACGTTAATCAAGCACTAACTACAGTTAGTCTTACAGGCACTTACACACATAAAAAACTTCCTGCATGCAAGGAGCCTTTCCGAGTTCAAAGCATTTACTCACCTATATAAAGTTATTTACATGCACAAGTGTTTGTAGGTTCAAGGCCTATAACCTGAAAAGCAACAATAATGTTTTCAATAGTCCCTCTTGAGCTACTTCTTGGAAGCAGTTTGCTCTGGGAAGGAAAAGAGTTTCTGAGTATCTATCATTTTAACTAGTGTTCTTCATCAGGCCTCTCTCCGATTCTTCACAGCTCACAAGATTGAAACTGCAAAATTCAGTACTTCTATCGCAATTGTTTTACTGGAGATGAAAAGCACATGGGAAATTTTGAGTAAATTGTGCACCCTTCCCTAGAGAAAATAAATTTAAAAATAAACCTAGTATAGACTCTAAAAAAGGAATCACATTCACAACAAGTAACTAAGTCACTGCTGTAMAATATGAAAAATTAGGAGAGCTAGAAAGAGTACAACTTTCCTAAGCAAACGAGGTGAACAACAAGGAATTGTTGCGAAATAAATCTGAAAATTAAACTGCCATTGTTAGCAATAAAATCTTCCTCTGTTAGAGTCTCTTACTGTCATTTTCCAGGCAACGTCATCTTCTGCATTAGAGCTCACTCCAAACTGTCTATCCTGCATTCAAAACGTCCAGTCGGCTTCATTTAGGTGTTGATTCAGCAACTGGATCTAYGAGGATGCACATCTGCATTGTTGTGAAGCCCAGTTCATTTCAAATATAAAATGCACTATAGATAGCAATTTTTCCACCATTACTAAATATAATGAGCCCTGGAGTGGAACTTGGCAGCTTTTTAGCATTGTACAGCAATTACCAGGAAGAAGTGAAGAACACCATCATTTCCAAGTGAAAGGACAGGGAATTAGATAAGCATAATGCAATTCTCCATTGGAATAAGGATGGAACATTGGAATTCTATAGGATCTTTTTTTACATATACAAATAGGCTCTTCTGAATTTCAGAGATGCTCGATGCAGCATAAATAGTCTTTTGTCAACTAAAAATCGGCCAGTCTCTGAGCTGAAGTCAAAGGAGTTTGCACTACCTAAAAAAAAGACTCTCTATTTCTTGTCATAAATATCCTGTCAGGATTTGGAGAACAGGTTTTAAAGAGGGAAATAGAAAAGAGCTGTTCCTAGCAAATAAATAAAACAAAATATACTGTGCCAGCTATTTAGATTGCCCCAAAAGCAACTCCTTTCTCCTTTTCTCCTGAGCTCGAGCCTACATGAGAAAAGAGTGACCCCTCATTAATACCCTCTTTACAGACTGCTTATTGTTTTTACTTGTTTTATTTCCTTGCACTTGGAAAGAGAAGCAATAAATTTCCAGGGAAATGAAACTCACTTATCAGATTTTCCAAGCATCAAGTTTCATATTAGGAAAGTTAAAAAAAAAAAAAATCATTCTAACTGGACTCAATACAGCCATAAACCAATATATGGAAGCTCTATCAGAGATTAAACCTTCCTGGTAGGCTCGCCGTTATAAACCTCCGCTTTCAGTCACAAATTTTCTCGTAAGGGACACCAAATTTACAGAGYGAGTACGTAATGATTCACAACCTAGGCCCCTCGTATCAAATCAATGCAGCTGACATTTAACGAGACTCAGCATTGCCCACGCTTGAAACAAAACGTGGATGGGCACCGATCGCCCTTAGCCTTCACAAACCTTTACCAGCTTAATTGCCTGGCTGTTCGGATGGGKTTTTTTCCCTTCCAATAAGCAGAATCTTTTTGATCTAACACGGCTGGGAAAACCGGAATGAGAAATTTCTCAATCGGAAGTTTTCTTTACTCCTCCAAAATGCCTCTGCGGTTCCTCTTCCTCGCAGACAGGCGCCGGCCCTAGCGCCGTTCTGCTGATCGCCGCCCGCTCCCCTTCGCGGCGCCTTTTCGGGTGCCCCCGCGAGGCCGGGGCTCGCGCGCAGGTCACCACAGCGCCCGCTAACCCGGAGAACGGCCTGCGGCAGGTCCTGCCGCCGCTTACGGCGGTATAAATCAAGATTAACGCCGCTGAATTTAATGCAATGAGTCTGGATTTAAATCATTTCAACAGGAATTTGGTTCACGCGGTAAAATCCTCCCACAGGGGTGAATATAAATCTTGAGGGGGGGGAACTGTATTGCGAACCCCTGGCCAAAGGGAAAAGAATTTAGAAGATTTTTAGAAACCTTACAAAAGGCTGTGTTTAGTGTTGAAATTACCTATCGCAGGGGTTTACGTACAAATCCGCGCAGCTGCGCGCAACCACGCGCCTTGTTAACGCGGGGGGGAACGAAGGGGGCTGCCCCGGGCTCCCGCGGGCCGAGCCGAGCGCCCCGGGCCCCTCCGGCGCGGGCCTGGCCCCCGCGGCCTCGCCAAGCCTCCTGCTCCCGAGCGGCCATCGCACGCCGTCAGCCCGGCACCAAAGTTACGGCTAGGTTTCGATAAGGAGACGCTTCGGCGTGTTCCAGCCATGCCTTAATCTTTCAGTGGGTTTTTCCCCCCCTTAAAGGACGGTGCTTCCCCCCACCCCACCACCGAAAGCGCTAAAATAGCCAAAGAAAGCCCCGAAACAAGCAGCACGGCAAGAAGTCTCTTTTTTCCTCCCGTTTGCCACGAGGAGGCACTGCAGCCTGCTTTATGGAAGGATCTTTTTTAATTATTAAAAAAAAAAAAAAAAAGAAGGAAAGAAAAGAGAAGAAGAGAGGGAGGAACAAAAAAAAAAAAAAAAGAGCCAACAACCACCCCGGTGAAGTGTCTGTTCGACACAACCGCGGCTCTGGTGTCATTCCCTATTTAATGGCTGTCAGTGAGGGGGAAAGACAACGTGGTGGGTAATTAAAACCAAATTGCAGGCATGAGATGACTGCAGAAGAATGATATTGTCATTAATACTGATTTAACATGCACCTGGGTAAGGTGAGAGAGTGCAGCTAGGGAAATCGCAAAGGCACCGGGGTTGCCTAATTTAAAGATGTAGGGTTTCTAGCCGAAGCATGTTTAAAACCTGAATAAAACCATCATATTATGACAGTGGATATAAAACTGAAACAAATGCGCTACACATGTCTGTTAAAAAGAAAAAAAAACCCTCCAACCCTGTGTTCGCTGCATCTTCTCTGAAGTTCAAAAGTACTTTTTTAAAGCAGGTTTTTTTGCTGGGCGCTCTCATATCTGGGTTTCTAACGCGCTCGCTGCTCCCTCTGCTCTGACAAAGCTGACTGCCGAGAAGGGACCTTTGTTAGACGGAGCGGGGCGAAACGCTGAAAAATCCAGTCTGCCTCACAGCAAAAATAATATTCTGCTCCATTAATATTTCAGTGAGTCAAGATTTTGCAGCTAGTATTTAGCGTAGGACTGCGGTGCAGTGCATTTATGAAGAAAGGAAGCGGTGGACTAGCTACCGAGGCAGGAGGTAAAACAGGGAAAGTTAGTTAATGGTAACATGTTGCAGGCTGCACTGTTTTGCAACGTTAAAGCCCTGACTGGATTTCTTTTCTAAGGCTCAGTCCCAGATTCAGTAGAGCTAGGAAAAGCTTGTTGTCTGATGAGCATACAGTTCAATGCAGTGTAAATCAGCAGCTCTTAATTATCAGCCAAACTACTAGACGTTTCCTGAGTGAAACATTGCAAGTTCAATGCTCTGACAATATTTTTATGATACCTAATGATGAAAATGTACGTTTTTAAAAATCTATAGTCCTTTTACTTTTTTTTTTTTTTTTGACAATTTGCAACTCTGGAAATCGTGTCAAGTTCAAATAAAAGGAAGGGAATGCAGCTTTTTCAGACAACATATTGCTATACAGGAAAATGCTCAACCTCCAGCTGAAACCAGGGTGGTGACTGATAAATCGCCTTTTGGTTTAATCTTAAATGAAATACCTGCATTACAGAAATGACCATCCTTCTGTCTTACTCCCCCAAGAGAAGGAGTCATTAAAGAAGCCATGAAGATATACAAGGATTCCACAGAGAAAGTATATTCAAAGACTAGACCTCAAAAAAAAGGGGGGGGGGCAAAGAAAAAATCAAAGAAAAAAGAGCTCAGGAAACAAGGTCAGGTAGAGAAAATAAAGGTGACTGGTCGTCACCCAAAGCCTGTTGGCATCCACAGTGAAGTTCCCATGAAAATCGGTAGCCTTGATCAAGCTCATCATAACTATTAACTTGACAAGATTTCAGTTTTTCTCGCTCTGTTTTGTTTTCCCTTTTTGTATTATTCACAGAGAACCTGAAAGGTTCAATTAGACTCGTGATTAAACTGCAAAAACGTTTGTCATCTTATTCTGATCATTTTCCAAATTCCTCCTAAGCCCATTACCTGTAAATATAACCCTTCTCTTCCTCTCCCCACATTCAATCCAGCAAAGAGAGACTTGCAAGCTGTCCCCAGTCCTTGCGGACTTCTGATCATTTCTTCCGGGGCCAGACGCAAGCTTGTGCCTTCGCTGGAGGGAGAGAGTTCAAAAAGCGCTCAGCCTCTGAGGGTGCCGCAGAGGTACTCAGCTCGGGGTCAGAAGATGCTCAGCCACCTTAAAAGGCAGCTCTCCGGCGTGTTGGATGCACAAACCCACAGAGCAGCAGGGTGAGGAACGGCAGGCGTAAAGCTAAAGGGACAACGGCTGCCCCGGCACGCAGGTTCGGCTTCTGGCCGTGCCGCACGTTGCCACCCGCGACTCTGCACAAGCCGCAGCGTCACTGGGCCTGCGGTTCGCTTCTGCAAAGCGGTGATGACAATTCGCTCTTACTTGGGGGCAGTAAAGATGAAGTCGTGGCTATCTGGAAAGCGCTCGGATTTTGTGACAGCAGAGGTCACGAAAGACCCTCGCAGGCAGGTGCTGTTTCTCGCTGCCCGGCTGGACGCGGCGCAGCCAAGCTGCTGCGCTTCGCTGGCAAAGACTGGCAGGAAAAATCCTAGATCCCCTGAAGTCAGCGCAGGCTTCAGTCCCTTGTACTGAACAGACTTGGAAAACGGTTCCAGCGTCCACAGCTTCTAAATTAAAACCTGTTTAGGTGATCATCATATCAGGTACTTGCTTGCCTGTTACACTCAAACATCTCTTATTTGCTGTTATACTAAAAACTGGAACTCCAATAACATTCATAAATAACATATGTTGCTCAGATGAACGTAACATCAGCTTTTTTTTTTTTGTGGATGAACATGTTCTAGGTCAGTATCTTCCAGATCCAAGATCAGAATTCAGCTATCAATTTTACTGGACCCCGACACTCCGTTTTTTTAATTGATAGTAATTTAAAAATCAAGTGACTGACTTGTAGCCTACTTCCTTGTTTCAGAAAAAAAAAGCAGCAGACATCTTTATAATAACTGCCTACAGAAATGTCATGACAAATTGCAGCATAGATCAGAAATACTACTTAGTGAAGAGCTTAATACAAGCAGCTTAATACATAAATATGAAAAACTAGGAGCAGGAGAAAAAATAGAATTCTAATCTCTTTTGCTCAACTTTGAAATCCCTAAGGCCCGTATCCTAAAAAGCCTCAGTGCATTTGTTTTACCATCACAAGCCGCCCTACTTAACTGAAGTTAGTAACACCAAGGCAGTACACGTGTGACAATATGCACTGTAAGAAGGCCTAAAGTACATTTTGTAGTTGAGAATATTAGCTGTGTTTTTCCCTTCCTGTTCCCTCTTTTCTATCACTTATGAAACACATATTATGTTATTATTGCATCTGTCTAAATAGAAGGAGGATTTACAAACTACTCCCACTACTGCATCAAAGCACTACCAAAATGTTTGGATGTGAATCAGTTAAAATCTCTTTTTCACATTTTAAAACATGTAAGGGAAATATCTTTCTTTACACATTGGTTGTTTGGAGGTTTTTTTCCATATACAGGTTCATATGAAAAACCTGTTCAAGGACAAGAAAGTTTTAAGTTGGAAACGAGTATTATATACATAATGGATCATTCTGTAATTTGATGATTTTATCTTAATTTTGTAAAGAAACCCCCAAATGCTTTCTTTTTTGGAAATATCAGGAGAGTGACAGCATAAGAGCCCGTAACATCTCTTCTGTTTGTCCACTCAGAAATTAAGAGAAAAATTCCAAACGTGAAAGGAACGTCAGTCTCCAAATCACTATCATCATTACACTTATAAAGGAAAGGACTGTATATTCAATAAGCTCTGTGCTAATAAGGCTTCAAATACCATCAAAAAGTTGTGGGTATCTAAACTATGCGGGAGAAGAAAAGAAGTGATCGGTCTTCAAAGCAATTGATAATTCATTGACAGAAAACAACAGTGCTCAACCCAATAAAAGCATCTCTTCTGCAGCGGGTGGGAAATCTGACCCCGTCCCCAGCAGCCGACTGCAATAAAGCACTGAAAATCATGAAGCGATTACCTGACACTTAATAGTGGGCTAGTATTGGAAAACTATTTTCTTGTGAAAAAAATTATTTTCTTGTACGGCTACAAACAAATAACATCCCTTCCACCTTTTGAAAACACTAATACCTCTATATGGAGTTTATTTGCTGCTGGAGCAAGAAATACGTGGGGCAAATCTGCACTAGGTGCAAAGCGATATCGCTCCGTGGGCTTTAGCGTAGCTATTTTCATTTATTCCTAGGTCTGGACCTGGCAGAGTGTTTTTCTCCCCGGAAAGGTAACAGCTGCCAGCAGCAAACCCAGAAACATCCAGTTTCTGTTATATTTTGCTTTCACATAAAACGGAGCGTCTGCTGGGAACATAAAGGCATGCTAATGAGACAGGTTCAATGGAGACAGACATACTGGGCCAGCACCTTGCCCCTGGTCTGGTCACCCTGCGCTGCTAAGGCAGTGCAAAGCGGCTGGATAGTTGCCCTAAAGGGGGCATGGGAGGATTTCCATTGCATAGGGATTCTTGCTTATGAACTTTCATTAACACAGGGTTAATTTCTAAGGACACTGAAGAGTCAAAATGTCTTGCAATCGTTCCAGGACTGCTACAAAGAGCCTTTTTTTTTTTTTTTTTTTTTTTTTTTTTTAATGAGCTTTTTTTTTTTTTTTTTTTCCTTGTTTGGATTCATGTAAATGTGTTTTGTTTGCAAAGGAGAATATTGAATGTTGGACTTGTTTTAACTCAGCAAATACTGTAATATTAATGTATTCACTGAGTGGATTATGAAATTTGTCTTGTAATTTGTTGCTGCTACTAGTTGTCATTTTTGATTCCTGGAAAAATGAAATAAGATTTAACTTCAAAAAGTTCTTCTTTATTATCTAATTAAATAAAGGTGGCAGATTAATTGACTAATTGGTGCTCATGTATAGATGGAGACATATGGAAAGGATTTAAGATTAGACATATGGAAAGGATTTCTAAGATCTGTAAGACTGCGAGCAGCATTTTATCAGATGTTTTGTATACAACACGTGACCTGCACAAAATGCTGCATTCAGCATATAAGCCAGATTCATAAACGGGTACCTCTGAAATTCAGCCTCATGGTCATATTCACAATCAGCAAAGATGCAGAGTAGCATTTCCATTTTGGACACAAACTCAGCAACAAGAAGGAATTAAAATACGATATTAAAGAGTAACTTTTTGGGGCAAGGTTCTACCATTCACACTTATACTGAATTACACCCAAATGCCTGGAGAATAACATACCCACTCGATAGGGTATCAGCATAAAGATATCAGGCTCTGAGTAAGATCTTAGCTGGCTGGGTTTTAGGCGGACAGAGAGCGAGCGGGAGGGGAGGAGAGGGGCCGTATACCACCCTATAGCAGTGTTAATTCACAGGGAGCTGGTCTAGACAACGGAACTTAATGCCCCCATGTACAAGCAGACTCTATCCACGTACCAGCATGTACGCACACGCCCGCGCCAAAAAAAGGAAAGGACTAAGTCAGAGAAGCCTTGTAAGAGAAAAACAGTTACATTCTATTAGGTTAATGGGTTGCAATATCCCTGCCACATCTGCAATGGTTTTAGAGGATTTATACCTGCAGTGAAGCAAAAGATGACCACATTGCATTATCTTCTTTCAAATAACTACAACGTATTCTTGAAATACTGCTTTGGTCAAGTGCCTGGGATTCTTGTTCAACTCTCTAGCAAAGATTTTGGCTGCAATTCACTGCTGTAATTCCCATTTGGAAATTTTAATAGAGCAACTTGCTATGAGAAAAAGTGTGGATTCTTTTACCAAAAACAAACAAAATCAAAGTTCCTGTTACACTGAAAATGGCACTTGAAACTGGCTTTTTTTTCTAACTGCAATGATGAAATATTG
Source organism: Apteryx rowi (assembly GCF_003343035.1). Classification (NCBI taxonomy): domain Eukaryota; kingdom Metazoa; phylum Chordata; class Aves; order Apterygiformes; family Apterygidae; genus Apteryx; species Apteryx rowi. The sequence goes on along the minus strand of NW_020447308.1, from coordinate 3,824,310 downwards.
AAACCTTTTAAGTATTTATGGGTTAGAGAACCGTTCATATAGGGCCAAATCAAGCAAAGATGTCATAGGTTGTATGTAAAGTTACCGCATAGAAAAAGGAATATTTTTTCTCAAAGACAGTTAGAAAGCAAACAACCACCCTAGAGATAACAGATAGAAGTGAGGGAAGAGTCAGACTCTCCAACTTCACCATGTAACAGTGAATATATGAATATTACCATATTTTATATGAATATATATGATATAAATATATGAGTACGGTAAATAACTATGTTTGTTTATTCTTCAAAATCCCTGACCTGAAATGGGAATAGCCTCCATTGCTGACCTTGGAATACTCTTACCTCTGTTGTAGCAATTACGTTGTCTTTTACAGCCTCAGCTCAGTAACTCCTATAAAGTTTTGCATGTCAGGATATAACAACAACTAATTTTTTCAGCTCCTAACACTAATAACGCCTAGAAATAAGGAAAGATACCTTTCAAGACACTGATTCACTTTATGCTCTGGAGCATAGATACCCAGTTATTCTGGCTCTACCTTCCCCTGTTTACTTCACCTAACTGTAATCCTAACTCTCAGTCCAAATACATACGCTCAGGTACCCAGTACTGCCCACAAATAAAGAGTAACGGATTTGAAGATACCGATACTTTCCCTCAATTTACCTCCCTGAAAACAGCAAAATACCACAGTTCAAGGTTAAAAGCCCTAACTTTTCCTAATCCTAGCCATAACCTTAAACCAGACCCAGACCCTGCCTCAGAAGAGGCCTGGGAACACAGTACTGCCTGCAAACCAGAGAAACCAGTTCCTTCCAAGCTGGTGGCATCTGTCCTCGTTTTGCCTCCGGGAACTCGCAAAGCACCAAGCTCTTCTTGGCTGTTCTCTCCCCGCTTTTTCTAACTCACAACCCACTCCAGCTTACAACAGACGACCCTAAGCCTAGCTCTAACCTAAGCACGGGAACTGAATAAAGACTAGCAGATACTATTCGTGCCTTCTCTTCACCTGTCTGAAAGCTGCGAAGACCACAGTCTTTCAGGCTCCAAAGATTCCCCTTTTCCTAATCCCAACCATAATTTTAGAAAGCAAAGGAACTTTGCGACTTGCAAAACACAGCAATATTTAGGGGAAGCGGTCACTCCTCTTTCACGCTCTAGCTCTAAGAGTAACAAAACAAGGGGAGAAACCAACGCTTGGGAGCACAGAGGAAGAACCTGGAATCTCTTGCTGCTTGCTGCCAGCCTTCTTTTCTGCATCGTACAAAATACTGTCCTCCTTAACGCCCTACAGCCCTTTCATTCCCAAAGCAAACATTTCATCCTCACCTGAGGTATGAAGTGAAACCAGTGCTGTTCCAAAATAAAGTATGACAAATTGGAAAGTACTCACTTTATCTGTATGGACCATAGACTTTGTCACAGACCTTACATTGCTGCATTCCCTTGTTTTCCTACTGCCTTTCCTAATCCAGGCCTTGTTCCCAACAGTAACCTTAATTCCCATTTGTACATAAGCATAGGAATTCCCTAATTGCCCAAAACCAAAAATGATGTTTCAGAATCTAGAATTCCAGGCTTATCAGCTGCATTTTTCTACTTCTATCTTTACCTAGCCCTGACTTCAAATAAGGACAGGAATTTAGCAATGCTTGCGAATAAAGAATTATGAATGACAAGATACAGGTTCTGCCCTTCAGCTTACCACTCTGGAACTTGGAAAAAATCACAGTTTTTCAGACTTTGTAGTTCTTACTTTTTCTAACATTAAAAAATATGAGCACAAATGAAAGACTGAAAAATTCAGATCTGCTGATTTTTTTTTTTCCTCTTTGGAGTCTGCAAAATTCTGCAATCATTCCTGCACTGCAGACCCTACTTTTCCAAACCTGAACTTAATACTAACCTTAAATAGGCATAGGAATTCTCTGTGATCCTGAAGTAAAGAATGGGAAAGCAGACAGCAAACAAAATACTTGGTTTCAAGCCAGCATGCCCAAAGCAGTGCTGCTGCTGATAAACATTTTATTAAAAGCCCTCCATACAATATATAAAATAATTGAGTAGTCCTCACTTCAGGAAATCTAGGAAAACAGGTATACACTGGTCTCACAGCAGACTAATTTTATGTAGCGAACACTGTATGCCAATATCCTCATGGTTAGGTGGAGTATAAACCATAGCACAATGTAATGCAACTGTAATAGTCAAACCACGCACAAAAATATGCTAGAAACCATGTTTATTATTACCCTAAGAATACTGCTAATAATTGCTGAATATTAATTATGTAAGAACTAAGAAGGGAAGGGGAAAAATATGTTGGCAAATGGTTTTTTTTGGAAACACTCTAACCCAGCTTTCATGTTTACTCATATGACCCTGTATCTCCTTATCAATCCTACGCTTAAAACAAATGAGATGTAAAAAGCTGCATTAAGACTGCTTGATTTCAGAGCAATACAGTATACATTAAAACAAGCAGAAATAATGCCCCAGAGGACCTTATACGCTGTCGACGGGCCCACGCTTCCCCCATGCTGCTCGCTTCCTCTCAGCTGCTACTGCGTGCGTGTCGTTTCCAAACTGAGCTTTCACTAGGTAGGTCAGGTATTACCTCCAATTTTTTCTATTTTCTCTGACGTGCATCAATGTCCCGCAATTGGCTGCTTTCTCTCACACACACACAGGAGTCCTGAACTGTTGCAGAAGTGACTCTATAGGAATATGTCCAGGAGATGAATTCAATGGGGGGAAAAAAAAGTAAGATTTGTAAAGCAGAACTCTCTCTCTTTAAATGCAATTTGCAGAGCAGATCTCTGTATTTTCCTGCAATCCCACCCAGGTTGCCCATTCCCAATTTACAGAGCCCACACGCTTCTCCATGCACCAGCTGCGGCAGCCGAAAGTAATTATCACTCCAGACACAATAAGGTGTTAAAGGTAGGGGCGAGCATTTTGTGCAAAAAGAAAAAAATTAGGAAGAAGGGAACCTGATGAAAGGAGATTAGTGTCTGTTAGTCTTTTGGGGAGGAACGGGAGAAAGCAAAGAGGGGGAGCGAAATAATAAATAATCCAGTTACTTAGGGAATGCTGGCATATGTAGCAGACAAGGAAATAAAAGTTTTCTTTGAAGAGTGACTTCCTTTTTGTATGAAGTAAGTGGTACCAAATGAAATCAGAAAGTTATGCTACAGTTGATGTATAACTGATCAAAAGAGGGACAGGACAGAGTTATGAGAACAGAGACTGAAAAAACAGAATTAAAGTAAAACATACTTCTTCAGAAAAATATCCTGCGGTGCCCAGGGAGCAGGAATAGCGCGCTGCCAGAGAGCCCGCGGAGGCGAGATTTTAAGAGCAGCCCAGCAGCCCACTCGAGTACCTGCACTGCACTTCCCTTGCGCAGGGGGTTAAAAAGAGAAGACCGAGCAAGCGTGCGCGCGACAGGGAAGATCTTACTGAAAAAGTTGTCAGAGGCAAGGCAGAGAGGGCACGGAAGAATACGAGTTTGCTCCCAGAAACGGCAGAGAGGTTGGATCTGTTCTGACTCTCCGTTTCTTTCCAGGGGATCTAATTTGCCGTGAAGCCCATGGGACTCCTGTCACCAGCACTAGTAGGAATGAGATCACAGCCTAAGTATTCATGCTACGTTTTCCAAGAAAGTAGATTTTAGTGCAGCACAGGAGTCGCAAAAGGATCTCAGCGAATAACCGAGGTATGCATATAGCGAGAAATACTGCTGCAGGCAAGCTGAAAGGGGAGCAGAGTTTTTGAGCTCTTCCCTATTTCTGCGAGGGTTACAGGCTTGTTTATTTTTAGGTAATAGCTGCTCATTCTGATCTGACTTGCACCAGCTTTTCTCTGAATCAATTCCTCTGAAGACTTGACTGTGAGCTGAATTGCTGGTGTGGTTGTTCCCTAGCCTTTTTCAGGATACACAGATCTGAGGGAGCGGTCAGCTCTTCTATGGAGCAACGTTCAGCAGCTATGGGTGAAATTTGTGCGAGAACCCCTTCAGCCAGCACCACAGCAGCTGGAAGACAAGCTGTCATCAAGAATATTCAGTCTTTACGTTCTGTAAATTCACCCCTTAGCTTACTACATGCTACTTTCTTCAAAAAGTCCTAGACGCCAATCAGTCCCCTCCTAATTTACTCAAGTGAAGCAAAAGTAGAATCAGGCATGGGGCAATGTGAAATATTTCCACAGAAACTGCACCCAGCTTCCCTGCTTTGTTAGAAGCCAGCAATTCAACAGAGCTCAAAGCTCGGGGGGAAGAAAAAGAGGATATTGCAGTTCATGGCGCATTCAAAGCAAGGGCTCTTTTGTACAGCTGTAAACTAACGTACATGTTTTCACATGGATTTTTTTGGTTTTGAATAGCTTTGACTTCAAGCCACCCAAACCTTTTCGTCTGTCTTTTGTACTGGAGATTTTTGAATACTGTAAAATCCCCAAAGAGCTATATGCTTCAGAAATGTGAGCAGATACAAATTTAAGCGAATAGTTGCGATTCGGTTTCGTTTTTGTTCACAAATCTCTGCAACCTAAACGACACCCGTAACAGGCAGAGCAAAAGAACCTTTGCAGTGCCCCTCACAAAACATCTTCCAGCCTGACGGAGCCAGAAATTAGCCCAGATGTTCCAAAGGAAAAAGAAACACCTGAGGCCAACTGCGAGGCATCATCACCTGCACTGCAACAGACCTGTGCCACTGACTCTTGATGTGCTTTCCTTGACACATCTCCCTAGGTGGCGGAAGAAAGGTGGTGTCGACAAGCGACCAAAGGAAGTAGAGGTAATACATTAGAAAGTCTAGTGCCTCCTGAACCAACATTTTTCTGCCGCATTTCATTGTTTTAGTTAGTTTCTTGATCAAAAGTAAGATGATGGATCCCCTTAGAAGGGCCCTTGGCTGCAACTAAAGCAAGAGTGGGTGATGCTCCCTGGACCTTTGTTGGGAATCCAGGAATCTACTGGTTACACTGTTTCTTTAGAAGTCTGTTTCTTCAATAAATATCCTCCTTTACCTTCTCCTCTCGCCTTGTACTCTCTGTATAAAGTGCCAGAAGTGAACTGTTATGTGCTGGGGGAACAGATGCTTCCTCAAAGGAGGTATATGCAAGCTCGGTGCTTGAGTCTGTAAACAGCAGTATCGGCTCAATTCACTTCACGGCATACATTGGCGGTAGAAGTTTGCATTATGCATCAGTCAGATACGCTGTATCCAATGGCCGTGTGGTGTCTGTTTCTGATGCTACAAAGCAGTTTAAGCAGAATTTTTTAAAAATTTTTATGGAGGACATGAGCCAATCTGCAAAATGAGATTTAAATAAAATGGAAAGTTGTTTCTTGTTTTTATTCTTTGTGAGAAAGAGCTGCAATATATGGGTTAAAGCAGGAAAAAATATGGGAGGGAGGAAAAAGTTGAGGGATTACATATCTAGAGGAGGTTGAAGCTACTGATTTTAGCTAAGGGTCTAACCCTTCAAATACATATGCGTGTAGGTGACTCATATTCAAGTGATCAAGGCTAACTTTACGTGCAAGTATTGGTATGACTGACCTCAAAGTCACCCTAGGGGAGCACCTCATGAGCATTAAGGTGACACAATGATGGGTACTAAATAATGTAGCTGCTGTTGGACTCAAAACTGTTTGGCACTTTAAGGCTATAAAACTGTTATACAAGGCAAGCACTAAACAATGTTAACACAAGCCATTACACTGATGCCCTGTAAGCTTCCTTCGCCTACTTTCTCTTGTATTATGTGAATGTTTTTCTAGACCTTGATCATTCCCTGAAGCAGAAACAGCCTTCTGGAAAGAACAAGACCAGGAGCATTAGATGAAGTTATCTGTGCTTCCCCAGAGTACATGTGTGAAAGGCGGCAACACCTGTCAACTCCTCTTGACTTGAGATGGGGCAATTAACAGCTGGGTACGCTTGTTAAACCTCCAGAGCGCTTCCTTCCCCAGTCTTTTTGCTAAACATTCAAACTGGGAAAGGTTTTCAGAATTATGCAGGGCGGAGTCCAAAATTCAGTTAATCAACAGCCAGGGATTCAGATATTAAATTGTTTGTGATCCATCGCTTCATCTTCTTCTGAAACTGTCTCAGGGGGAAACACTACAAAATAAAACTTCAATACTGCCATAAGCGCCAAATAAAGCTTTTCTCTTTGATTGCTTCTATCWCATCTGTCTGCTTAGGTTTGTGCGTCTAGCTAAGTGAATACAGAAGACCATACACTTGAAATGAAAACTACAGAGTACACTCTTGACTTGTTACCATAATTTACCTTCTAAGTGGAACCTCTTATGAGCCTACTCAATTATATTAAAAATGCCTGCACCTTTGTTTCAACGTAGCGTACACATGGAAACATGTGGTCTAAAATCCTGAGCTGATGTAAAATTGCGGAGCCTCATCAAAATTCATAAGGCATTCCTGATTTACACCAGCGCAGACAGGGCCCACCGAATCTATCAAACTGTAACACCTCTCCCATGGGGAACAATATCAGTGYTAAGCAATAAAATGAAGTTGGTTTTATGTCTAATGTTGATTTCTTTTCTAATATGATACTTTAGTTTATGCTTTTTCATGCAACAATACCTTGAACGCACGGCAGGTATACACTGAAAAACACAGTTTAAAAATACTTGTTAAACGCCAAAGGCTTGACAGTTTCTTTAAATAATACTGAAAAAATGCACAGGAACATTTTGGTAGCGGAATGAAAAATGCTGCAGTTTACAGCTCGGTATGTCACAGAGAAATTAGTATAGATTTTTTTTCTAGGGACACTGTCAGGGCTGGCAGGCCTAAAATTAGACATACCAGGTATGCACTTCGCACTGTCCCTCAGGTCTGCCTGTCAGCTCCCTGGGAACAAGATTCCTGTGTATTTCAATACCCTTCCTGCTCCGCGGAGCGCCGAGAACAAAGCAGACGGGCAGCGCACGGCCCTTCACGACACGCRGATCTGCGGTCAGGAAGCAACCCGTCACCTCGGGGTTTGCTCCTGCAGGGTCACCTATTTAAAAAGCAGCATTACACTCCTCGGAAGTAAAGAAACATTTTCATGTTGTCGGGAACAGCGGAAAGCAAAACGTGGACGGCTGAGCTGTTTTAAAATATTCAGTGCTATTTTGAAGTGATAATCAGATGTGAACTGAAAAATAAATCAATGAGTTCTCTAGTGATAAACTATCAATATTAGCTAAAGGTCAAGAACAGTCAGATTTTATTTGTTTTAGGTTTTGCTTTTCATAGTTGACATTAATTCATTTTAAACCTGTACCATTTGCCACTGCATTTTTTTAAACATAAACCGACAGTAGGGTCTCATTTACTACATCATTTACGTTTTTCCAATTACACAAATGACTGAAGTTGACAGTGGCAGTTTTTGAGCATAAATATGATAATTTACTACTGGGAAAGAGAGAACATGATCCTCTCTATTCTGCCATACTCCGCCACACTGCAGAATCTTAATTGAAATATTTTAAAACAGTGCCTAAATCAATGTTTAGGGGGTTTTGTTGTTTTTTTTTAAATAACAGCTCTCTGAGCGTTTTCTTTTCTTCTGCTATGTGTCCTTTTACTCCTGCTTTTCATCCATTCTGGTATAACTGACTCTGTCTGGATCATGAGTTATCATTGGCTGCCAGTGGAATGCTACAATGCAATTTGTCTTATTGAAACATGGGCTAGCCCCACACGGCTGCAAAGAATCATTCACTTTCTAATAAATCAAACCTTTTCTAAAATTCCTTTTTCTCTGACATAAAACGGTGGGACGGACAACGCTGTTTGCAGACTGAGAGGAGATGGTGATAAAATATGCCCTTCTTATTTTGTGATTAGTGAGTTGTAATTAACAAATCCAAGATCGCATCCTAACAAAGCTGGGTGTATATTTTTTTCCTGCGAATTCAATAGCTATACGGCTTGTATACTGTAAATAGAACGTTTCTACACTCTACCTAATTATCAAAGTTGTCTTTTCATTTAAGAGAAGCAAAATCCTGGCCCCTTTGAAATCAGTAGAAAATTTGCCATGAAAACATGCAACTTTGAAAGTTAGGTTATTTATCATGTCTCTGACAATCTTTCAAAAATATTTATGAGAGAGGTCACAAGAATTATGGAATATGAAAGGCTCAAAGAACAAACAAACTTTTTTTTTGGTAATATCACTAAAAGGTTGAAAGTTACCATAAGTGTCACTTCTCAGCAGCTGTAGCTTTTCTGCCAAATCTTTGGAAGTCCAGTTATTTGGAGAGGACATCTGGGTTTTCCAACAGTACAATAAGATATATTTTGAACTGCAGAAGTGACATTAACAGTTCAGATCTATTCAAGAAGAAGCATGTGCTGGGATAAATCCTGAAAATCTATCAAAGCACAATCTGCACTGACTTCAGCTGAACAGTTTGCAGTTGAGGGTTGAACTCTTGCATTATGTTCCCAACGTAACATAGCACAGGATGGCTTTACTCACTTACCACAGTTTTGAACGTATGCTGTTGTTAGCGTCTCTCATGCTCTTAAGGCTTCTCACACTCTTAATGATGCTAATTCCATCTGCTAAGATGTCAAACATCTCACACCAGCACTGTGTTCTATAAGACCTTCATATTTGTCCGCCAAGCTGAAAGTGCCTTTTATCTTATGATTTAGGAGGGGGAGGGAATTGTGGCTCCCTTATATCAGTTTATGATTCCAAGATTTAGAATCTGTAAGGAATCTATACCATATGTTTGACCACAATCTGTTCAAACTTGCTAGCAACACACTCCTGTAACGCAGCCCGAAAAATCACACAACATTGAAAGGTAGCGGGAGGGCGAATGTCCATCAAAGGCTGGGTATTGCTGTGAAGCAGCAGCGACAACCTCCAGAAGGCACTGGGGCTCTTCCATAGTAATGCAAAAACAAACTTGAACAGGGGTTCACAGGTCACCTAGGACATGAAGGGAGGCAGGACAGCTCTACTAAGAGTCCAAGAAAATTGGACATATTCCAAAACCTACCTTTGTAGCTTGACTATCTCTTACCCAGTTGAGAAGAGATTTCTCTCGAGAACGAACTTTCACAGAAGACTTACAAAAGCACGTATGCTGACTTGCATGTTAAGATAAGGCAACAGGGAGTTATGCTGAAAACCTGTCTTCCAAATCTACTTTGTCACCATGGGATCAAAAATCTTACTGGCTTCTGTAGGCCAGAATCAGACCCAAAATGCAAGAATATTGTCTATCATAGGGGGAAAAAAAAAACCCTTCCAGATTGTAAATGTGTGATCAAATATTTACCACAACACAGTTTAGCACCTGGGAATTTGCAGTAAAAATCAAAACCCAAGACACTAAGGGGGTTAGCAGTACCAGCTGCTTTTGCATGACATTTACTATGGTCAAGGTCAGTTTAGGCTGAGTCTCTACAGTACACAGGCTTTATATGTTTTTTTTTCCTCCCATTACAATAACAGTAATTATGAACACGTTAGGAACAAGATCTAATCTGAATGAGTTTGCTTTGATTTAGCCTGTTTACGATTAAAGTCATGCATCAGTCTGGTTTTAATTCAAGTTACTTACTGGCACCTATGTAGGAAAACTCCAATTTTCCCAGTCATTCTTTTGATGTAAACAAAATCTTTGTCTTGCAGCTATATCTTAACTACGTTAGGAAGCACAAAAGCGATGTAACATTACCACATGCACTGGTTAGTTGTCAGTTTCCATATTATTTTTCCAASTTGTCAGTAAATCAGCACCTATAGCAGGCTAACTAGAGTGGCCCACTCACAGGAGTAGACAAATCCTTGAGTTCATATCCCAGTACTGTTACTTACTCTCAGCACGATCCCAAGCCACTGTGGAACCTCAGTGGTCCCCTTGCCTCATCTGTAAAGTAGGGATAACAATACTGGGTGGCTGAAGGATGCTTTGGTAATATCTGTAAAGCGCTTTGAAGATGCTGAGAGTGCCAAGTGTTATCATGGTTTCTAAGCTCTGAAATGTTTGATATGATTATGTGCACACATAATTTTTAATGGTAATTCAGAGTGCAAATTAGAGATGATATTTACATTTCTTCCAGGCAAGCTTAATTTCCAGTTATCAAGGAAAATATCTATTGCACAAATAGGGTATCAGCTATTCAGAAGTTCCCTTAGGGCCTACCAGTTCTATAGCATGCCATTTTTTAAGCTGTCCATGAGATGACAGACTGTAGTAGTTCCCTTGGAGTTATTACGGATTACTGATGAAACAATAACCAGAAGTAATATTTTTCATCAAAACTGGAGCTTAGGGCTTTTGTCATTACTAATTTTCTCCTAACAACACATGCTTTCGAGAAGACCTTGTCTTCATTCATACATAATTTGCAAACCTATGCATACAACCCCTGAAAATACAATTCAATTCRTAATGGACTTTTTTAAGCAAAAGCTTATATTTCTGTTACATGGAAGGCACAGAACTGTCATTCTTTGCAGTTGGAAAATTCAGCATTTCAGTTTACTAAAGAAAATTATCTGAGACTGAATGARTTTATTAATTGACTTCTCCTGCAGCTTCTAAACTACAGCAGGCTCTGGCTCAACAAAAGACAATGATGCAGACGATGCCTTTAAACACATGGCCTGTGACCGATGACCAGAAAAGAGGCAGTGACACAACCCGAGGGTAGTATTTGCTGAGAGAAGATCAAGTAGTTCGAATTCTGTTTAGTTTGTTTGTCAGTGACCTGAAGAATGATGGTCCAGTACACAGAAAACTAGCCAAAATGCCCCACGTAACCTTAAGCAAGTCATTAGCACAGGAATCTGCAAAGACGTATTACTGCTCAACTCCCTTTGAAACCAGGAAGACTTAGTCACTTAAACACTGCTGTGGCTCTGGGCAGTCATCTCTGCACCTCAGTTCCCCGCTTGCAGAGCAGAAACAACAGCATCCCTCATATTTCAAAGGTAAGGTGCAGGAAAAAGTCCATTATATGTTGTCAAGCTCTYAGACACAGTGATGACGATGACCACAGAAGCACTTCAGATAAGACAGCACTGACTGGTCTGAATTTCCCTTTACATGGCCATTTACCCATTCACCTGCAAAACTGGATAGCCCAACAGAACCGCAGAATCAGAGAATCGCTGACATGGGTGGGAAGGCACCGCTGGAGATCGTCTAGTGCCACCCCCTGCTCAAAGCTGGGTCAGCTGCAGCAGGTTGCTCTGGGCTGCGTCCAGTCAGCTTCTCCAGTTCTCCAAGGATGGAGACTCCACAGTCCCTCTGGGCAACCTGCTCCTGTGTTTGCCCGCCCTCACAGGAAATAAGTTTTTCCCTATGTTTAAATGGAATTTCTTGTAACAGCAGTTCAGTACATCAGAGACAGTCCAAAAAGCCAAACATCACCTCCATAAGAAGCGCACCGCAACAAGTGAAAAGCAAAACAATAAACTGAAACAATGCATTTTGATCTCTGCATTTCTTAAACAGCTAGTCTCTGACTCTATAAACCAACAGCACAAGCGGCCCTATATGTTCTCATATTAATCAGCTTACACCCTGTCTTTAATTGCAGACTTTGGGGAAGAGATAGTATCCTCCTTTCACAGGAAATCTTTGTGTTCCTGGGCAGAGTTTATAGGTTGAGCCTGAGATACCTGTTCCTGAGGATACCCTGCCGGAGGTATCCAAACAGGCTAGTTTAAGGTTCACTTGGGTACATCAACCCCAGGTGCAGGCACAGCATGGACTATTGGGCAGCCACGTCCTTAGGGTCTAAGGGCCAGTCTCTCACTGCCCGGCTGGAGCCAATAGCAGGGACAACACGCTTTTGTCAGAATACTTTGCAAAGCACATGGGGAGACTGTGGAAAAACACCATGCTAATTTTAATGCATTATAATTATTATTCCGTGTCTCAGTTAAAATTCTGACAGCTGGTTTAATTCACAGCTAGATTCTCTGAAACTTGCTCAGATTTTCTCCGCCCAGAGCTTACCTCAGATGCCTGGACTTCCTTAGAAAACGTTGCAAAATATACACATTTCAAAATGGGAAAGCAGAGAGACAACACAGCGAGACCGTCAAACGTACCCAGGAATCTCGACTAAAACATGTTCAAAATAAATAACTTGTCAGGATGTGTACACTACATCTACATCCGTGAGATTTATTGAAGATTAGTTTAACACTCTTCTGTCAGAAAGAATGAGGCCGGCTGAAGATCCCAGGCTGCCTTGTGCACCCAGCCGCCACGTAGGTACGGGCATGCATTTTCCTTTGGAYTACACCAGGTATTCGTGCAGCACTGTTAAATACTTTGCAGATTGCAGGAATTCTGTTTAGGTGTAGGGTCCCTGTCCCCTGCAGTCAGGAAAGCTTTTGCTTTTTGTTTCTCTTATTTTTGCTTGCTTTTTTCATTTAGAGACCTGGAGCTCTTAGTCTCCCCTTTTTCCCCGTAACCTTTGCCTCTGCCCGTCTCTATTCTGACAGTAGGAAAAGCRGCACTTTGAACAGACCCTCCCTCTGTCACTACTGGGGGAGGAAAGGAAGGGGAGAAAAAGTCATCTTAAGCTCTTAGGCCATTAATGCTCAGTCGCTTTAAGAGCTCACATTTGAAATAAAGGCCTTCCCATTTCAAACAGCGTGTGCATCAAACAATGGATCCCAGTTTGGGACTTTGGGAGTTCCTGGCCAATTGCTAAGAGTTTGCGCTCCCCTCACTCCAGGGAGGTCTGAAATGTCAAAATCTTCTGTCATCCCACTTGTCATATCACATCCCACAAAGGAACATGGAAGCCATCATCCGCTCTGCTGTTTATTGTCACGAAACCCCCTAAATACTCACTCTCCATAAACAGCAACAGCCCAATTAAAGCGCTCTTTACCAAGTGTGATCATTTTCAGACAGAAAATATTGATTTATCCACCTATGGGCACTGCATAGAAACATCTCTTAATGAGAATGATAGTGACCTCCGAACCCTGCTCTTTCACCCCGTAATATACTCTCTCAATTTTCTGTTAAGTGGTCTAGCGGCACATCAGCAGAGATGGAAAGATGCTCTGCTTCTTTAATGTTGACACCGGCATGCTCGCAAGGAATGCTCAAATCTTCATTGTAATGGGAGGTGAACAGAAAGGTCACTTATATGCAGGGCTTTCAGCTTGTTTGACAAGGCTTCTTTAATAAGTGAAACATTGTTGGGGTACACTTGTCCGTCAGCTGCCTTTGGCACTCGGGGCCGACACAGCCAAACACAAGTATCCGCTGCCTCGTCGCCTGGTCCTGAAACCGTTCCACCCGCCCAGAAGTCCTTTGCAAAAATTTCTGGGGCTTTTGGGAGGGGGGCAGAGGGGGTCTCTTTTTTGCTTCATACTCAATGATAAGAAGCAAAAGAGACTCTTGATTTTATTCTGATCAGCAGCTTAAATTTGTGAGTTTACCGTGTGCATAATTGACAACAGAAACGGTGCGCTAAACCAGTACATCCGTTACTTTGATTAATCCTCCTTTGGAGTGTGATATTGTTTGATATACAGTACGGGGCTGACACAGGTTACTGTAATGCCACTTTACCAAACAGATTACAAAATTGTGCAGGGAGCACRCACCATTCGTGCAGATAAATGCACACAAGAGGAAATTCTAACAGCTTTTAATTTCCATGCTTTTCAGGTTTATTGTTGTAAATGCAACTGTTTATAGGACTAATGACACAGGCTGGCTCGACGGAGTCAATTACACCAGTAGGCACTTGGATCAGATATTTTGCCTGCTTTCCATTTACACTGTCTATGCTTCTGATATTTGACTAAATTACTTTGCACCGTGGTGCATTGGCACTTGCCATATGTTATATCGCGGAGCATTTTAAAGGACAGTAACAAAAAATAATAATATACAACATGTAGTTCAAAGTCGGGACGCAGGCAAGTGTGTCAATCATCATGAGCTACATTCAGCAAATAGCCTAGAGTGTTGCATTACTGTGTCCTCTAATCTGTGGTGGTGTTAAATGAGTAGGAAAGTTGGTAAGGATGCCAGGGACACTGACTGCTCTAAACTGTGTGGGACTACTTGTGCACGTCTGTGAGCGCGCATGTTTGTTTGTTTTGGGGCAAGAGAGATATCTGGTGAATTTTAGTACTCATGAAAGTTAGACACTAATAGCACCATCTGGCCTACCACACAGCGCTCTGCAAACTTCCTCCACACAGATCTGCCAATGCACTTCAGTTCTGACCTCCAACACCCCTTCAATTCCAGTAATGAGTCTACAGCATCTCTTGAGAAGAAACTGTCAATTGTTCTGATTTCAGCTAAATTGTGTTATGCTTAGCAATGTGGGCAACTGCCCACTAGTGACTAGCCTGAGGCCACTAAACTCCAATCTGAACCTTGCCTTCTGGAGGTGAAGAGCTTGCTTAATAAACCCAGGCACCATTTTACAAGCCCCATCCCCTTTATAATTCACTCGCTGATCAAAAATAAGCAGAACAAACCTGCATTTAAAGGCCAGTTCAAAACCTGGACGCCTAGGTTCTGGCACCCTTCCGTTCAGACCTTTCCGTGACCCTGGGAATTTCTGGTTTTAAGCACTGGTACACACTGTACGAGGAAGAACTTCCCAGTGTGAGTCAGTTAACCATGCATGTATCACTCGGGATTAAATTCCAGAATGGGATTGCAAGATCTGCCATGCTTGTTCTGGGTTAACTATGTAATCCTGACAAAAGTACATTTGTGTATCACTGAGTCTTCCCTTAATTAGGATCAAAATCCACTCCCAGCACTTCGACTGTTGCCATCATTTGATTTGTTGTCCCTACAAGAAGTACTTGTAACAACCAAGACAGTACTTACAATAATCAGCAAAGAATAAATAAAGCCGTTCTTAAATGTGTTAATGTTCTGCTATGATACAGTTTCCTAGACCTCCTTTTGCTATATTTCATGTACAATTTAGATCTGGAGGGGGGTTTCTGGCAAATGGCAGCTTTCTAATGCAGGTGTTTGAATTGTGCAGTGATACTGCTGAAAGTTTTCCTATTTGATTGCAACAAACAAGTTGTGCTATATTTAGGAAATAAGAATTTGCCAGACTCAAGCAGGTCTAGTCTATGACCTCTTAAAATGGTCAGTTTGAGATGTTTCAAAAGAAAACGCAAGAAATTATTATGGTTTGGGGTAACCTTAACAACTCAAGATTTGATTTTACTTTCTGCTAGCCACACATTGCCTGAAACATGAGGCTTTACATTCCTTCCAAAATGGGGTAGCATCAAACATATTAATTATGGAAATTCTTATTATTCATAAGGATGTCAAAACTTCCCCTAAATCTTGGTCTTAGATATGGTAACTGAGACCTGCAGCTCAGGGTGCACATTTGGCTGTAACAGTTTTGACCAAATTAAATGAATGAACAATATTAACCAGTAATCTAATTAAGCACACATTACTATGTTTGTATGTATTCTACAGTCCTTGCCACCTACCATAAAAGTATTAGAGCTCATCAGTGCAAAGAATATTGCCTTTAGCTCCAGCAAAAGAAATAATTTCCCTACAGGGCAGTAACGCACTTAGACGTGGCGAACAGCCACAGGCTGCAGGGTTGTGACTTTATGGTAAATAGCTACCTCTTTCATCAACAGAGCAATGAATTGGAAGAGCCCCTGGTGAAATGTATGAGGGTAATTTGATTTCTTCAGGTATAAACATGCAACCCACTCGTTTTCAGGCACCGCTAATTAGGCTGGGTTATCCAGATGCCTTGGGGTAATTATTTTGGCTGTACTTACTGATAGCTGGGAGGGTTGAGAATGTCAACCGTGTTCTTTCCCACCTTTGGCCACAGTCCCAGTGATTCATACTGCAGTGATCCTAAGCAAGCATCCCTTCTACGGGGCATAATTCTGCTCCCTCAATAAACATGTCTAATCCTCAGTTGCCATTAGGGTTACTTATGCCTGATGGTCAAACACACAGGCAACACAACGCCTTCATTTCTGTGTGTGCTTTAAGTGAAAAACTAGGAGATAAGGCTTATTTCCCTTTCTTTTACATGCTGCTCAGCAAAATTATTTTTTAGGACAGGACTATTCAGCAATTTAACCCAGTGAAAATATTACAGTAAATTACACCTCTAATGCATATTAGGAACAAGAAGTATTTAAATATCCATTTTCTTTACTAACTGCCTAATTAAAAAAAAAAAAATGAGGAGGAGGACTTGGCAATAAAACCAGGTATATGCAAGACAAATCGCTATCCCCACTGATAAAATGCTGCTATCTCTGGAGCAGAACGCAGCAGATTTGTATGCAACACATCCACTGAGTACAGCAACACCGAATAGTAAGGCAAAGCCCAGCACCTTCAGACACCTAGACTGTGTGATCAGATACGGTAGGAAGTGCAGCATACAGCATGCAGAGGAGCTAATCACAGCTAGAATATGACCAACAAGAACTCACTCTTAAAAGATATTCTTGTCATTCTTAAAAAGACCATTAACAGAGTCCTCAAGGGATCGCCTCTGCTCCATCGCACGATCCATCACCTCCCTGCGTCGCCACTATTTGCCTCTCTTCAGGCTTTCTGAAGAGTCCCTTTGCTCCCAAGCCTTCCTCTTTTTGTCTGTTTTTTTTTATTTTGGAGAACTCATTGTAACACAGAAAAACGCTGTAGACTAATGTGGGATTCTGACAAGACAAGGGGAAAAGTGGGAGCTGTTCTATGCACTATCGTGAGAGTGCAAAGCTGTTTCATTCCACCATATAATGCAGGATTTTCTAGGGATAATGGACCAGCTGAAATGTCATGTTATATCACCAGGGTGCAAACCTAAAGATGCTCCTAACTAGCCCTTCCCTGAGCAGCAAGCTCTTTGAAGTAGTATCCATCATTCCATACCAGCAACGTCAATTGGGTAGAACTTAGTATGGATAATTGATTTTCAAGGCTCTGCCTAAATGTCATGAAAAATAGTACTTACTAAAACAAGAGCAACGTTAGAAATTGTTTAAGGTTGACCTCAAACAAAAAAATTCTATCAAACTTAACCAAAATAAATTATTTTAAAAATATTTATATACACACGCAGACACACACACATTTACTTAGGCAAAACTTGAACCTGGAAATAAATGTTGTATTTCACTTTTTAAAATTATCTATATGGGTGTGTGTATATATACCACTATGTAGGCAGAAATACATATATGATATATACATAGGCACTTAATCTCAAATTTCTTTTTCCCATTTAAAATGATTTGGCAAACTTGGAACAGACTCATAAATAGTTTTATTCAAAGTGAAGCTGAATTTTCAATTAAAAAAAAAACAAACGAGTCACCTGAAACACTTTCCCCTYTGTTATTTAGAAATTACTGTACTTACGACGAGGAAGGGAGGTTCAGCAGAGATGCGCATCGCGCAGTGAGAAGACCCGGGAAAGCCCTGGCCTCCCAAGACGGGGAACCGCAAAGGCAGCCAGCACTARATAGACGTGTCGGGTTCAACAGCTCAGGGGAGTCGCTGCAGCTCGGGCCTTCGCGACGCTCACGGAAACAGGGGACGGACCCGCAGGGGGGCCAGAAAGCCACAAAACCGCCAGGGCAAATAAAGGGCCCCGGCAGCGGCGAAGGCATGACCATGGCCATGAACGCCAGCCTGGCCCGGAGCACCCGGCAGCGCTGACGGGAAGCACGAGCGCTCCTCGTCCGGGCACCACTGAATTCGGCAGAGCGCAGGCTGACAACGCCTGTTGGGCAGCTGCCTGCTCACCTGCTCGTGCGCTCCAGGGCCTGGGGCACGGAGGGGATATTTTGGTGCTTTGGGCAAGTCCCGCTGCACGCGCGTGGATTTTTCTCCCTCTTCTCAGTAGGGCGCTAAAGAGCAGAGCGCCGCCCTGCGCCACCAAGCCCGCGAGCCACTCGCATTCGCACGAGTTACACTGGTGACATTGGTCACGGAGAGTCATCTTCTCCAGCTGAACCATTTATGTGACAGAGGGCTCCGCACGTTTGGAAGGGGCACTCATGTGAGCAACGGCTCGCCGGTCTCTAGCGCCGATTTCTCTGCTAATAACGCAAGGGGGAGAAGATGCTGTTAATATTCAAACCTCAGAGATTTATTAGCTTTTTGTGCACTGCACATTTGTAAGTGTAAATGATGCAGAAAATTCATGTACATGATAATCAATTAAGAACAGTATTCTACACAAAAAAAATAAGACTCCACGCGCTGCATAAATGACACACTTTACTCTGAATTGACCTACTACATTTCCAGGAATGTGTCAATTAAAATTTTAGCCTTTTRGAAGAGGGGGAGAAAGACTATGAAAACCAGGCTATTAAATACTGGGCATCAAATCAGAATATTGTTTTCCAGCTGGCACAGTAAGAGAGGTTAAAATTTTAAGAAATAAAAGAAGCCAGTCAAAAACATGAAACAAAACAGCTCCCTCTCAAACCCACGGAATTAGGCACTACCTTGCTACTGCCCCACTAGCAGACATTTCACTCTCCGTTTTGTGATATTCTCATTTTTCAGAYGTTCTAACCCTTGTTTCTTTTAACAAAGGGAAATCATGGAGGGCAAAAGATCGCCGTCATCCCGTCAGGATATCTCTAATCTCTGGTTTAGGGCCACCTTTCTACCATACGGTAGTTACATAAGAAAAAAAAAAATTGCCTTTGCAAAATTATGTAAACAGACACTGTCTATATATATAACAGCATGTTTAACCATCATACAAAAAAGGCCTTTCCCCAATTACAGTTCAAGTTTTTACTATTATAAAAAAATAAATCTCGTCAGTGCTTTACTCCCTGTGTACTCTGCTTTCTTTCTGTATCTCACTCAGCTCAAGCAGGTTACTCAGCCCACTGACCGTTTCACTGTAAAGTTCTTTGCGCCTCCCTTGTGCCAAAGCTTAAACAATATTTGCACCAGAACTTAAAAATGAAATAAAAAAATCCAGTGACTCGTTGTATTTGATAGAAATTGCTAAAACCTGCAAGGAATTCCAAACCAGCAGAACCTTCCCCTCCACTGCCCTCCCAATGCATACTTACAAYGCAACTACGTATATGGGGGGCACATCTGAATATAGTCCTTTAATGATTAGAGAGCTAATCAACACAGATTAAGAACCAGGCCCAAAGGACTTGGTGAGAGTTTTACCATTAACTTCAGTTGGACCCATAATTTTTCACGTCAAGCGCTTATTCACATGGACAGAAGGAGCAGAGGTATAGCAACAGTTTCACTTTCCCAGGAAGAAAATATTACTACTAAATTTGTCTGGTTCTTTTTAATTGTAGCAGACCTAATTGGGAGACTATTTTGAAATAAATTAACCCAGAAGAGAAACTTGCCTTCACAAATTTGCATATTTAAATTTCTTCCTCCAACAGTTTCTCTGCTGGATGTTAGCTCCTGCCCACCCCTTACATCTTAAGCCTCCAAAATTCCTCCTAACATTTAAGGAACAGTTCGCTCATAGTTTTCACCCTGTATTTTATTTTATTTTTTTGCAGGCTACTTTGTTCCTAATTAAAACATAAAATGCAGGAATAGGGTTGACATTCCAGGCCAGCCTCTGCGAGTGCTAAATTTCAGCTGGAGCCAAAGTACAACAAACGCAGCCRAGAAGCCAAAGAGGTGCAGCAGCATTTTTGCTTCACGCTTATTGAAAAGCATTTGAACCCCTATCCAGTGAGAACGGAAAATCCACTCAGTCCTTTTCATCAGTAATTGTCTTCCCCAAAATAGCTGCCATTATCAACATTTTTGGGGTGGGGGAGGGCCGTACATATACCATATGCACCGGCACTGCTCAAAAGAAAACCAAAGGGAACAAAGCCTGGGATCACATTGCCAATTTTCATTACAGCCATAGGGACTCTTAACAGTGGTTTCTCAGATGTGTCAATCACCAAGCCCAAACTAGAGCAAAATTCCACCATCCACATCTCTACATGCCTGCTGCAGCACCTGCAAACCTTGCAATAGATTTATGTAGCGGTGGGGATAGATACACGTGTGTGGTTGCGCGTATAGGGTTTTTTGTGCGCTTTTTTTGTTTTGGGGGTTTTTTTTGCGTGTATGTGCTACGTCTTTTTGTCTGGTGGCAGCTGTTTCTTCTGACCTCTCCCGTCTAAAACTGCTGGGGTGTGCAGTTCCAGCAGACCTCATGGGGCTTCTGTAGAAACGGTGCTGTTCACTAGCTCAGAGAAGCCCAGGTTTTTGTCGCTAGATCACACATAATAATGATAACAATCATGCTCCAAGCTCATATGCGCTGATCCTCATGCTACCGGCTCAAGAAGCGCCCAAAGAAACATCTATTTAAAAAGTAATTGTGGAATAATACCATTTCTATTCCTGCCTTAGCTACCCGTGTGGAGGTGTGCTTCCCAGGATGCTCACTGTTGCCTTCGTTAACGTGGCCTTTCCAGTGGCAAACGAGTTTTCTTTTCATCCTGAAGTCCATTTATATTTATTATTACAGCTGAAGGGAACAGCTGCCCTTCCCTTCTTAGACAGGGAGTTTATAGAAGTCTTACAGAGGATTCCTTCCCAGAAAAGTAAGTGGAATTGGTGCATCCCATCCAGGCGAGCGATGTGGTAAGGCCACCGCACTTCCCAYAGCTGGGAGCCTGAGCAAAAACCCATTCCAGTCAATGGAAAGACTCCCTTCGCCTTCAGTGAATTGAAGATCAGGTCCTGAGCAACACATTAGTACCACGAAGAGGTGGGACAGTTATTTTTTTTATCTTTTCTCAGCAAATAAGATAAAGCAGCAAACCTGAGTCTTCTACAGTGAATTGCTGCCCTCTCAACCACTTTGACAGCTGYGCCCGAGAATGACCTGCTGAGAAGCACGTAGGCTCAGTACTTATTTATTTATTTTTACGGTGTGAGACTAGCTTTAATGTATTTCTTAGGTGAAAAGACAATAATAGGACCTAATCCTGTAAGGAGCCGAACGTTTCCAGTTAAGCGCTGACCATCTTCCATTCCCACTAAATTACAAAGACTATGAGGGCTTCCCACCCCTTGCAGAGCTGGTGCAAGGAGGAAGGTTTCCTAAACATGGTTCATTCCTTATTTTTAGATCCATGCTAGGAGCTCGATTCTCTGCCCCTGTAAATCAGCACTGGTCCAGGGCAGAAGCAACTCCAAAACGCTGCTAGAAGGTCTACCCAAAGAAGATTGCACAGATTTGCCTACAGGACGTTATGCTAAGCCAGTATAAATTCACAAAAAAGGGACATCAACACTTTAATAGCCACTCTGAATACGTATTTTCCCCCCAATTTAAAATGACTTCCCAAGTAATGGTTTTATTTCTCTCATTTTTTTTATATTACCCTTTTATATCCAAAACTTTAAACACTCAACTGTTTGTTTTACGATGCCTTTTATAGTTCTGGCATTGAAACCACAGCTAGCCCAGTGTCACGTATAGAATTTTAAGAATTCTCATCCACTAACAACGCAATTTTAGACTCTTTCCAGATGAACTGAATTAACGATATGAATTACTTTGCTAAGCAGCGTTGGTTTTTTGTTTTGTTTTTAAGTTGTTTGTACATAGTAAATCGCTCTGAATTATAGGAATTTACAGACAAAAATCTCCTTTAAATTCAGTACTAAACATATATAGCAATCTAGTAAGAAAAAAAAGCATTGTGAATCTTATTTTTTCTTCAGAATGCATACTCAACTTCTTTACTTTTCCTTTTTTTTTTTTGGTTAGTTGGGAGATTTGTTTATTCACCAAAAGAATGCATCCATGCAATCTAATTCCAAATAGCAGAAGTGTAATATGGGAGAATAAGATATATTGTGCGGTTTGTTTTACCAGAGAAATATATTTAGTTTTAGTGGAACTCATAAGCTTATAAACTACCTACAGAAAAAAAWATATATATATCCAGCCATAAATCTTTGCTTCCTAGCTTTTAATTGTAAAACTCTATTACTGTCGCTCAAAGGGTTAATGCGTCTCTTGGCTGGAGGACAATTCATTCTACGGCTAAACGCAATGACAAATAACCATTATTCTTTCCAACTGCACTGATAATCGGGACAGCTTAAACATTTTCGCCGGTATAAGTGAAACCATTAATCCTCTTGGATTTCACGATAAGTGGTGACTGCGAAATAATGACTGTGTCATTGCAGGCAAGAAAAAATGTTAACAATTAAAACAAGTTAGCCATTATCTTACAGAGTACTGAATCGCTTTCACATTTCATTAGCAATATTGTAAGTGATATGTACCTTATTAAAAAGCTCTTATTATCCAAGAAACCTAATTAGTCAAAATCTCTCAGTCACTGGTTTAATTTTCTAATGATATAAATGCTGTGTTGGGTAACGCAATGTGAGGAGACTCGGCTGTTTGTCCAAAAAGAAGTTTCAATAAGAAATTCAAAAATATCCTTTACGATGAAAGGTGCAGCGTAAGGAAATGTAGCTTTCTCATTACTATGTCCGGCGAACTAGTTTTTTGGTAATCCACGGCATGGACATACAAGCATAGAAAAATCATTCTCCCTTCTCTGCGCTTAAGCAAGTCGGTAGGTGCTATGTTGAAGGAAAGGTCCGAGAAAAAGGCAGCRTAACTTTTTGTCAAGCTGCAAGAGGCATTTTCATTCTCCTCACACTCAACCCTGAAGCTTCCTATAAATGAAACTGCTGAACTAACACCTGAGACAGATCCACACCTGGAAGTGCAGGGGAGAGAGGCCCCTGCATTTCTTGAAAGCAATGTCAGAGATCACAGTTTCAAATCCTACAGGCTTTAGCCTCTAAACCCCTAAGAAAAAGACCAACAGTAGCACCGCGGTTGCTGCTGCTGCTGCTGCTTTTTAAAAAACATACAATAAGTACTACAGATATCTCTCACTGTTTTTCCAGACATCACTTTTGCTTTTTCTTGGTCAGAGGAGTGAGACCGGGGTGGGGGGGGTTTCACCACCGTCGGGTACCCAAGTGCTCCTGCAAGCGTTCCCGCGCACAGAGCGCGCTGCCCGGAGCGCTGCTGCGAGCGTCCGTCTGCACGGCTTGCGCCACGCTTACTGCTTTTACATACGCACCGTATAGGAGCCGGTGCGTACGCGATACAACATAGCTGCAAGCCAAAGCTACTGTATCTCAAAAAAGCGACTATGAGAAGCAGGTGAAGTCGGGTCATTTTTATGCCAAATAAAGCACGTTTGGACTGACCAAAACATTCACAAAATCCCCCTGCATTTGTCATATTCCTTCATCTCAAAAGAAAGAAAGAAAACAGGGGAATGTCACACAACCAAATTTTTTATTTCACAGTGAGATTTCATTTCCATTTTACCTGCATTATTTCTTTTTTTTTCTTTCTTTTTTTAAGACAAAAAGAAGCCCTGAAAATTAAAGGAAATGTTTAATTTCAGGCCATGTAATACATACAGCTTTGTAAAAAATATGATTATTGTTGTAATGGTTATAACTTTTACTTCACTGGTCAAAGCTAAAGATGTTATGACAGTGATCTAATTCCTGTCTTCCTTCCCCCACTTGTCCTCGCCTCTCTT
The DNA here is from genome assembly GCF_003343035.1 of Apteryx rowi. Classification (NCBI taxonomy): domain Eukaryota; kingdom Metazoa; phylum Chordata; class Aves; order Apterygiformes; family Apterygidae; genus Apteryx; species Apteryx rowi. The sequence continues at coordinate 3,800,676 of NW_020447308.1, read as the reverse complement.
CCCTGCATTTAAAGCTTTGGCTTGTCTAGAGAACTGAAAAAGCAATTATTTAGGATTAAAAAATCTTGCACTATTTAATACTCTGTCCTCAAACAGATACTAAGGTATCTCTCAATCTTTCCCTTATTTTTACTTCCAGATGCCCTGCACAGTCCCAGATGTAATTTAGGAGGGCTGAGCAATGCTGTTTGACATACTCTCAATGTACTCGAGCACGAGGTTGACCCCATATTTTCCATTTTCTTTTGGACTTAAATACCAGCATCTCAAACTCTGATGCCCCATAATTTAAAAACTTTGCTCCTTTCCTGTCGTTAGAGCTGTCCAAGCTCCCTAACAGTTGCAGCTGCAACTGAACTGTAAAATTAGGGTTTGGTTTTCAGTGAACAAATGTTTGGACTTGGGATTCTGGCTCATATTTAGTAATTAAGAATGTGCATTTGAGTTGACAAGATAATATGACTTCCGTGTCTCTCACAGCAGGAGTTTTGATCCCATGTTAGTGTTCAACATATGGTTTTTTATACATTACATTAATGCGACTGCAATGTACTGTAATGTGTAGTCAAAACACATTTCCAAACCTATCTTCTTTCTTTCAGAAGTTTTTTCTAAAACAAAAAATAGTTTTCCTATTTTAATAAAGCTTGGTACTACAGCTAGCAAGCAAAGCTTGCAGGAGAGGAGCAAGAGAGGTGGCTGTTTTCATTTGCTACTCCATGAAAACTGAAAGTCACCAAATACACACTCAATATAAATACAGTCCTCCTCCTGAGGAAAGTGTAGTGAAAGCCGTACTCTGCAGGAAGCCTTGCACCTTCTCTACCTGAYGCACCTTCTTTACCTGGGGCGTTGCAGAGATGAGGACGGGACAGCTGGGTGGGAGAGAAGACCATGCAATGCGTCTCAGAGCAAGCAAATTGCTGAAAACGCTTACGTCTGCCATTACTTCCACTTTGRCAAATACAGTCTCCTCCCACAGAGCTCCTCAATTTTTGCCCAACTTTGTTTTTCCCCGGGGCAGAGACACATACCTGCTCCGTGAGGAACCCTCTTCTGTTGGGTGTTGAAGAATACTTGCAGCAGCATAGTTGTCGGGATAGTTAGTAGGAGTTATTTCAAAGCTAACATTGGAACTGAACGCCTTGCTGAACTCTGAGCCATGAAAATTTCCCCGCAGGTTTTAAAACTGGGGAATAATTGCTTTTCTTTCCATTTTTATTTTATTTATTTTATTTTTGTTTTACTATTATTACTTGTCCTTCAAGGCCAAGCCCTTCAAATCTTAAGCAACAAAATACAGAAAGGACTAGAATTTGCATTCATCCTGCTAAAACTATATTAGTTTTCCTGAAATAAAGACAAGGTTAAATACTAACATGTAACGAGCATAGTCCCTCTGGTGGCATCTGCAAAAGGTACTTACATAAAAATGTAAGTGTAGGGGGAAAAAAACATTTGAATTAATAAACTAATACTCACAGGGAGCAAGGCACCAAAATTCAAACCTACACCACAAGCTCGTTGCAAGCGAATATTGTGATCCCAACGTCAACCCTTGTTGAAGTTGTCTCCTATGCCACAGGAAAGATGCTAGGATTATTTTCCCCTAAGCCTGAACCTTATTAAATTCAATTTAGTCTGGCCTTTCCTAGCTGTTAGGGGAGAATGATATATTTTTTCTCCGTAGGCTGGACAGCACTTAAACACAACCAGGGATTCATGCAAAACCATTCAAGACTAAGGCAAGTGCTTCGGGGCGGGAGGAAAAAATAACTACAGCCGTTGCTGCAGTAAATTGTCAACTGATGTGTTGCTTCAGGATGGGTCAAATCAGCCGAAAGTCAGATCCTGGCTTTGCCAATGAGTCACAACTTTATCAGGTCCTGCCTCTGGTTATTACTGCCAATGTGACCATCTCGTAACTAAGGAAAAGCTAGCGCAAAGCTCGGCCTGTCGTGTTCTATATAATCTGCGGGCCTCAGCCTGTGTCTGCAGGTGTTTCTCTGTATTGAATCTCCCTGGGGAATCTTCGGCTTCACAGCAAAAGCCGGCTGAAGTGAAAGTGATTTGATTTGGATCCTATTACAGGCACTTTACCTCTTCTATTTCCGTGATAATAGCAGATTGGAGTCGATTATTGTACCGGGAGGGAAGTTAATGTGTTGTCGAGAAACACTGGTAAAAGTGGCACAGGAAAAGGTGCATAAATAAAAGTTTAGAGAGAAGGAAAAATCTGGGAAGCAAAAGCTGCCCAAGTAAGCGTCTTTCGCAGCTCCTACCGGAATTCTCTGAATGGCTTTGGATCTTTTTTGGTCTTTATTCCCATTTAAAAAAATGAAGGATTTCTTCCCTTTTAATTCCGTCACTCACGTCCGTCCGTAGAGGGTCTCTCCTCCTCCCCCACGGCAGAGCCCAGGCCCTGCCGGGAAGCTCAGCCACCCAAACAGAGCTGCCGCGAGGACTGCGTTTGCACTGATTATCTTGCTTTGTATTCCCCCGAGTCTAAAAGTTTGCCAGCCTCAACTAATGCACCTCAGAGAATCACAGAAGCAGGAATGAAACCCTAGCCGGGCTTGAAAGAGGCACTTTATGTCCGTTCACAAAAGAAAAGAAAAACATTGAAAAATTTCCAAGAACTCCTGCTAGGTGACAAAGTAGCATTTGTAAGATGCCCTTCAGTGCTCCTTCAGCTTCAATACTGAAACCTTTGTGTGCTCTGCGGTGCGGCTTCAGATGGAAGTGATACCGGGTTAGAAAAACATGCTACATCAAACAAGACGGGGCTAATAAGATGCAACAATCAGGTTTTGCTCTGATTTCAAATGTCGCTGAAAAATTTTGTGCATCTCACCCATACGCTTGATCATATTTATACGGCAAGCTGAAAAAAACAGGAATAACTAAAATTGAGACTTGAATTCAAAGACTTTTCCAAGCCAGAGACACAACGCATTACCGAAACATAACCGCTGTTAATAAACTGGCACGCAGCAGCACAGCCTGCACGGGGCTGAGCTTGGGGAAGGAGGGCGCGGGAAGTGGATGAGGCAAATTTGGGGAATATGACTGCAAAAAGTTCCTTCTGTGGAGACTTTCCACCTCAGCCCTATCACCTTTTTCATCCTTTCTACTCTAACGAACAGGCAGCTCTTCTACCCCTCTCACCTCCATCTCCCATTTCCATCTTTTTGCTCTGCTTATGTTTGAAGTTAACTCCCAATAGCACCAAAGCTTTTCTCCTTATTCAAGCACCTTTGCCGCTGCTTTCAAAAAGGGTGGAAAAACTGGTACTTTTTATCCCAAGTGTGGTTTTGAGTCAGACCTGCCTGAAAAAGCCTGCCTGACAAATAATAAGCAAAATAAACAACAATCGCAACAGTGTTATTAAAAAACAATTTTTAAAATTCTCCTTTGGTCTCTCAGCCTTTAAGATGAACTTTATATTTTTAAACTTTATTATTTTTAGACCACTATTTTCACATGTCTGAACCACACCCAGCAGTGAATTTGCTTCAGCAGACACTTGCTTGGGCATTGCTGAATGGGTCAATCAAAAGAGCACAATCTACTTATGTAGCAGGATGGTGCAGAAGYACATTAGCATTCATTGCTTCAGGGTCCTGATCTTCCATACTCCTCCTGTTTTAGAATATCCAGAAAATCAATGGATTCTGTATTTGGATATCTTTAACTACGGGAGGGAAATACAGTGTCTAGGCACATCCCTGTAGCCTGAAATTTGGCACATCTATTTACACCTGTGCACATCAGGGGAGCACAGAGCCCTGCCAATCCGACTGCAATGTTTTGCACCCACATTTACCTACAAAGTGTAAGTTAGAGGAGAAGCAGGACTTGGTGCCCAAACTGTTGCAGGGAAATAATTTTCCCTCTTAAGAAATRGCTGCTCTATTGGAAGAGCACGCTGAAAACGGAATGAAGAACAGGGACAAGAGCAGTCTTTCTGAGGTGGAGGCRACAAGGACGGGGCTATAATCTTACAGAACCTATGGACTTTGCAGGCAGATGGTGGGACACGCGCATCCAATCCTGCCCCTCTCAGGAGCCAGCAGATACACCTAAGTTGATTATATGCTGTCTGCACAACAAGGAGCTCTCAGATCCCTATGTTTATCCACTGTCACTTAGGATAAAACTGAGAAAAGACACAGTCATTCAATTAAAAAAAAAGTTAATTAAAATTTCATTGTCATTTAATTTCCAGCTGCTGAATTATTTTTGTATGGGGAAGCCCAAAAAACATACGGAAATTTTGGATCTCCTCTTATTACCATTGTTTGAGATTAGCTGGATTTTTTTAACACATAAATGTGAGGGAAGTTTTAAAGTGAAATATAATTCTAAATCACTTTGATACCCAAGCATTGCACCACCAACACAATCAATTCAACAAAACAGAGACCAATCTGCAAAATGCCCTCTATTTCCCCTTCTCCTTTCCTTCCCCTCTATCACAAGGCATCGGATATATTAAAAGGCTACCCGCTCCCTACATAAGCTAATCCACTCCACTAAGGATTCACATCTGTGTCTGATTTATTATTGTAAAGGCAAACTCTGGGTTGGAAATTGTGGACTGAAGTTGTACTGTCATTCCCTTTCTACAGAGAGGCCCAGAATGGGATGCAGGAGAAACATAAAAGTGAAGTAGACATCTGCACAGAAGACGTGCTGAAGCACACAGCACCTGTGTCTTCTTACTCTTCCCTCATCCAACCCAGGGAATCAGGAGTCTGACCAACTGCCCTCCAGTTCTGGAGAGCCAGAGGATCGATAGCTCTGCGGCGCTGACTTATTAGCCTTCGTCATCTGCAATAACGTACCACTGAAGTCAGTAGAAACAAACTCTTTTCAAAACCTAGTGTAAAGATCACACCTATGCCCCAAGCAGGTTTTCTGTGAACTATGTAAGATGTACGTCCAAGTGACGAACCACACTAAGAGTGGGCAGCAGTGCCTTCAACCAGGGCCTTGGTTAGCTTATACAGCCAGGGCTGAAATACCTGTCTTTATGGTTGTCATTAAGAGCGCTAACTTCTCTCCAACTCCATACTACCATCATGTTTCCTGATGCAGCCCTGATGTGAAATTTTTCCCAGGATACTAGGCTGCCCAAACTATGTTAATTTTAAGAAGAGTATAGGTTTGTGACTACAGCAACTCCTATAATTTTATACAGAGTTCACACCAAACAGCACCAATGACAGTTATCAGAGTCAAAGTCAGTCTTATGTGTGAGAAAGGCAGAGAGGGATTTGTTTAATGAATCTCAAAATATCTAAATCCCAGGTAGAAATTACGAAGAAGGCCTGGAGGCCCTATAACAACACAGCAGGAGAAAAGGCAATGAGAACCTTTTATTCTATGGTTACTATGAAGAGTATCTTGAGCAGTGAATAATTTTGACTGCGACACAGAATCTTGAGCAGAAAAAGAGAAGGACGACTAAATTCTCTCTTTATAATCCCTCTTCTGAAAATGGGTTTCTTCCTCTTCCCATTTGCCTCCTGGGCTAAACAATCACCTTAAACACATACGTGAGCGCTGAGGGTTGTTTTAGCTTTCTGGAGGACAGCGCCAGAAACAACACTTGACTAGAAGGACTGAAATCAGTCCCTATACGCAGCACATTGCATTCCGTGTGGAACTGCCTCTGCCTCCAAGCGCAGGGATGCTCCACCGTTTTGATGCATTGCTGAGCGCCGTCCCTAACCAAACAAAGCTCGGCATCTGACTAGTTGTTGCAGGCAACTGATTTACATAATTACTTTGGATTTTTCCCCTCAATAACACACAACATATGAATCACTGTACTCTGTCTTAAAGTCATTATTAGCCAATTAGAACCCCGGGATTTGCATAATCACTCTTCAGTTATTTCTTGGTAATCACACTGTGATGTGCGATTACCAGACTCTGATTGGTGATTGTACAGTGGATTATAAACTCAGAATTATTGAGGGGCTTTTCGGCAATAAAGGAACAACCTCAGCTGCTCGACTCCCTTTCAAGCTGGCATGAAAGAAAGCGAAAAAGCAAAAGATGAGTAAAATCAGGCTGCTGGAGTGATGGAAGAAAAACAGTAGTTCTAATATTTATTAGCTCATGAGACTGAAGGATCAGTTTTCTGGATTCCAGCTCTGATACCAATACAGGTACAAAATCCCTATGTGCTACAGCCCTCACTTGTCTGTAAGTGTAGCTCAGAGAACAGTAGAAAATGTCACATAAAATCCAGAATTAACATAAGACTCCAGTGAACCCTGCATCACGTCCCTTAGATGAAGTGTGGCCCTGGCTCTGTGTGCTGGAAGCTACCAAGACCATACACAAGGAAGGGCTCCGTAATGGCACCTGTCTCCCATGGGTGTTAACACAGAAGAGCAGGCCTGGGGAGAGTTACATATGCAGAGAGACTTACAGAACAGGGCCTTTTTCCTGGGATATCTCCTTGTAATACGCTCCAGATGCTGTCACGCCAATTTGATCAGGAGCAAAAAACTGCCCATGTGGATGATGAATCCTGTGACTAAGTAATAGCCTAAGTCAAGTGTGGATGCGACCGTTCTTTGGAAGACGGCAATGTAATGAATCTGCTCCAGGGTTTAGGGGGTTAAGTGGCTTGCCGGAAGACAAGTTAATGATGTACTGCTGTATTCAATGAAGATTGATTGAGAATGGTATAAATGGGCAGTGGGCAAGGACAAAGACGCGTGTTTGGGGAATGAGGCAGAGTGGTGGGGAAGAGACAGATTACAGCTGAAGGTGGCTGGTGTGTTGAGTTGAAAGAATAGTCTCAAAAACCATAGGGAGAGACATTTGGAGGCAGAAGATTTCCCTCATGTTTCATACTGTGAAACACACAGAGAGCAGAACAGTCATGACACGGAGCTACCGACAACATTTGCATCACCTAAGACCGCTAGGCTACCACATCTTTAAACGCAGACGTAACAGACTGTGGTTTTTCATCCTTCTCTGCGATCTTCCCCGCATTTTGAGGTAGCACACTGATTAGTTTGCATTAAAAACAGACCGTAAATCCAGAAGATTGAAATATGCAAGAATGCAACCGCAGGGGAAGGGAGGGAAGAACAAAATTGCAGTTATACGAGAGYGTCCTGTAGCCTTGCAGCAAACACGGAACATTAACTTGTCAGAAAATAGGGAGAGGAGCTGTCTTACTCCGTGGGCCTGATGACCGSAGTGGAGCTTTATCACCAGGTTATTATCCGAGGGAAAGAACATACTTAGGACAGAGAAGCCGAGCAGAGTTCACAAAAACAAGTTCAACAGGTAACTGACACAAAGATGTAAGAAACGCCATCGTTATAATCTAGCCAAAGCRGAAGAGTTTTACAGGTAATAAATTAATAGTCTAAAATCCCTTTAAATGCAAGTTAATGCTGCACGGTACTGCTGTACCCATGACAAACACAAAAGCTTTGCCCAGTAAGTACCTAAGGCTCCAGTTGCAAAGTAAAAATAGTAACAATTTTGGTCTGATACCAAGACAACTGAAACTATAAATCACACACGAGGAGCGCAATGGAAGGAAATCCCATGGCCTGGACACCATACAAAACAGGCAACTCTAATCTCTAGTCTTGTTAGCTCCATCTATTAAGTAAGCCTGGTGGTACAATAGAGCTACAACTTCCCTCAATGAATCTCATTATAGCACTCATTTGTTGTAATGGAAAGGGCACTTACGCACAATAACTTGCAGTGGCTCACTTTAATCCACCCTTCCTTTCTGTATCCCTCCTTCGCTGCTACTATAAACAAAGGAATCCCAAATAGCCTATTTAATCGAGCATCCCCAGGTGTAATAGGTGCGTGGTAATTATCCAATAGATTCCCATCATAATCTTCTTGGTTGATGGAAACCTCTACTGGTACCACAATTGCAATAATGAATTCTGCTAACTCCCAGATGCATCGTTTGGGTCTATCTGCTGTGATTTAGCTAGTCTCTGAAGTTCCAAAACAGGATCACAGCCAAGGCGGAATTAAGACATAGTTACTACAGGCCTATGTAGTTATGCTCAAGGGTCTCAGTACTTTGAATCATTTGATGACATGCAAGTTTARATTTTCAGTTAAAGAAAACAAACCAATAATTTTTTTCCATCATGGCTGAAAGCAGAATGACATTTCAAGCCGTGTACAATTTCCTAGCGTCATCTTCCCGACTATGCAGAAAGCCTGAAACKGTATTTGTCAGAGTTAACAGTACTGTTCTTCCCAAGACAGTGCTACCTCCTAAATCTGGGAGGTCTCCCTAGCTTCTGCGCAAGCTGGTTTACTCCTGCAAAGCAGGAGAAGAAAGCAGTAGGCTGGATACAGCCCAAAAAAGCAGACACACAGTCGCTACTGGAATCGCATAATAGGACGGCTCCCTTCCCCAGCACGGTTTTCTGCATGGGAAATATTCTACTGACATTTCACGTTATGGTTACGACTATAAAGCATCAACAGGGCTTCGCATGGGAATGAGGCCAAGCAACAGACCTATGACAGGCAAACATTTGTGGTGCCTTAAGGTCCAGCATGGTGTGCGAGTTGGCTTCTTTTCTGAGAACTGTAATGTGAAAGGCCTTAAGCCTCATTCTGCTCCGTGAACTGCACTACCCAGCCAGACTGCGTCTCCACACAGCACTGCTAACGGCGAGAGAAGGTGATGCTTGCTGGGTGTCCGACCCTGGCACTGCCCCAGAGAACAGAACAGGGGCTATGTGAACTATCACTTCTACAAGACACTGGTATAACTTCCAAATCAAAATATTTTCAGCTGAAATATTTTCCTGTTAAAACACGCATGGTTTTGCAGTTTCTCACCCAGTGGAAAAAAAAACAAATGTCTAAGGAACAGAGAGACACAAAACATCATTTAGTCAAAAATCCAATTTTCTGTTGAAAACCACTTTTGACTGTCCCTAATTAGACTTATATCTACCTCAGCACAGGACTGTTTATTTCTGGGTCCATGCTTCCTCTACCAAGCACACCTGGTCCCTGCCAGAAGTGGTCTAGAGGGACCTGTCACTGTACCTACCTCTAATCTTCATAGGGATACTCAGGTACACTTTAACTGAACCACAGTTCTGCACTAAAACCTTTCCCCTCTGGGAACATCTAATCGTATATTAGAAAAAAATCAAATACAGTAATAGGTTGTTCTTATTTTAAAAACATTTCAACTGCATTAAAAGTGCTAATACAGTTTGCTCAGTTCAAACCAGGCTAACAGCAATTGCTGCCTGCATCTATAGGGCTCTCTGCTGCATGTCCCTTATTAGCTAATTTTCTCACATCAAGCTCATTTAAATCTATTTGTCCCAGACCACCCTCTTTAAAGAGAGGAGGATGGGATCTCTTGCTACTCAGGCTCCCATCCTATTTATGACTGAAGGTTTAAGGATGCTTTACAAAACTTTCTCAGTCTCCTCTTGTAATTCAAATCAATTGTAGCCATAAAACAAAAATTCTGGAATTTATATTCCTCCCCCCTTGAAAAAAAATATAAAAGGTTTAATTTGATAATTGAAGAAATAAAAGGTTCTTTTCAAACCTGACATTAAAAATCTCTAATAAAAATGGGGAAAATGAAGGTCTAGGATGACAGTCTTTATCAAAGTGTATATAGAGACATTATATGTTCCAGTAATTGTTTAGGCCGGTGAATTAATGAATCCCTGGCTGTAAGTCTCCATTTGAAATGATTTCAGTGGTGTCTGCTGCTCTGCTGCTTTGGAAAAGCCTGTTGTCTGAAGCTCTGGAGAAGGGCCTTGAACCCTGCCATTCAATCCCTTTCAGCCCATCAGCTGAGTCTAATTGCCAGAAAGCACACGAGACCCCTAAGCCTGATTGTTCCCCGACCTCCTTTGAGGTTCTGAGGCATGAAAAGCAAAAGGGAAAAAAAAGCTCTCTTTTGATCTTCTGTTTCTTTCTCTCTCTCTCTCTCTCTCCCTCTCTCTCTTTTTTTTTTCCTGCCTACTCCTACTCTAAGAATGACACATTTCTTTATATGGCTTCTCCTTCTTATAAAGACAATAATTAATAAGGCCTTTATAAAATGAGGCTTGAATTGGTGTCACCTTCAAGGGTGGTCTGGGGCTCTGAAGTGAAACCCCCGGTGGGCTTAGGCATTGCATGGCCTTTGCACAGGTCAGGTTTAAATACCCTGACCTCAATTTTCACTCTCCTCCACTAATGAGCCGATTCACACATGGATACAAAATTATACGAGGGAAAAGACAAAAGGAGCAAGGTGTAGTTGACACCACACTGGCCAAATTTTATTATCATCTTTGTGCCTATGACATCACAGCTGTGGACATTGTCAAAGCGGCGAAATCGCTTTCTCCCCCCTCGCCCCCCCACTTCTTTTAGTCCCCTGCCATCAGCTTTATATAATTACTTTCACAAACTCGCACTCTCTGCCTATTATTCGCCGAGATGTCACGAAGCCGCGACATTAGGTGGGACCGGTGACCGGTTGCTGGGCTCTCGCGCGGTTACACATGCGTAACTGGGGCGCTTTTCTTGAGGTTCTGCTTCAGTGCCTCACTGTCGATCGTTAGGAGAAAGCGGCATTATGTGTATCCATGCTATTTCACAGGCTTATCAATCTGACATCAAAAGTTTAAAAAAAAAATAAAATAAAATCACACCAGGGATGTTACGTGTCCATTAAAAGAAGATTGTTGATGGTTGACATTGAGTGAGTTGTCAAAGACAGCAAGACATGCATTGCATAAGTTTCTCTATTAATGCAAAACGTTTAACAAGTTTATTAGCGAAGAAGCTAAAGGGGGAAAAAAAGATGGTATGACAGCCACACCCGTGGGTTGTAAGCCTGTCAAATCCCGTCAGATGAGCAAGGTCAGTATTTGGATAGGAGACAGAATCAGTAGGAGGCACTCTTCCTCTGAGTCAGTGGATCCTACACCCAGGCGCTTTTATAGCGGTATATAGGACAGTGCCTTAGGGCTAATTCACAAGCTTATGTTTCTGCGTGACACAGCTACAACATGTTGTTGATAAGCTCAGAAACAAGTACTAAGTATTTCCAGTAATTAAAAAAATCCCATGCCACTTTTTCTTACCATAGGAAAGCTGACTCCAATGTTTCTAATCATGCAATTACAGTCTACCGTCCTTAATCCCTAATATGGTTTCAAATGGTTGTTGTTTTCTTCGCTTCTTGTCCCGAGATGTTGTGTGGTGTTGTGGTTAAACACTAACTGAACTCCTAAGAGGTGGGCTGTACGTCACTCAAGTCTGGATTAATTCCCATGCATTAATCTAGCTTTTTAGGGGTACTGAAAGGCTGCTGAATAAATATATGCAACACGCTGCAAATTCTTTGCACTAAAAGACATAGGCTGTCACCATTGGGCCAGTTTTGGAGGTCTCGGCTCTCAGGCAAAACTCACAAATGAATTAACAGCATTCTTATTAAGAACAAATAGGACTTAAAACATTTGTTCATTAAACCTCATAATATGACTACAAGGCTGATAATCCCTTCTGCAAAATGCAGACATCTCTTAGCTGTAAAACAACAGGTATTTAACAAGGTACAATAACTCTCCAAAACCAATTACCCTTAACAAGGAATTACTAAAAAAATTGAGATTTAATTATTACTATTTTGTCATGAAGTGGTATTCAAGGAAAACAAACTGGCAAAATGTCATGATTTGTACTTTTTTTTTTTTTTAATTTGCAGTCTCTCTCTCCCTTTTGCCTTTTTCTGATACAGATTGGTTTTACAAGTGGAATGTTGAGAGGAAATATCCTAGAGGACGCGCATCTTTCATGTATGTACACAGTATACCACGAGACAAGCATTTCAATACGCAAAATATCACATGCTATTTTTACAAGTCAAGAAATAAGAAGCAATTTTATCAGATCCTTTTCAACCCGAAGAATTAAAAAAACAAACACCACAGAGACAAAGAAACACCAAAACTAATATGTGAAAACAAATTTCCTGCCTATATATGCAATATCTGTGGATGCTCATGCTGAAGGAGGAGAAGGCAACATGCAAATACTGCAGCCAATTTTACAAGATGTAAAAGCTCCTTAGTGGCAATTGAAGACATTCTGCACTTGAGCGGGACAAGACAAATATATGTTTTTGGTAGTTAGTTTTTCCCCTTCAAATCATCTGCATTAAGCACATTTGCAGGCAGACACTTCCCCTACTGTACAGGAGCTGCCAATGAACAATCAAAATGAGCTAATAACCCTCTCCGGGCACATGCTGATGGAAGAATGCACGCCAGAGTAACCTGATTCGGCCTCACCGATAGCTTTTTGTATGACAGCTAATCAAAGCTATAAGCAAAGAATGGATTAATTATTTCCTCATTCTTTTATCACTTTCTATTGAACTTCCAAAGTGCATGTGTTTGTAAGATTACTTTCTAGGAAATTAATATCGCATCTTCRACACATGCATCCTTCTCAAAATAAGAAAAAATTAATATGGGCTTCATATTTTTTTAACAAAAGCAAAATGATGCAAAATGGTATACTTACTACTTGCGTGACTAGAAATTCTATGGACCTGATCTTCAGTTAATATAACTACGTAAAGGTCCGTTGAATGATGCCCGTTTTTACCTGCTGAGGATTCGCCCATCTAAATTCATAAATGCAATACATTATGTTAGCGTGAGACAGCAATACAATCTGTTTCCGAGTCACCAGTGGGACTGAGGGTATATCAGTTTATCTGACTTTAGTAAGGTGCTGTTGTGCAGTGTTGTGCAGTGCAGAGCAAAGCTAACGAACAAAGAGAAAGTTATTTGAACATTTGTTAAGCAACAGGGTGGATGGTCTTCAATTTGAAAAAAATAAAAGTCAAAAAAAAAGTAGAAGTTAAGGTTTGTAGAATAACCCCATCTCCCCTCCCCAGAACACAGAATGAATCAGAGTCTTCCTTTGTTCTTCTGCACCCTSAGTTCCAGTTCCTATCTTCGCAGATATATTACATTTCTCAGCTATTCCTTGTAGTATGTAGGAGAGCAAAATTAGGTCCTTTCTATACACAGGGGGAAGAACTGAAGGACAGTCTGAAAAGCCTATCTTTAATATGCTTGATTTAAATTGGACATTGTATCATTCTGGGGGAGAAGGTGTTTCCCAGCCACAGTTGTCCAAATACAAAGAACATATAATGTCGTGGTTATGTTATATAGAATAAATTATTATCATACTAAGTCGGTTTCATTTCACATAGAACACAGCTATATACAGTGATGGGGTGAAATGCAAGTGCATACATATTTTTAAAAAATATTTCATAAATCTACTCAAAAAAAAAAAATCAAATGCTTGGTTTATAATTCCTTTACTATGTTTTATAGTACTGGAGTCAGATGGGCTTTTGGTGAGTAAAGTACTACTGTAATGGTACCAAAACTTGGCCACGTAAAAACATGAATATCAGTATAGKCAAAGAGTCTTAGATATATTCAAATATATCATATATTAGTATTTATCTGAACATACTTATTTAAAAGCAAGCTAAGTTATGATAAAATTCATGAGACTTTCACTACCCTAACCTTGTGAATTCTGTCCTTTTGGGGGAAGAAAAGTAATTATTAAAATTGCCTGAATGAAAGCCTGTCTGAGAGCAACGTTTCGTTTTCATAGCGTGTATTTCGGTTCCTCTTCTTCCCATAAAAATAAAATTGGGGAGGAAAAACGCCTTCCTTTTGAGACCACCCACAACTCGTCGAGTAAAGAGCACACGGGCTTCTCCATGGATTCTGTAGGAAGCTGCTAAAACCCAACAGCCAGCGCACCCTCCAGGGAAGTCACTTCGACACGAAACTAATAAAGACGTCTGCACGTGCCTTTCTGCAGATGCGGTTCCAAAAGGGAGGCCTCGCCACCAACCTTCACTTCGGCAATAACACGTTCTAATAGGTGCCTTATGAATGCTGTCATACGAAAATTATGAAAGTGCTGTCTGTGGAAATATTTCTTTAAATCTGATTTTTTCCTCCTGTATTCAACACACAGCTATTATTACATTCTTAAGCCTATCAAAATATCACTAATTTTAAGAGTTCAAGAGCACCAGAAACCTTAACTTTCTCATCAGCTATTATCTGTCACAATTTCGGTCCCTTGGTGGCATCATTCTGCTGAAAAAGGTTCCTCATCTCGGCAGCAGCGATACTACTGGTTGTTCTCACTAGAGATTCCCGATACTAAGTTGCACTTACCCTCTTTGCCCCGAGACTTGCTGAAAGTTCTGAATTTTGCTGTAAAATTGCCCCCTCCCCAACAGACATCCTGCACCGCAGAATTTAAGCCTAACAGATTCCAGCATGAAATAAATTAGGTCTAAGAACACAGGAATTTCTCTGTCGCTGGCTCTAACAACATATGGCGACCGGTGGACTCGCGAGGTTCTGCCCCTGACTTAGGTACCAAATAAAAAAACTCTGTTACACGTCCTACCTGTAAGCACTCTTGGCATGAAGCCTCTGGCCATAATCTTGCTCTCCCGATTAATCTAATCTTGATCTTCGGCATATAGTAAAAGACTCGTTTCTTTCCCCAACATTTCTAATACAGGCACAGTTCAAACAAAAACCTAAACTTGGTCAAAATCTGTATCTGTGGTTGAATATTGCCAAAGGCCTCATTTTGTAATAGGCTAAACCAAATAGTCAGATATTTTTGGTAGGAAAAGTTTGCTCCTAAGGAGAGTCTTTGCTGAAAATTTTATGAATAGAAAAAAAAAAAATCCTTTTTAATGAATTCAACAGAGGAGGAGCAAACAGAAACACCAAATGGCAAATACATTTTTTTTTTCAAACAATTACAGTATTATTTTATGTGAAATCTGTTCTGTAACAATGAGAGAAAATTAGTGAGTATTCTTTTCAAAAGATACTGCAGGATGGATTAACATTTATGATCCAGAGTTCAGTGACTTGGATGTTTTCATTTTCTTTTTTTTTTATATTAATTGGATTTTCCAGTATACACTGAAGTGGTAAAATGCATTTAATCAATATGCTTTGGGACTAAATTAGCAAAGTACTAATTTTGTTGTGCAAGGTTATATTATGTATTGTACATTTTTAATCACAGTATTCTCAGTTTATTTCTCATTTGCGGATCTTATGATCCCACTGTGTATAATGCAAAGAGAAGAGAGAGTCAGACAAAGGCTCATGAGTTTAAATATATAGAGACAGAACGCTTTCCAAGGAGCGGGTTTATTAGCTTCTCATCCTAACCTGAACAGAACGACATGAAATTGTTACACAGCCACGTTGGCTGACGGCTAGCAAGGGCTGCAATACCACATCCAGCGCTCTTAAAATTTAATAAACTTTTTTTTTTTTTTTTTTAAAGGGAGATGCCTGCTGAAGAGATATGGAAGGCAGTAATTCTAGGGAGTGCTTCACCTGTCCCAGGTGTAGCCTGCATCCTTCTAGGGTCACATGGCAAAGGAGCAGGAGACTAGAGAACAGCCCTGATGGGCTTTATCAGGATGGTCTGGTGCTCATTCAGCAGAGAGAGGAGAAGGACAAAGCAGTATACACTRCTCCACAAAGGCAGAAAACTTCCATTAAACAGCAGAACAGCAAGAAAAGGGCCGAATAGGAAGCCTAGATCAGACACCAGATACTTTTGTCCCCGGGAAGGAAAGTCAGCGTGGAGCAGGCTCCGGGGCAGACAGTCTGAGCGCTCACAGCCCTGTGGCTGGGGACAGGCAGTAAGGACACCCAGCCTCCCGCTTCATCATTCCACCCCATGGGGAGAAGAGCAAGACAGGACCCCAGGAATGATAAAAGAGGAAGAACTGCATGACAAGAGGCCAAGGGTCCTAAGCATGAATCTCAGACTTGGGCACTACGGACTCATACGAGTTTGATTCAGGTCAGGTGTGGCCAAAAGATGATACTTCTGCTGAAAAAGCCAGAGCATATAATATGAGTTTATTGTGACTCGATGCTTCTGTGCTAGCTAAGACATAAAGCTTGTCACTACAGAGTTACTGTGTTGTACAACTTTTCACCAGCATAGCAGATTTATACCAGGTCAGTGTTTTGTGTTGTGGGGCTACAGCCTTTTTGACCCAATGCCAGGAGCCCCAAAGCCAGATTAATTATCTGGTCTGAGTCATTCTCTGGCCTGAGGAGAAAGGCTGTGGTTTACAAGAGCAGCAGACAGGAAAAATATGCCTCTGCCATTTCGCTGGGAATTTAACTCCTGGAAATCACCGAACATTCATGAATGGGATTCTACATCTGGCAGGGGAAACCGAGGTAGTTGGCAGGGTTTTTTTCAAACTGAGCTTACTTCAATGGGACAAATTTAGTATCAAAACAGCATCTTCTCTTCCTCTAGAATACATCTCATCTCCTCCCTTCTCCCCCTGGAGCATGCCATTTGTGCCTTTAGACCACACGTTTCTGTCGCCTTCACTCAAAATAAAGGAAGTGACATTTACGGTGCAACACCGCTAAAGGAAAGGCTATTCTCAAGATTCATTTTTAATCTGAGTCTTTTCAAAGGGAAGCACAGGTTAAAAAAAAAATAGAATAAAAAATAGGTTGCTTTGGCAACTGCCGGGGGCTGGCACCGCCGTCCCGTGGAGGCGCCRAGGTACAGTGCTTGCAGCACTTCTCGGGGGGTGGCTCTCCCCAGCATCACCCTCTAACCACAGGCTCTACCCGAAAGGCACATGGAGGTCTTGACTTTAATGGGTCAGGATGGAAAGTAATGATTTGCTCAGGAGTGGAGAACCAGTGTTAACTGTCTAAAATGGTGTGAATGGCTCAGATGTTCAAGGGCAGTCTATCAGGCACCAGACAGTATTATCAGGATCACCTGTCTGTCAGCTGCATTACCTGCTTTCCCCTGATCCATTTGTTTTAAAGGAGTCATTTGGTTTACTTCAAACAAACCCAGCAACCAAAACAAAGCAAAAACAGCTCCTTGCTAAGACCCTTAAAGAGGAAAGGGGACGAGTAACATATTTAAACATAAAGTTGAACAGAAAGGTTTAAAATTTGCAACTGATGCTGTGCACCAAGGAGATAAGAGCCTTCCAGACAAGTTAAAATGCACAGATACGCCAATCAACTCCGGCTAGATGCAAGGGGTGGCGAACACAGGTTACTCACATTACATCAGGCTATCTCAAGTTACTCAGATGACAATAATCACACACTTGTCTCATTGTGTCAACTTTTTAACAGGGGAAAAGCCATTGTCCACTTCAAGAGGAAACAGCAAAGCAAAGCAGATCAGATTATTCTCCAGTGAATTGTCAGGTTGAGGGAGTATTCCACTTATCTGATACCAGCGCAGACACCGATAGCAAACAGCTCACCTGACTGCACACAAGGACCCATTCTCAAAGGCAAAAGGCAATCTGTCTCAATTATTAAAAAACAAATTAGACAATCAAACTGGAAATTTGCCTTCTTTCTTAAGAGAGCCAGGAAGAGGGGGGAGCGGGGCGAGTTGTCCTCTGATGTAGCTGGCGCTCTGCTCTGCTAGAGTTTTGCTGCCCAGCAAAAAGCCTGTGGAAAAATATCCCACCAGTGTTGCCTGGGATACAACCCTGGTGCCCTCGCTCAGACAAAATAACCACTTAGAACCGGGTGAACACTGGGAAAAAACTTACGGGACACCTGGGAAAAGAAATTTTTCTTACTCTTGCTGAGGGCCCTTTTGCATTCATTCCGTATAGCATTCACGGCATGGACACCGAAACTGGCTGCAGGGCAATGTCAATCCATTTGGGGTAATGAAAACGGAAAGASTCAAGGTTGATACTAAAAATGAAAAACTATTAGCTGTAAGCGGGCAAGGATCCTGTTCTCTCTAAGCCCTCTAAGTTAGCAAAGACAAAGACCGCTCATTTGGGCTTTGCATTTAGGTGGCTTGCACTGCAAGACAACTAAATCATTTTTTTCCACGTGGATTTTAGCATAGTACATATGCACAGGCTTCTGTAGGGGAATGACGTATGCAGTGTCAGCTCATATCAGCTGGAAACTTTGGATTAGCTTCAGAGGGTACTGGATCTGCTCTTTTCTGTCTGTAAAAGGCACACGATACCACTTTCTTTAACCAGCTCTCCAAGGATGCTGACACAGTCCAAAGAAGAGCTGGCCTCCTAAGCCAGTCAGAGGGCCACTCCTGAACTAACCTTTCCTTTGAAAGGTCTCTGCTGGCTTTGTTAGGGCCCATGCCTTCCTGCACAGTGGGCATCTATCTGACCAACTGAACACAGCAAGGAAATTTAGGTTTCAGAGGCACTCGGAGAGCTTCACATCACATCCTACACTGGGGCACCCTGACAGTGCCCGTGCAGTGAAGACAAGAAATCAATTGTTTTTTTCCCCAAAGATGAGAAAAATTCCTTTTGGGGGATAAAAGATGATAAAGCTAAGAGGCTTTTCTTGGTAAGAAGTGACAGTCAGCTACAGATAAAAGGACTAGAGTCTGTTTTCACTCACAATCCCCACCAACCAGTCCCTTCAAGAATCACACTTGACCAGATTACTGCATAAAATTTTCTCCATAAAGGTACATTAATTTTCCCTTCTGACAGAGAAATTCTTATCAGGATCCAAGCAAATCTTTGCAACCACAAATTAATGCCAAGAGAAAATTAGAATTTCTAATGCTAAACTAGCTTCATTCAATATCCAAACATTTTGGTGCACTTAGGAAATGTTTCTTCTAAATC
This sequence comes from Apteryx rowi, assembly GCF_003343035.1. Classification (NCBI taxonomy): domain Eukaryota; kingdom Metazoa; phylum Chordata; class Aves; order Apterygiformes; family Apterygidae; genus Apteryx; species Apteryx rowi. Next base: position 3,781,895 of record NW_020447308.1, on the reverse strand, counting down.
TGATATGCCTATCAAATTCTGTTTGTTTGTTCTTTTTCCTGAAAAAGCTCTTGTAGAGTTGTGGGAGCCWCTCTCTGAATATGAGCAAACTGCCTGCATTACAGTGTTAGCCACTGGAGTAGCAGCACTACACTTAGGAAGGTGTGATGGGCCTTAAGCCCTGCTCTTGCCTTCTGCTCAGTTTTCTTCCATAACCTCATTTTGTAAGAAAAGTACACCTACCTTCTTCAGTCTTTTGGCACAAATCTCTACAGCCAGGACTACTCTTGGTGCAAGATTGCTGCGGCTGCATGTGCCCTGCAGGCCTTAAGGCTGGATCTCTTGCAAGTCCTGTGGAGGTTGCACTCCAGAACCTCGCTGAATCTGGGGCTAAGTGACTTTCACCCTATCGCTACTCCAGCTCCAGATATTTAAGTGCATATTTCGCTGAGTGTCTCAACCACAATAACAACAGTGCTTTTTTCAAATCTTGTGGTGATTCACAACCACACATCTTAGATCAGAGCAGAGGCCCTAAATGTAAAGTCCAGCAACGTGAATATGAAGATAATTAGTAATCGGAACTTCTGCTTGCTCTGAACTCTCGTATTCCTGGAAAAACATTACCAGAGCATTAAAGCAGAGAAGATAATAAGGCTTTTTCTTGACATCACCAAACTGTCTACATCCTAGCCTGAACGGCCTTTGCATTTCTTATTTTCTCCCTGTACCCCTATAAAACAGGAAACATCTTCTATGGTTTTCGTAGGCACTGTGTACAGAAGTTCTGTGACTCTAACCCCCCAGGCTTCCGCGTGTTATCACTTCAAAGGCACTGATCTCTTCTTGAGTCGTCAAAAGGGACATTTAAATCTCTGATCTGGAAGTTAAAATTGACTAAATGGAGATCTGATAATCGGCAGTTTTCCTTCCAGCCGCATCCTGTGCGTGCAGTAATAAAAGCAGTGATTATCTTTGATATGGCTGATGATGTTACCAGGATAGCAGACATTCCAGCTGCTTAATTTAATTTCAAATCCCAGTGATAGCATCTAATGGCTGTTTTTTAGCTAGTGCTACAGATTTCATTTTGTAGTGACCATTGATACTGTCAAGGTAGCTTGCTTTCCCTGATTGCAGAGTCCCAGCACAAGCTCGCTCACCAGGTAACCATGTTGTTTTAAAACACCACTCTGTATCACTCACATTAAAATCTTGAAAGTGATTAAATAAAAAAAAAAAACTGACAAAAATAGAATCTCTGGATAGTACTAACAATATTGGAATTAGAGATGGGAAAAATTCAAAATATAGATGGCCAGAAACCTTACTGCACTACAGAATATCAAACTATCATGTTGAGGCTAAGACTGGACATAGGCACAAGACTTAAGGCCCTGCTATTTTGTAGTTCTCTCCCTTTTCTGGGACACTGAGTAAAGACACGTTAGAATACACTAGAAATACACTCTGGGTCAGTGTCCTGTGTTTGCCAACGGATGTCAAGAAAAACAAACCCAATCAGGTCATGGTCTACCAATTTCCACTATGCTGTTATGTTTAGTAWGGTGTTTTTCACATGCTAACATTCCTCCTCATCCTCCTCACTAGCAAAGGTTCTCCTTTTCCTTACCTATATACTTCATGTTAGCTTGGTCCATCACAACTATTMTAAGCTCTCCTGGATCTGGGATACCAGAACATCATATCAGACAAAAAGAAAAGAATTAAAAATAACAGGCAGAAAAATTATCCCACCATGTACTAGTGATAGGACTCTCTGTGTATGAGTGGTGTCATGAGATGACAAAGCAGTAGGATGCAATGTTTGAATACCTTTTTTTTTTTCAATTCAAAGTCTCTAATTTAAGCTAACAATGACACTCCATTATCCAAACTAATTTGTCAGCATCTGAACTAGCCTAGTTTTCCATTCAGCCAGCTGGAAAGTTAAAGGTTGGAAGTGGCAGACTTTGGCACTGAAAGAAAAAACATGCTCCTTCATTTTTGGATTTTGCTTTTACTCCGTTTCCCTGTGTGCTGCGGATATCAGCATTCCCCCCCTTCCCTCTCAATTTCCATATCTATTTCCTGTGACTCRCTTTCTGTGCATTCCTGGCCTTTAAAGTGCTGAAACAACCATGAGAAATGAGCCACTAATTAAGACACGCTGACTTTCAGAACCTTCCCGAGTCTGTCAAAGTTTCTCTGTTCGGGGAGGCCTTGTTTAGCATTACTGTGATGAGGCACATTTCTGAGTCACTCTGGAAAATTGGATTAAAATCAAAGCCTAAGATCACAAACTTCAAATGACGTCAGAAGTATTTGCCTCATCATTTGAGGACACCTCTGGTACAAAACATTTCAATACCAGGTCAACAGTGAAACTGCTGAGCTTCCCCAGCAAATTAGTATTGGGGAGGGGGGTTGTACACAGACTCGCATGATGTCCATCTTTTGTACGGAATTCACAAGCACTAGGATATTTCTGAGAACACATTATTTTCTTCTTTGTTACATGCCTGCTTTGTCTCTCTTATCACTAATATTCTTAGGATTAATTACTATCCTCTAGTTCTATCAACAGAAGTGAACAGAACCTAGCAGACCAGAATAGAAAATGTTAAATTTTCAAGGGCATCTGTTGTTCGAAGAGTCTTAGGATACAGGCACTAAAAAAAAAGCACAGAAATCCTAAAGACTGGTGAGTTCACCCTATGGTTTTTGCCTGGCACATGACAAGAGAGAGACGCAGGGCCCTGGAAAGATGGTGGCTGCTGTCATCCCAAAGTGATGCATCCAGGCTATTCCCTGTGTGGCCTAGAACAGATGCCAGGAAAGGTGGCCACTGGCAACAGGCTGAGAAAAGCTGGCCTGCTATAAACAACCTGCCAGTCCTGGTTTCTTTATCAGGTAGAGTATCATAAAATGGGCACAATGTGGTTTGTGCGTTACTGCACTGTGCGTGTCATCCTTGCCCTGCATCCTGCAGCACTGGATATAGCCACCTGGGAATCTCAGTTTCTATTTGATGACGAATATAAAGGAAGACATGGGCAAGCTGGAAGGGAGCAGAAAAATGGGTGAATCTTTGGACTGGAAAACAAACACAAGCAAAGTCCTCCTGGGGCAGCACAAGATCTTTCTGCTGTGCTATTCCACTCTTCGTGAGCTGTGGGGTGCAGCATAGTTAAGGCAATAGAAACAAAAAGCAAAAGAGATAAAGATAGAGATAGAGCTCTGCAAGCTGTCAATCACCCAGACACGAAAAAGAAGGGTTTCCATTCCCTGCAAAGGATTCTGGTTCAGTAAGCTCTGTTTAAGCAAACCTGCTTCTAGTCCAGGTGGGAAGTGAGAATTGCAGGGCTTCAGGAGAGACCAGAGAAGAATGGTCTGTTTTAGTCTTCCAAAGCACTTCTGAATGGGAGGGGCAGAGAGAATACAGAAATTATATTATGGCAAAGAAATCTTTCCTTTTTTTTTTTCTTGTCTTTTCTTTCCATCTTTTAAATACACTTAATTCTACTTGTTTTATTAAACTCTTCTGAACTGGAGGCTGTTTGTTGAAATAAAGATACTGCTGTACCCTGCTGCAGTTCAGATACACGATGAAAGCTGGTAGTTCCCACAAAAAATCCTGCTGAAATCATTAGTAGTCTCCCTGAGTAAGGGCTGTCAGTTAATGATGATTTCTTTTTAAAAGGAAGCTTGAAATTAAAATACCTTTATAAAAAGTACCCATATGTCTATGCACTAGGAGCAGAGAAAGATGCTCTGCTGGAAGCCAGTGGGGCTTTTGCCTGCATGAGGAGGAGGCTAAGATAGGAAATAGGTAAATAATAATGAGAAGGGGGAGGAATTGTGTTTACAAGAAGAACAAAGTTGGTAAGGAAAAATACTTCAGTCCCCTAATTCTAGGTCTAAACGTGTCTTGCTTGCGTGCGTATCCAGGCCTTGCAAGCGCCGCTCTGCCGCGACTCCTCAGCCCTCATTGTCTGGAGTGCTGCGAAACGCCCGCTCCGCTCTCGCTGCGCTCGCTGCTCCAGCACAGGAGCTGCCGCTGCTGCAGTGACCTTGGCAGCTGAAGGACCCAGATGCCCAGCTCCAGGACGAATCTCTGCAGCGGTGTCATGGGGTGTCAGCTCGTCTTCCGCAGTCCCCTCCTTGGCTTTGCTGACAGACCTGCCTGCGGGGTCTGGTGCGGGGTCAGCTGCTGCTGTGCCGCTCTGTCCTCCTTGAAGTCACATTTCCTTTGATTTCTGAGGATGAGGTGCATTCTCTTGACAAGATGCATCTGCAGGATTTGATTAGGGTAAAACAAGCGTGTGGGGGGAAATATTCCCTGTACTATACGTACAGTGTGCTGCCTGCCTGTGGCCCAACTGGTTTGTAAATGACAGGTGAAACTTGGAGCCTTCGAGGAAGAGAAAAGGCAAAATACTAGAGAAGAACCGTACACAAATCCTGCCTTTTTACCAAGGGTAAAACAACCAGCTTACMGCAGCTCACTATTTAATCTATTTACTGGAAATAACGTAATATAGATATGAAATAAAATCACATAGGCTAATAAAAGCCAAGCACTACAGAGGTATAACCTGTAAGTTTATTATTAAAAGCACCACTACTAAAATAGCTTATTTTTATACTTTTTTTTGAACAGTGAATTTAATTTTAAATAAATGATACATATGCTTCATGAAGCCTTTTTTGTATCTGAAGGGTCTATGAATATAAAACTGTATCAGGGCCAAATCCAGAAATTCTTACTCAGGCAAAACTGATTTTAGTGGAAATAAAGCCTGATGGACTAAAGGATTTGGTCAGTAATTTATGGGACCCTTATCTCTGATCCACCTTCTAGGAATGCTASCTTGTGGTACAGAGCAATGTAATATGCTTAAATATCTATGATTAATTTGGGTAATCTGGTTTATAGAGCCCGCTTATGTAAATGAAAAGGATTTACCTTTATGTCTGAGATGAAAAAAATATGCATCAGATACTGTGAACCACATATTACAGAAAATGGCCTGGCTGAATTGTATTAATGTCTCAAAAATGTTGAGAAATGCTGTATCTTCTCCTTAAGCCAGTAATCATAGCGCCTACAAATTGCATATCTTATCCTACTTTACACTTACACAGAAGTGGGCAGCGGTTGTTTTGAAGGCAGTATATCTCCAATTTGTACTCCCTACAACACGCTTTTCAAAGCATAACAGAGAACTGCAGCTAAAGACTTTTAAAATGAGGAGAAGGCTGTGAAGGATTAATGCTTTACCTGGTAAATGGAGCRGAAGTCAACCATCAAAGAAAAACAGCAACATTCCTGTGGTCCGGTCTTAAGCACTGAAGGTTTTCATGTGATGAAGTGGTAATTCAGTTCAAAGTATCACAAAGACTTTGGACTGAGAACTGCCATTGTACATCTGTCCAACACGAGCTACAAATTTATAGATAATAAAGAGAGGAGGGACCAGTGTGACCATTTTGTCTGATCCCTTCTGGTCCCCTTGAGCTAGTTCTTGCTCAAGAGAAAGACTGCCTTTTAAGAGCCCTCTTCCATCTCCACTGGTATCTAAGAAAAATTTCCACCAACTTCAATCAAGCAAGTCCTAAGAAACTTTGACACAGATCCTTGACAAAGGTTTCCCATACGATCTAGGGCTGACCAAGAACAGCAGCAAGCGGTTCCCCTTTTCCTGCCAACACGCAGCACAGCCATGCTCCTTGCTGGCACAGCAGTCACTAAGGAGCCTTCCAGGCACGTGCAACTTAGGGCAGCCCCAGGACTGCTCTATCTTGTGCTTCAAACAGCCCTCCTGCTTCCTTGCTTCAGCAGCAAGTACCTTAATGCTACACAACAAATACATACAACATGTTAGATTACAGATTGTAAGTAATTTTATTTATATATATATATATATATATATATATATATATATATAGGGAAAGTCACTGAACATCAGCCTTTTCCAAACAGAGTCCTGTTAGTACAGGCATTTCTCATCTCTGGAAGAAAAGTGGGATCATTTGCAATGGCTAACGCTGTCTTTTAAATTGAGTAACACTACGTAACATGTAATCATTTCTCAAAAAGAGAAAAACAGATGCATTTTGAAGGAAAACATGGTTGTGCAGCTTCAGAGCATGGCAGACATCATGAAAAAGAAATGGGGGGCAGGAGTTCTAGATTCAGCTCCGACATAATAAAATATGATCTATTCCACCTAGCACTAGTTGAAAAGTAATGTGTCCTGCAGTACTTCTGAGACAAACAAGATAATGTGGTTGAATGGGGTTAGACTATAATAGGCTTCAGCAGAACGAAGTTTAAGCTAATATTCTCTGCTCAGTATCGGTTGTTATATTTACTGCACCTTGCAATATAATCCTAAATGTAATCCCCATAAGTAAAATTAGTTTGTCAAGTTGAGTAAAACAATGTAAATAAGCAAAGGCATACATAAAAGCTCTGATTTCATATTAAAGCAAAATCAACACCCTCAACCAATAGAGATGCTCATAAAGAGATAAAACACCTCAAAGCAAAGCATCTGTGTTTGTGCTGCTATTTCATGTCAAGGCAATTACAGTGATGCTATTAGGAAAGATCAGGGAGGGAGCAGTGTTGTCATATAAGAAGAAGAGAAAACAAACCTTTAAGCAATCATGTAGAGCATGCAGAACATCTTAAAGCTGGTGAAGGAACAAAGCTTAGCACTGTCAGGGTATTGATCTGTTCCAGAAGGTGCAGAGTTCTGCACCAGTGTGATTGCCTTCCCTGCTGGGTTTAGAGAGGTCTGAAAGAATACAGTATTGATCTGGCCCAGTTCGTGAGAAGTAACTTAGCAATAAACACGGACTCCAGTCCACCAGCTCCGAAAGAAAACTGTTGCGAAATAGCACAGCTCTGTTAAGCGCGCTCCTGTTACATAGATAAGAATGTATGCTCCACATCAACGTTCAGGCCATTTGTAGCCCGAGAGCAGAGATGTCCAGTGGTAAGAATATCACACCTGAAGACTTAGCTTCTGTTCCCACTTTTTTCATCTAACTATCACGAGCTTTGTGGGGAGCGTAGGGCATTTTATTATTATGCATTCAGGAAATACTGAGTATATATGGGGGACTCGGACTCTTGAGACACTAGCAAAAATAAATCTAGAGTTCTGAATTCAACAAAACAGTTTTCCCTCCGTTTCTTACAGTTCACTGTAATGCAGTGAGAAGTCTGAAGAACGTTTCTAAATTTCTGTTAAAGATGGAATACCACTCATTTATTCTCTAGCCTGTCAGTTAAGTCTGACAGTCTTGGGGATCTGTAACAACTGGGCGTTCAAGAGAGAGCATTTCTGCTCCTAAATCCCAAGTACGACGCTGCCCTGCAGAAGCAAAATTCATGTCTGTAAGTGCAGGTGGAAAGAAGGTCAGCATACACCTGCATTTTGAAACTCTGGCTGGAATTGCTTCCTCTTTCTAGTGGTGTCATGGCTCAACAACAGCTATACTAGAATGCTACAGACACAGGTGGGGGAGAAAATAAATAGATTTTAAGCCAGGTTGACAAATGAGACTACAAGCTTTAGGCAGCCAAACTACAAAGATATGATGGGTTGTTAAATGCAGCTCTGTGAAGTATTACAAAACCTAAGTATGCAGGGAAAAAAAGAAATCTAGCTGTCGCACAGAGTCCTTAGCATTTGACTCCTGTCCTCTCTTATTCCCACCTCAAAAAGCACATTGGCAAAGATGCACTGAACCAGCTTCTGTGAGATTTTGTTGTCTCCTTGCGACTTGTTTTTCTGTTGCGGTCTTGCTGAAGACTTCTGGGGATTCCTTGAACTTTTATTGCCTTAAGCCTGAATCTCTTCATGGCTGATTCTGATCATCAGCTTGACCCCCAGCACAACACCAGCCACAGGATTTCACGTAGTGTCGATGCTGGACCTTGCCCCGGGGAGCCCAGGCTTCCATCTTCACGTTTTTACGCACAACTGAGAACCGCAGTCACTCGGTCAAACTTTCACAAGTCGTGAAGGCACTGAATTTCCAGAAGGATGACGGCTGGGCCGCACAAGCCCGTTCACRGAAGCCCTCGAGAGAACAATTGCCTGTTTTCTCTCTCCTTTGCACAGGTGCATAACCTCACCTGTGCGCCTGATCTCTTCACACTGAAAGAATTCCCTCTCCTGCCCCTGTCAGGTCTGCTGAAAGATGCTCCATCTTCCCGCTAAGCAGACACAGATCTTTTATCACATCACTTTAGTAAACAGTGCACAAACATTTTTTATTTTAGGGATTGTTTCTTCTCTTCTTGCAACTCTCATCACTGAGAACAAAAGAAAACTGTTTACCAGACACGGGCACCTGGCTTGGGTTTTGTTTTCCCCTTTTACTCTCTGAATTCAACTCTGTTTTTAAATAAAGAGACGCAGAAGAAGCAGCAGACCTCATGGGTCAGCCGGGTCAGCTTTCTCTATCGAGCAGGATTTTCCCATACACTCTGACCCCCTCAAGGATTTTATCTAGCCTGTTTTTTGAACACCTCTAATGATGGTGACTCAGCTACCTCACTAGGCAGCTTATTCAACTGTCTAGCCTAATTGCTCTTAGGTTCATTTTGTTTTTCTTTGTATGCAACATGAATTTTTTCTTTTTTATTTTTAGACCATTTCTCTGTCAAGGGGGGGAAGGGGAAGGCAACAAATAATTCCCTCCACCAAAAACTTCCCATACCTTCCAATCTGGCAATATCTGTAAAGTGTGGCAATACCATCATCATATCTTCTTAATTTATTAGCTTGTAAGCTGCACATGGTTTGTTCAAGGGAGAAAGTGATGAAAAAATGAAAAAAGCAGCTGCAGATATCCTGGCATTCCTGTTTTCCTGAAGGAGTAAGGATGCTATCTTCASGATAACTTCATGTAGCTAAAGGAGTGGATTGTCTGATTGCCAAATCTCTACCTCCCTCTTGAAGAATAAAAGTGGGAAAGACAAGCATCAGGGGAAGGTAAATACTACTGTGGTACCAATGGACCAAGTCATCTGTCCATTCCCAAGAAAACACTTATTTTCTTTAGTTCTTGAACCCAGGGAGCATCATCTCTAGAGTAACTGGTAAAGTAACAAGGTGTCCCCAAGAGTATGGGACAGCTACATAGGTGAGAAAGATTGGGTCCCTTGTTCCAAGACTGGAGATGCCATTCACCCTCAGAAATCAACACCTCCGCAAGACTGGTAACGGGGCACTGCCAGAACTTCTCATCAAAATTTGAGGAGCTCAGTCAGACAAAGAATTGCAAGCTAATAAGCCGCAATAATAATGCAGATTGATACCCGCTGGTACTCTTTCAGCAAGAATCRGCAGTCTGCAGCCTGGTGGAGGCATCAAATGGCATAAAGCAGAGGTAGCCCTGACTGGCACCTGTAGCATTTTGAGACATGGATCTGCAAGAGGTTCCCAGCTCCCACCCAGTTCTGAATTCAGGAAGAGCTGGACAATGTTGCCTAAAACAGGGATGTAGCCCAGATCCAGTGACCTTATCAGTGAACTTAACCCCTAGTTTAGAAATAAAAATACAGTTTGGCCCATGATCTTTGAAAGAGTGCATAGCCCTGGCTTACAGCACTGGTTAGCATCAAGGTAGAAAGCTGTTTAGAAATAAAAATAGTGTGGCCTGTGATCTTTGAAAGAGTGCATAGCCCTGGCTTATGACACTGATTAGCATCGAGGTAGGAAGCTACAGAAAAGCCAACCAGTGAAAGGCATGAACAAGATTTCTCATTTTGTTTATTATATTTTTTTCAGATCATTTCAGTTTAACCCTATTTGTTATGCCAAATGGTTAAAACTAGGATTGACTAAGCTAATTCTGCCAAAAGAGAGAAAGAGAGAGAAAAAAAATTGACCAGGACTTGAAAAAATTGAACTMGTGTAAATATTACTGGGTTCTGTTCCACTCTAGAGAATCCACGAAGGATAAAAAGAGGAAGAAAGAATTGATCCAGAGGGAGGGGGGAGGAGAAAAGGTGAAAAATGAAGCCAAGTGGCAAAGAAAAATAAATAGACAGTGGATGTGAACAGAGAAAAATGCTCAGGTAAAGAAATAATGTCCTACTGCGCAGAGGTGGTTAGGACAGCCACTTACACATCAGGTGTTTTTTATAACTCAAACTTAAGTACCAGCTGAGCAACTTGTTTAAGCACATGCCTAGTTTTAAGATATCAGCCCCRCTAACGTCAATCAGTTCGGCTCACACTTAAGTATCTTACAGAACCAGAGTTGCAGAGCACGGCCTTACCTTCAGCGAAGAGACCATTTTGAAAAGCCCCTCAATAAAGACATGTATATAAATTGCTGGGTGTTAGAGTGGGAGGCGTAAGTGCTATTGAAGTGGAAGGCTCACAGGGAGAAGCATGTTCTGGCATCCCCCGTGCTCCCCTCCCGAAAAAACAAACTCRGAGAGGTTTGTGAAAGCGATAGGACAAGAACTAAAACACCCTTTTGTCCCTAATTTATTTTTTGTTAAAGGGGTGGCAGATCAAGAGACTGCTTTACATAAACAAAACGGATGCTCTACTGTCTCTGTCATCCACACAGGAATGCATGTACAAACACTGTTTTATACAATAAAAGAACACTAACAAGGGTCTGATTATTTTTTCCGCTTGTTCTTTGTAAAATGAAGCTTATTTTCCTAGCCTTGGCATTCTTAGAAAAATTCAAGGACTGTATTTAAAGCCCCTACGGGGAAAAAGGCGGTGGGGGGAATAGCCTTCTCCACAGCCGCTAAATGAGAGGAGGGCAGAGTTGCAGCGGAGTTACTGAAGTGAACAACCTTGGTCTGACCAAAAGGAGTCATTTAATTTTAGGTACTCCCCAAAGGTTTTCTTCCTCTTGGCTGCCAGGCCAGGAATGTCAGGCGTGTTGAGATGGGGCACCCTGGAAAGCGCCGAGCCTGAAAGGCAGCAAACAGGTTCCGCATGACCGCTGTTAGGTCTGGGAGCCTCCACGGAGAGCTGCACTCTTTGACCAGATAGGTGTGAACCAAAGAGGGGACCGGGTCATTTCTTTTCAAAGTTTTCTTTGCTTTACAAAGGCTTAAAGAATTTTTTTTTTCCTCCTAGAAGCTCAAATGGCTCCAAACCTTCAGTTTGAAAAGGAGAAATTAAAACAAAAAAAATAGAAGCACTTTCTCTTTACAAATAAACCACACAACAGGGAGAAACCCAGCAGGGGAAYTGAAGCCCTTATTCTGACTGATCCAGCAGCATTTTTCTAGGCATTAACTAGACCTAAGGCAATGATGAAGTTTGTCACTAKGTATGTCATAGAGCAGATATCTCTAAACCTCAAGGTTTATAAACTGTAATATCTGCGAGGAAAGAATTGTCTTCTGCTAAGGATATACATAGCACCAAGTACAACAAGGTCTGGCTCTTGACAAAGGTCTCCAGCTGGTGTTGTAACACAAATAACTAATGGGAATTAGATGGAAATTGTGCTCTAATCCTCCCAGTGGCTATTGTATAAAGAAATGCATAGAGACTTTGGGAGAAAAGGAACAGAACTCATACCCTCTAAACACATGGCTGCAGTTTCACCGTCTGGGCACTGCTAATGTAGGTCCAGCCCTGTGCCCATTAAAGAAAACGTACAGACTTGAATTATCTTCACTGGCCTGAACAACCCATGACCAATTCCTTCTTGAAACTCACGGATTATGAATCTGTGTGAACGCAGACCCAGCGACCACATCTGCCCCAGCACAGGACTCCTCAAAGTGTGCTGCCAACGATCCCCTGTGCATTTGCTCACCTCCAGTGTCTCCCAGGGCCAGGAGTTTTCTAATGAAGCGAAGACTTACCCATAGGCTTGGGATCAGGGAAAATTTCACGAAAAGTGAGCACATTGACAAGATAAATTGTTAAGATTAGCTACTTCACAAACTATCTTGTTAAAATTAAATGGAGAAGAGAGATGAATCTAGCCTATAAAGCATTGTTCCACTGTGGTTGAATTTGAAAATTGTTACAGCTAATTTATGGGTCACAGGAACCTAAAAATAATGTTTGTACATTCATTCTTATTTTAAATTTCACTAAAATCTGTATAGGTTTCTCAGAAATGTAGTGACCTTTTATTGTATGTTGTTTGCTTTACAAACATCTACTTATTTATACATGCATGGCCTGATGTAAAACCTAAGGAGAGAACATCTTCCTGACCTGCGAGCCACACACCGCAACTTTCTCATAAAGTGCCACAAGTCATGCAACACAAYTCCCAGAGCCAAGGGAAGCTTTCGGAGTGTTTCAGAGGAGGGAGATGACAGCAGTTGCTGGGGTAAGTACCACCATTCCTTGGCGGATGGGCTAAGCGGGGCATCACAGCTGCGTACGAAGGCAACATGACACTGGCAGGGAATTTACAGTTCTAGAGCCAGCTCTTTGGATTAGGCAGCAGCATCTGCACCAACACTGCTTTGCTACCAAATCTTTCATTTACTTTAAGGGCATTTGACAGACCAGTTCCGTAGAATTTGGCTACTTTTGCTGCAAATTTTCAAGGCCTTAAAATTTGTATTAGAATAGAATTGTTACTACATTTCTGAATATGTAAATGGAATAAGATAAAGCTAGCAGAGCAGACATGTAAAGCAAAGTGTATTGAGATTCCAGGTTCAGTCTTTTGTGCAGTCAACAAGTACTTCCACAGAAGTTCTTGCTCAGCCATAAGCACTATATGAATCCCTCCTACTTAAATCAACGAATTTCTTCCTCTGAACTCTATTTTTAAATGACTTGATTATACAAGATGCCAAGTTTCAAACTGCCACTGATTTGTATGAAAACTGGAAGCATTTATCCTCTGTGGAAACACCAGTTTTTAGCAGATGCGACCACTTGAGTGAGACAAGTAACTTTCAAGAATTCTTGTTAGTCCCTTCTGATAACAAGACTGTAAAAAGTCAGTTTTGAAGGCAAACAGCAATTCATCACAGGACTGAAAATGCACAGATCAAAGGTCAATTGCCAATTTTACCAAAGACTTCTCATATAACCTCATACAAGTCATATAACTTCCTTGTGCCTTGACTCCTTCCTTATGAAATAAAGCTAATATCTATCTTTTCTCCCCTACCCTTTGCTTATGCGGACCATAAGCACTTTAACTTAAGGCAGACCTTGTCCGGGACTCCCATGAACCACAACGCAATCAAATAGCAACCGTTGCTCCGAGAACCTCATGAATGCAGTATTTGAATAGTCCTGTAGGGGATGCCTACAGCTCAGTTCCTAGAGGGTGTTTAAATCCTGGGAAAAACATGCAAGTCAAAAACGGGAGTGGGAGGGGTGGAAGGAAACGGATTCCAATTATCAGGTAGTGGGAGCAGAGTCAATCAGGGAGGGCATTCCCTCCCCCTTCCCAAAACAATGTAGGTGGCAGCRCATCAAGTTTTCAAATCTCATCCTATGATACAAAGCCACAGTTCAGCTTTCCACGTTACTAATAAAAGGTTAAGGTTTCAAGCTATTTTTTAATTTAGATCTGTTGTTTGGTAATTGGAATAAACATTCAAATTTGAGCATCAAATTTCTCATTAGTTTCACATCAATACCTGTGCTGAAACTATGGATCAGTGAACTGAGTTTCTCACTGCCCAAGTGAATTCATTAATCATTCTCTCCTAAGATGGGCACATAAGCAGACAGCTGTTCTAAGCAGCTGTCTTCGGATAAAACTCCTAACATGCATACTGCTTTAAAAAAAAAAAAAAAAAAAGAGAGAGAGAGAGAGAGAGAGAGAAAACCCATCCACCTTTTCGACAGTCTGCTGTTGTCTTAACTCAGAGATCTACCTGCACTGACAGGTCTGGTAGGAGCAAGGAACTGGATCTCCACTCAACAATGCATTCCAATTTGTAAATGGTCACTTTATGGTTACAGACAAGTTTTAAAACCATTAAGACTTAGTTACCACTTCTTATCTGGGGTATCATGAGGAAGAAGAAATACAAAACCAGGCACTGATGAATGTATTCAATGAACAAGTATAATCTTAGACCAGAGGCTGCTGAACAATTTTTTTTTGTCCATAATTGCATAGACTTGGTTCCTTTCCCAGTATCCCCGTTCTTCTCATAATAGATATTTAGATTTATTTTCATATACCTTGATGGGCTGGGATGAGATAGACATTACAGTCCACATTAGTCTCCTGTTTTCCATTACAGCCGAAGCRAGTGCTTAGGTAACTGGAGCTTATCCTATTTAAATATATGCAATCAGGAAATTTGAGATTGCTTTGATGGACCATATAATATTTCCTTTAGAAGCTCCCTGATATGCCATCGTCTACAAGTTCATCCATACAGCAAATGGTCTCACTGGGTACCCTTTCCCTAGTTGCGTCACACACTTGGAAGTAAGATGAGACCACAGTAATCTTCCCTTGAAAAATATATAAACAACGACTTTTGAACTGACCTTGTCCAAAATAAGCAACAGACAGGAGAAGAATGTATAAACATGCCTTGTAATGCCATGGAACATTACAAAATCTTTGCCCTRTGTTAAAGCAGATATTTTATATATTTGATATACAGTGAAGTTTAACAAAGATGGTTTTTATTTTATAAATTGCCCAAGTTCTACTTGACAAAACTGTAGATTTGCTGAAGATGCAAAGCTGTTACAATAGCAGAGGCATTCAGACATGCTTGGAGAAGGAAAGAATGTCTTTTTATGGGGAAACAAGCTTCCAGTCTGCATAAAGCGCTGTTAGTTGTTACAAAAATAAATAAGTAAAGGCAAAATGAAACTGAACTGTCAATGCAAGCAGATGAGTCTGCTCTAATTTCAGCGGAAATTTGGGGCAAATTTTGATTCAGTTAAGTCAACTGGAGAACTCTGACTGACTACAGTACTTAGTTGGGGAGATTTTGCATCTTTCTTTGTGTTTCACCTGGAAGCRTCGGGTAGCGGCAACAGTTAAAAGCCACATAATGGAGTAGCTGGGCTGATACAGTAATCCGGTGTTGTCTCCTGTACAGTTTACTATCAATTGCTTCTTGTTTCTGGGAATTTGAAATAAGTGTGTGTATAGTGATAAAGGACATTTCAGTGTCCTCTATGGAAGTTACTACGACAAAGCTTGGGAGAAGCAGCAATATCTGTAATATCTCTCCTTGCAAACCTTGTCTTGATCCTATCTTCAGACGGGCATGGCTGCGATAACATTATTAGTAAGTTATAGCGAGACATCAACTCTGGAGAAGCCTTGGCTGTTTATGAATGGCGAACTTTAGGAGACCGCTGAGAAATTTGATTCTGGTTTTAAATTGTTTAACTCAAACAACTGGTTGAGTTGCCTTCAGTGAGAAGAGAGATGGATAATGATGAATTATCTCATTGGGACAGTTTACCTGAGTAAAATCAGCAAGACTCGGACCACTTCTGATTTAAATAATAAAAATAAGTTTGGTGAKTGTCTTGCACGGAAATACTACTGCTTCCCAGAGTATTTCAAAAAACTTTATCAAACAGGAATTACTTCATCCATCAAACACACACCTTTCCAGATCAACATTTTACATCAATTTAGATTATTCCTAAGATTTCTTCCTCCTTGTACATGCACTTTGCTCAAATTTCTGTGACTAAAAGAGAGTTCACATTTCATGAGGACTGAGCCAATTCCCAACTCGGCTCTGAATGAGAGCTTTGCCTGAGCGCACACAGAAAGAGACTGAGAACACAATATTATATTTCATATCCCCTGACGTAAATCAACCCTCATTCTCTTCTACATAGAGGAAATCTGGATCTTGTGACCTCCATAATCATATTTTCCCTCTCCCAACTCATAATGTCTGTGTAAGGGTCACCACAATTTAAAACACATAAACAAAGCAGAGCTGTTCAGAAATCAGTAATGTTCTTTTTCTGTACTAATGGTTGCTCTTTTCAACTTACTGTAGGAACTCTGCATTAGAAAATTAATTGTAAAAGTAAACATTTCATCAGCTTATAAAAGCCCAAGTGACACTGGTTTCTGTGACAGAACGCAAGACCCAGTAGAAATGACTTTGTTCGTACTTTACATGAAAAATTCTGTAGGGCCTGGCCTGAACCAAATGATAAAGTGCTCTGTTTAGTTAAAGCCTACAAAGCCCAACTGTGGTTCTCAGAAGATGATCAAAGAACAATTTCTCATCTCCAATGAAGCCAATAGCGAAGCTCACATAAACTTCAAAAGGCCAAATTCTGACTGCTTTACTCACACTGAATCATTCTTTATTTCAGGCACAGTTCCACTGACATCAGTAGAAGCATGGATGAAGTAACAGCTACCGAACCAGAATAAAGATATCAGAATTTGACACAATGCAATTAAGTTTGGATATATGTATCAATTTATGACTTAATTCCTAGGTACAGCTGGGGGGAGATAAAACTAATATTGTCCCATTTTCTAAGTTACAACATTATTTTAATTTAAGCACGTAATATTTTTCCTTCCTACAAGGAAATCTAGACCTCCTTAAATGTTGATACTMAGATAATTATCTCTTGACAAATCACCTGGATTTTTGTTTTTTTTTCTTTTTAAGAAACAATAATTCACTTGTCATCTAATTCCTATTAAAGTAATAATTTGTAAAAATGAAAATGACTTTGATAGCTTGACCAAAGCTTGTATCTACGGTTAAGTATGTACAGCAGCTTCCTGAATGAGGTAATTGAGGTAATTGATCAAAATAGTTTAAGAGCTTTAGCTTTTAAAAAAAAAAAAAAGTCAATATCAAGGGATTTGGTGAAATCATGCACAGCAGCCACACACTACTCTGCCTCCTGTTGAGAAGGTAAGACTGCTGCCCTTGGACTATTTAGCCCCATTTCTTGTCTTCATAAAGAGCAGGTAGCAGATGCTCAGCGAGGAGTGCAAGTAAATCATATCTAGGAGCAATTCTTCCCCTGGCGTATCGTCCTGTCTTTCGTAGAGTCTTCTCATACCAAAAACTACACCTTGCACACTATGTTTAATTGCTGTTGCAGTTGCATATTTATCATCATACTTGCACTTTTATATTTTAACATATTTATAATTTTGGCCTCCACAGCATATTATGGCAATGAGTTTTACCATATAACGCTGCATTGTTTCAGAAAGTACTTCCTTGTGCTCGTTTTAAACTTGCTGTCAGATCATTTGCTTGGATATCCCTTAGTTGGGTGTCCCTCTAAGCATCCAAAGACAAGGCACAAGGATGGGCACTGAGCTAGCCTGACCTCTTCCTAGCCCACAAAGCCTATCACATTCAATCATCTTATACGGTAATCAGCTTCCACCTCCATCTTCATCTCCGTCATTCCCTCTCATCTCTTTTACAAAATGTGTTACACTTAGAAGTTATCCTTGTGTTAACAAAATTGTCAAAAACTCCCAGGYGGGATCCATGCCCATCAGGCTAGGTACAGTATGAATACACAGGAAGAACATCCTGTCCAGAAGTTTTCAATCTAAATAGTAAAACAGTAAAAGCTGTAATGGAAAGGAAGATTTACTGTCCCATTTTAGAGCAGGCATCTGAAGCCCAGAGAGACTGAATTGTCCAAGGACATGCAAAAGATCAGCGACAGCCAGAGGAACTGAGCTAAACCTTCCCCACACAGGCCTCCTTTCACTGCAAGTCTGCCTTCCCATCAAGACTTTTCACCTGGCCCAACCAGGTGACACTGCTCTAAAGGGAATGCAAGAATTGCTTCAGAAGATGACTCCATCCTTGGGCAGGGCATGTGCAATGGTCAAACAGGTCAGACGGTGCATGTCTAGACTCCCAAACATAAAGGATCCTAGGAACGTGGTAAGAGAGGGGCAGAAGAGAACAAATTCCCTTATCTTTCATTTTGATTGCTCATACTGATGGAGTTTACAACTTAGAAAATAAAAATAAGCAGCACTCATAAAACTATATTTTGAAAAGGATAGAAAGTGTATCATAGCAATATACTAATCCTATAATTCCTTAGAGAAGCAAATAACCTTTTCTCTTGATATAGGCATCAGGCATTGATCTGTCACACTGTTTGTTCTAGCAGAGCTCCCAGAGGTGCATTCAGTTTGAAACGTTAAGGCTAGTTCATTAGCCGTCCCTAGCTCGTTTCTCTGAGAGAATCAAGATAATACTGTGGTTAGTTAATGGCTTTCTCTTGTTTCCCCTAGAGCCTGCCTGTCTGAAGCCGGCAGGCCCAAGAAGCTTTCTTTCCCCCTTCCCTTCACTATTAGTCACAGCTGGTAAGGCTTGCAGGAGCCTGAATTGTTTGAAAACAGCCAGATCGCACAAATGTTTGAATCCCTCTGCTGCAAACAACTACCTTGGCCCCTGTTGTCAGAGAGGAGAGTTCCTGCTTGTACACCAGTGGGGAGAAGGAGGGATGGAGGGAAAGGGGACTCCTGATGATCACACTGCAAGTAGCTCTCATTCAAAAAAACAAAACAAAAAACCCACCCTCCTCTCAGAGGGAGCTGCTGAGACACARTATTTCCTGGAAGGTGGGAGGAACGACTGCCTGGCTGACTTTCACATGGAGCCRCTATCTCCAGAATCAGGCATGCAATGTCACCTGCCTCGCTCTCAAGTTCTCTTGTTTGTCACCACAGTTTAGAGGTTGGATAGTCACAGACAAGAATCTCTCCCAAGAGCCAGCCCACTATCAGCTCCTAATGGATGCTCACCATCCCTGTACTTTTGCTTTCTGCTTAACACGTTTTGTCCCCAGTCGTTCTCACGTAATAACTTAGGCAAACAATAAGACTGCAGAGGTTCCAGTTAAGTGCTGCTGATAGYGTCACAAGGCCAAATATAATAGATTGGGCTTAAAATACACTTATCTCTTGTTTTTAGCTTGCATTTAAGCTTTTTAAAATTAATATCTGATTCCCATGAAATGGGAATGACAATGTTGACTAGTATCAGATTTCTCCAGGCAGATGCAGGCCAAGTTCCCTTTACAGGGAGTAATTCTATCAATGTACTTCAATGCTGATCTGCAGTATCCCCTGCTGTTCTGGTGCCTTACTCTTTTATCTAGACATTCAGCAGTCATCACCGTGTTACCAGACACTGCCACTCATGAAAGACTGTATGATGATTTTATCTGTCTCCTAGTATATTACCCATCACCCACTGGAGAACAAACTTAGACTTGTAAATGCTTTCTCTTACCACTACTCTAATACAGACATTTAGACGCTTCTACTTTTGGCGGTAAGCAAATACTGCCAAGCTACTTGCAGAAATCCTGCTGAAGTTAGCAATAGACAGGGTAGTGACCATCAGATAAAACCTGGTCTGAGAAACCATTGTTTCATATCGATGTCAAAAAAAAAAATTTTTTTTTTTTGGTAATAAGTATTCTCCCTCCCTGACAGAACATAACTCAAAGATGATGCTCTTTGGGATGCAGGTTTAGGACACTGCTGAGGGAGTCTAACTGTGGACTGTTACCAAAATGAATGGTGCTGTGCAGAGGAGTGATGGGGAGGCGAGTGGTGTTTGCCACAGCCCAGGGAGCGCTTGCTTAGAGATGGAGCTTAGCAGAAAATTATTTACTCTTCCTGCTGGGGTAACTTGTTTGGCCATGTAGCTCCCTGAACCAGCACTGAGTACACGTGTTGGCCCAAGGGAAGCAGCAGCTAGCTGTCAGATTGGCTCAGCCACCCTGTAAACCACATCCTTCACACAGGTATGCAATGCTTCTCCCCTGAAATCTAATGTAAGACATGCCATAGCTCTGGAAAGAGACAGACTGAGAAGCAACATCTGAACTCAATCCATAAATCACGGCCTCTACTTAGGCATTCACACACCAAAATCTATCTTAAAATTGAACGCTAAAGAAAAGAAAGACCCGAGAGGGTTCTTGAAGGATTCTTTGAGGGCTACAAAATCAGTGGAAGGTTTCTGCGTCTGAGTTACAGCCTGTGGAGATTGAGTTTGAAAAAGAAAAGCTTTCAGGTAGTAGCTGTTGGGTACTGGAAGAACAAAATAAAGTTTGAAACAATTAACATAGCAGGTGCTTTTCTCCTTTCAGTTGTTCCAAATTTTGCCCTCCTCCCACTGGGTCCACAGTACCGTACTACAATACTTTCATCTTCTCCAGCTGTCTCCACCAAAAGGCACCGCACAGGGAGGGCACATAAAGCAAAGTAAGAGCTTCTCTGCCTCCCACGAAGAACCCTCCAAGCAACAATGAAAATCGACAAGAGGAGGACAACGAAAAAGGGAAGTAGTCTCCTGCCTGTAGATAACATGCATGGTCTTCAGAAATACACACCAAAAAGTATTTTCATAAAGAATGATGCTATAACACTATTCTACAGCAAAACACCATTTTGCTTTCAGATATTTCTTTTTTACCACAAAACATCCAAAGCATAGGTTAGCTGGGCAGGTTTATAAATCAGTAATTTTCCCTTACCCCTGCAGACTCAATTTCAGAAACACTTCAGATCACAAATGTTAGGTTTCACGTCAGCCTCTGTGACCTCTCAGTCAGCTTCACAAGGAAACTGCACCCCAATTAAGGGAACTCATCCACAAGCCCCACATTTTGGCAGCAGTTAAACTCTCCCTGGCTATGTCAACAGGCCTGCAAAGAACCCACCCAACCTACAAGTTCTTACAGGATTCAGAGTACTCTCCAGGAATCCAACAGGCCATAGACCTACGCTTCAGAATTCCTTGGATCTCTCCGTAAATCTTGAGTTAACTTCAGCTTCTGTTTTATATTGCAATTAGTGCGTTTTTGCATCCATTTTCCTTCCTCTCACATAAAGAATTAATTTTTCCTCATTGCTAAGTTTTATTGAAATTATATAGTGCTGTCATCAAAACAGAGGTTTTTGGAAGGTAGTACAGAAAGTTTGGTGCAACTAGACAATTATTTTCAAGATGAGCTAAAACTGGCATATATTTTATGAAATCATTATTAAGGAGAGGAGACGTGCAAGGAAATGGATAATGCTGTTTAGTCATCTTTGTGAAGAACTCCATTTTCTATGGATAAAACATGCTATTTAATGATTAAGTATTACTGTTTTCACATCCTGCTTTATGACACTATGTCTAGTTTTAAGGTGACTATTTACTACTCTGAGCACTTACTTAAAAAAATCATTCTTTGTTGTCTTTCAGCCAAAGAAATTAAAGAAGATTTAAAATCCTGATGAGTATACTTTCAACAAAAGTGATTTATGATCAGCACTAGCAGTAGCTCTGTTAATTTCTTACGATGTTGCAGAATTCCTGTGATACAAAATAGATAAATAATTATCTGAGCGATACATTAATCAATGATCAAAATCCTGTGGAAAGTACTATTTAACAAAGCTCTGGTACCCTCACCTAAATTACTGAAGATATTTGACTTTTTTATCATTCACTTGTAACTTTTTTGGGGGGTGCAAATTGGTACATCAAGCCSCTGAGTACTGAAACTGATGCAAATAAGAAAGAAAATGCTGTCAGGAAATCTGTGCACCTTTTAGAATAAAAACAGAACATCCTTTCATCTGCTCTGGGGTGGACACAACCGAATGTGGCATTTTTCCTACAGAATCTGTGATCAAGATGTTTTTAGATGCTTTGAATTCGTGACAAAATTAAGAGAGAGAAAAGTTCAGAACATTCAAGTCACTCGGCAATTCATTTTCAGATTTGATCTCCTTTGGTGTTTTAATGAATGTTGAAATTTTGCTCAAGTCACTAGAAAGGAAATGAGCTGATGCTTCTTGCAAGGAGGCCTTCTAGCAGAATACTAGTTTATGACTTCTTCTCATGAAGTCTTAATTGGTTAGGACAGAGAAGTTCTTTTTTCCCCAAAGCAAAATATGTTTCCTGAGTGCTCCAAGAACAGTCACTAAAAAAGAAATGAACATGTAAAACTGTAACATTTCTAACACTCCTACATGACCAAAAGGATGCAATTTTAGAACTGTGATTTGGAACCTACAAACATTTTAAACATTTGTCTTGTGGTTTATTTGTAAACTAATGAGTCTTGATGCTGCTCCCTATGCTCATACTGCAATCTGTTGTTGGCCTTTTTGCAGCTTTAAGATCTACACTTTGGAGACTCGCAGGGGGTGTTGGAAAAATAAGCCAACAGAAGCAGCATGATCAAATTTCACTTTTAACTTTTGAGGAACTAAGATTAAGTAGCATGTGTTTTTATTGCAAGAAAACATCCCCAAGGATTGTGGCACTGAAAGATGAATCAAGATCAGCATCTTCTTTTTCTCAAGACCTGTCTAGATAATGTAGCCTGGGCTGCTTTTTTTTTTTTTCTCCTTTTTCCTTTTTTTTCAAATGGCAGATGGCCAGTAGCTAATTTAACATAACAATAGCAATAACCATTCTCACCATTTTAAGAATTTTTAACGCTGTATGTATGGCAAATACACTTAACTGCATTGCTAATTGTTTTTACTTACTGAAGGCAAGAACCACAGCACTTCTGCACCTGCGCAACCCAATAGGCTTAAGCGTATGCTGCAGTTTTGAGACTGGAYGCACTAACGTATTATAAAGAACACGAACTCCAAAGGGTTACAACGAGGGAGGCTAATTGAAGAGTGCTTATATGTAATCTTGCACAGTGTATTTACTTTTGCTTTTTGGGATGTAGATGCTGCAGCACTGTATGCAAACTTGTAAAATAAAACTTGTAGTGTCTGTAAGAACTTCATTTCACATATGACCTTTTACAGTAATTGGATCTGAATTATAATCAGTCACCTGAGTCCTGAAATAGATAAAATAGTTTTTTAATGTTAAAAAGTTTTAGCCCTTCGTTGATTATCTATCAGTGCTTACAGTCCTGTGAAAATAAGATAAATGAGAAATTTGGTCTCTAATTAGACTTCACTAGATTTACAGCTTTTAATTTATACGCCAATGCAACTCAGGCCGGCACTAACACAGATAGAGATGGAGCCACAGTTTTCAATTGATTTAACAATTTAATTGCAGCATTAACATCCATTAACATTTAACTAACCTTTTAAACTAACCTCAGGCACAACCTTAAAGACTAAATGAAGTAAAATTGCATATAAAAAGGTACTAACATACAGCTGTAAGAAGCCAGAGTGAATCTTTAGGGAGATTTAGCATTGCTTCCCCACATCAGCAGGAGGGAGTCTGCTTTCCTTCTTGCAAAATTCAGTAGGAAAGCATGCTCTAATTTATAAGAAAAGGAAATAGACACATTTGATGGTTAGTAACTCTCATTTATGTCTTCTTGTCTATACGTGATGTCTATAAGACGCAATATCCCTTACTCTGGTCATGCACTAAAGAGTAATTTTATTACTCAGAAAAACAATATTCCTGGATTATCCGTGATAAAATGTGATATAAGGGAATATAAAATAAGCCACTGAAGTTTGATTTCAAAAAGAAACATCACGTTTTGGAAACAGTGGCAAATACGACTCTTGTTTAAGTGGGTATAAATCTAAAGCAACCACACTGAAGCTGTTGGAATTACTTCAAGTTTACCCCTCTAGTACCAAGAGAAAGAGTCACAGAAAATAAGCACAGTAAGTGCCTGATTTATATCTGTGTTAAGCACCACAAAACTCTGCTTCAAAACAACAGTAGCTGCAGGCTCATGGCTTCAGTAGTCAAATCCTTGGAGCCAGATTTGCTGTTGTGAGCCTTTGCTTCTCCAGTCCTACAGCAGCTAACGCCTGCCAAGGGGCTAATGCCCACCTTGGGAGAGCACCATCCACAGAGGCCATAAACGCGTCCTCCAGCGTTTAGCACTGCATGCAGCCTCAGACTACAGTAAGGGCTGTGCCAACATTTAAAGTTCTTTCTTTTCTGACACGGATGACAAAGAAGAGTTTTCAAGATGGTTTAAAATGTCATCTAGGCATTCTCAACCTGTATTGTGTCAAATCTGACAATTCTTATTGACCTCTGTGTAATCCACAGATACGGTTAATTCATAATGTAGAATGGTTAATTTGGGGTCTTTTTAGGTAAAGCAGTGCAACACTTACTAGCTATTATCTAACCCTTATTCCTTTGCAGAGAATAGCTGCTCCCACAATCTCAATGCCTTCAGTAGGTGACTTGTGTGAATGTTTATCACTGAGACTGAGTTTTATAATCAAGCTCTCAGCTACCTACACATGCCGTCACCATTTCTCGATGTCTAAACAGTATTTGATAGTAGCTGAGTGACACTGGAATGATAACTTGGAAAGTATCACTACGGCCTTGTCTCTTTGATGGCAATGATGAGTACCACACACAGCTCATGGTATGTCTTGACATAAAACACTGTTACACGCACAGTATTAATGGTCCAAGGATTAAGACTGTCCCAGCAGTATGAGCTGAAGCTCTGCACTGTAATGACTCCACTGGAATTATTAGTCATTCCCATCCATGTTCTACACTATTCCGTGACTATGTACATCATAAATGTATTAGATCAGTGTTCTGGATATTAAAAGCATTACAGTTGTTCACATTGACACAATATAGCGTGCCACTCCGGCAGGTTTTTCAAGATTCTAGGCACCTTCTTTCAACTCACATTGCCACACTTGAGGAATACGTCATCTGCATGCAAAGCCCCTAAGGCATTTGCTTCCAGCTCCTCAAAGTCTGGTGGGTAGACTGTAGGTGGGTAATAAAGAACTGATCTTTCTGGTGATATTTGAGTTTTCATTTTCTATCAGCACACAGGTATGGCTATGGCTGTATTTCACAGTAATGCCATAAAGCCAACAAATTTATTTAAGCATTTCTAATCAACACTATGGATTATGACTCCTAATTAGTTATGTAATTAGGATGACACAAATGTATGCATGGGTACTGTCCTTTCTTGCTCTCCAAAGATAAATGACAAGAACAAAGGTCAGCAAACAAATTTTTAAAGATAAGTATCCACAATGGAATGAATAATTTAGAGAACTCTCAGATCAACACAGGGAGAACAGCTCTATTATCTACAAAGCATTTTGCTACAGGTTATTAACAGTTAATGGTTAATTTGAGGTATAACTCTGTGAATACATGCTAAACTTACCACATGCACCTTATCTAGATTTTTATTTTACTGAAAAAGGCACCTTTTCAACTATAACACATGAATCCATCGATCAGTGTTCACAGCCAAAATAATCCCCCAAAGCAGCAATACAACTTTTTTTTAGCTGTCACTTTTCTCTCCAGAACTCCATACGCCCACAAGAGGTCAAACTCGAGGATATACATATAATTCAAAGTAGTAAGACATTCATCTTTGGATTAATAGTCTTGCCTTTTGAACTCAGAATTGCAGTCATTCTGCTTATGGTGTGATACCAAAATCAGAACTTCATAGCTGATGAACTAATGGGCTTGAACTTTGTTATACCTCTAACCAAGGATATAAGCACTCAGCTGGCGTGACAGTCAACAGTGCTATCTCCTAAGCGATAATGAATACCAGTGAAATAGTATGTTGTTTGTGTTTATTATAAAATGTGAACATCTGACTTTCCTTGGTCTCCTATCATCTGCTCTGCCCATCTGCCTCTAGTTTCTCAGACTCACAACTTCAGTGCTGCAGCTTCTGCCATCAAAAATAGGACTTCCATCTCTTTCTGCCTCTCATTCCCTACATTTCAATTCTGGATGAAAATTCCGCTCTTGCATATCCTCTCCTCCTGTTCTGAAGTATTATTTAACAATGGAATTATATTATCTTAAATATGAGGTATTTGAGGCCATCATTTGCACAGTGGTGCTGTATATAAAGAAGAAAATTTTGTTTTAGAGTTTCAGAAATATCAACCAATATTCAGAAATGTAACTTAAATCCAAGGACCAGAAGATCATCTAAAATCTATATGAAAAAAATCAGTGAAATTAAATGTTCTATAAGACTAAAAGGCAAATCATCATACCAAAAAAAAAAAAAAGAGTATCACACAAAAACGTAGATTCGCAAGGCAATAATCATYATGCATATGCTAACAGAAAGATCAGTGTGAACTTACAGCTTTCAAAAGTGAAAGTAACCTACAGAAACAAGTGATTTTTTTCAGATTTCCTTCTTTTAAAAAAATCATTATATATTATTTACTTCAAACCCTGCCCTGCATTAGAACCATTTTAATATCCTTTCAATATCCTGCTATGCAGGGTTTCTTTGATGGAAAGCTGCTGTATGCCTCCCATTCCCTCTGTAGCTGGTTCGAGGGCTGTAATCAAAGGATGCAATCAAGGGATGAGGTCAGAACCAGCCTGTGTTCTGCAAACTGGAAATTATCAGCTGATATAATAACATTCATCCTAAATACAACCCTCAGGCTCCCTAGCAGCTCCTAGGAGATCGGACTAGACATAGGAAAYTGCAGAGATGGTCCAGCCTTCTTTTCAGCCATCAGGCTATATAGCCTAAAGCTTGATTCAGTTCCCGACCCATAACCATCTAATGACATTTTAGATACTCTTGGGTGTCATGCCTGGCCTTGACACGCCACTTTAGAAGAATGCAAAATCCCTATAGGTCCCACACTGTATTCTCCAGCCCCATGCATGTCTCAAGTAGCCAAGGGCATTTCAAATGACACAAGCTCTCCTTTTTCAGGCAACTTAGGCACCCTTAGTAGCAAATTTGAAGTTCTTCTCACAGAATCAGAAAGGCTTATGATAAAAGAAATGGGGACATATGGCAAGTAACGCCTTTAAAATCCTCCTTATTTTAAGAGAGCTCCAGTGCTTGGAAGTGGAATGTGTGATGTTAGGATAAAACCCAGCATAAGCATAGCAAAATGTGTGTCCTCCATATATGCACGTGTGTATACATATGTATTTATGTATAATGCAAACTGGTGGCCAACTAACATAATACCAGGGAATGAGTCACTGAATCAGATGATGACATCAGAGATGGAAAGGCCTATTATCTCATATATCCACTCTTCCGAACAGCCTTTACATTGCTTCATTCAATTCTTTGTTCTCTTTGCCATTAAATATCTCTGTTGATTAGGTTTCCACAATCTATCTCAATTAGACTTACCTTTCTTAGTCAATGCAATGCTTAGTCTAGGTTTATATAAATGAATTCTGGCCACACAGCAATTGCTTTTGGAATTAACTAGATACAGTCTCAAAATTGCAGTATAATTGTAATTACAATGTAGTTACATGCAATCATTGTACAAAGTTACCTGCTAATTTGAGTAACTGCATAAAATTTATGCTCCTTTCAATTAATGTATTAACAGTATTTTATGTTTGAATCATAAGTTGTGTGGACTGTATTTGGAAATTAGTTAGAAAACCCCCAATATAAAACCCCAAAATAACATTTAAAACTCAAATCCCTACATTACCAGCAATAAAGGAGACCCTATGGCTAGAGAGACCACTCTAAAATTCTCCATCAGTTTCTGTGGTGTCACACTATAGTTTCCAACCAGAATCTGCAGAATCCAGTTTTCTTCAACTTTGGCAGCAGTGCATAATAGAGAAGCCAGAAATATGTTTGTAAGGGATATACAAACATAATTCAAGGTGGATGGCATAATGCAGTCTTGATTCAGGGCTTTGGCCAAAATAAGCCTCAGTCAGCCTACGAGGAAGATGGAGTAAGGCAAGGCAGCTGTGTAGAAACTTTGTCTGCATGCTGCAGGTGGTAAGAGCCACAAACAGCTTCTGATAGAATTAAAGCAGCTGTAGTAGCTCCACCAATTTACTCAGTTACTGAGCTATGGTGACCCTATTCCATACAGGAACATCTCCTCTGCCCCTTCCTCTTGCCTTTTTGAGGAGTCTTCCAAACTAAACCCTTTCTCTCCTCTCCCTCACTTCCTAGCCACATCTTCAGACCATCCCAAAACCAGTTCTTAGAAAGCATTATAGTCTCATTACATCAGTCCTTTGCCATCAAGTGCTTTCTGATATGGATTAGAGTTGCCTCACAGTTTGCGTATTGTGATTTAAGAATCACCATAGAAGCAAATAAGACATCCACATTTTCATCCCTTTTTCTCTTCTAGCTTGCAGAGACACTAAAAATACTTTAATACCAGCATGTAGATCTGTCGGGGGGGGGGGGGAAATCAGACAAAAGACTTATTTTCCCATCAGCACTTGACAATTTCTCAGAATGTGAACTTTCTGTACAGACAGTAAGATATCCGAGCGGCTACAGTGAAACCCCACAACATTTCCTGGTTTATTCCCTGATTGCCTATCTTGCTTCTCAGTGGTCTTTGCTTTTAGAGTCTTTGATTTATTTTCGTTCTCCAAGAAGCCTTTATAAAATCTAGTACAGTTTTGAGTTATACTGGGAATAAAAGTCACAATACCAACATTTCACAGAACAAACTTCCTCTAGCTACCTCTAATCAAATAAGCATACCTACATTTGTATATGCATACCACAACTTACCGTTTGAGCTAAAAGCCCGATCAGCATCCTGAGAGTCCAGCTCATGCTGAGAGCTTCATAAAAATGAGCAGAAAGGACTACTACGTCCATCCTGAAACCCTGAAGAATTCAACAGACCTCCAACAACATCCATCAGTTTCCATCAAACCACGTGGCAGCTCCTAATAAGCCACAAGGTGAGGAACTCCCACTGACTGGTGAATTCCTGAACTTCTGCCCTGGACTCACTGAAGAGAAGACAACTACTTCAAAAATGCTACCCCTTCTTCAGCTGGTCACATCACAGTTCATGCATTACACATTGCACAGCTGGAACTGTTTTATGGAAACCACGACAACCAGGATAGTGGAAATAAACCACAAGATTTGGGCATCTTTTGTAAACAACGGTAATGGGTAGAAAACGGGAAAATATGTCAATATGTCAATATATGTCAGATGATTAAGACATCATCCTGCAGTTGAGGCAAAGAATCAAGATTTAGAGGACTGAGATCCATTTCTAGACTGCCCAACAGTCTTATAGCATGAGTTTAGGTAAGTCATTAAAATTCTCTGCATCTCAATAAAGAAAGAATAATAATACTTAAAAACAACAAAAAACACATTTCATTCTCTTATGTGCACATCATAAACTCTTTTCTGAAAGGGACTCATATTAAGCACTGCACGAACACAGAATAACAGGACTCAGACCTTAGCTGGAGACTCTAGGTAAAAACAAATAATAATAATCATCAAAAACTACTCAACTTTAGATTGAAGATATGTGCTGTAATATGTTTTAGTTTATAATCAGTGAGTATTAAAACTACAACATCATTTCCCACATTTTAGAGTTTTCCAGACAAAAAATAAAAAGAGAGAAGAAAGAATGAATTTGACAGGAAATGTGAAGTTAATTAGCTGTATGTCCTCAACCTGGTGTTTTAAAAAGTTCCCAGAAAGAATTCCATTTTTCCTAGAAAAGATGTGCAAATATGACTTGTCTGCAAATCCAATTAAAGTTGATAAATAATTCAGTTCAGGTAGCTCAATATTCAAATTGAAAGCCAGCATCCAATTTGAGGGGGGAAATAAGCATTAAAAAAACATCTTGAACACATTGTATTACATTGATACTTTGCAGCACAAGCTGGACTTCAAATGAAATGCACTATTTTTATTCAGATGACAAATTGCTCTAAACTCTAGTATTTAATAAATAATATTATAAAAAATTAATAGGAAAAAAATATTAAATATTTATAACTCTGAAGACCACAGATTCAGGAAACAGATCTAAGAACTAAAGGCAGATACAGTTCAAGCTAGTTCTATCTTCTGAATCAGCCCCAATCCTTCAAAGAGTTTTGTGTTGACTGTCACCTCTATCTGCACTGCAAGAGAGGCCCTATCTGTCACCCTGGCCTTCTTCAGGAAGGCGAGGGGCCTTGTGTGATTGTTTCACGAACTCCTTTCTTTTAAGGACACGCATGCCCTTCTCCAGGCATGTGACAAGAGTGAAAGAAATGCCTTCTGGGATTAAATGAGGCAGGAATTAAAAGACAGGTTGTATCAATCATTGTGAGGGACCCTAGAACAGCTATGAACCCTTCTTCCTCGAAAACCTGAGGGGACCGAGTTGTAACACTTGTTGTGAAGGTCTAGAGAAGAAGTCTGAGTGGGTAGAAATGAAGGGTAAGTGCATCCTGGTAGGAGGTTAGGGAAGCTTGTACAGCCACTGTGAATCGGGGGAAGCATTTCCTGAGGGTTAATCTAGTCATGCATAAGCCAGGCTCCAGAAGGGTAGTTCTGTCTTCATGGAATACTGGTTATGTGACTGCTTCCAAAGCATGGGATGAAGATGACAAAGACAGCGCAGCATCCATTTAAACTCAGTTATAAAATATATCTGAGATATGACAGGATGTGAAGAAATTAGCTTGATACCCTGCTTGACCATGTACCTCTGGAACAGCATCTACAGATTGACTAAAAGTAAGCTAGTGCACCTAATTATGTGTAGGGGCAATTGCGGCTATTATGCACACAGACAAAGCATTCTGCTGCATCCATCTTCTTCCAAAATTTAGAACCAAATGCATCATGACTCTTCAATTACTGTAAAAGCTTTAATGTGTGTTTTTGATCCAGGTGAGCCTGCCTAACAAGGAACTATTTTTCATCTCTAAAAGAAGGCACAAGTACAAGCATATCATATAGTCGAGCAAATTCCTTGGTTTGTTTTTTTTTTTTTTTTTTTTTTTTAATAAACACAGATCTGTCTGCCTCGACCTCAAGACAGAGGAGAATCCTACTAAAAGAATTCAATGACATCAGAGAATAAAAGGGATTCAATTCAAAAATTCCAAGTGCAAGGCTTTGTTTCTAAGAACTACTAAGAATTTCTGCTATAATCGGGGATCTCATCAGCTGGAACCGAACAAGGAGAAAGAACTGAGTGTTCTTGCTATAAAGCATCAACACAGTACAGCCAGGTAAAAGGCAATTTTTCCCTATTCATCAGGTTAGATTTTTCTAGTGAAGATTAGGATATGCTAATGCCACAATACCAGTTCCTAGTTAGAACTCATCCAAAATACGGTGTGTAAATTTGAACGCTGATGGTTCAAGAAAGAATACGTCAGTTTGGAGAACAAGGCCAACTAATGAGACTATCAGGGGAAGAAACAGCCTATCTTGCAATAAGTTACTAAAGCAGCTTGGTCAATTTAGCCTAGTAAAAGGAAAGAGATATCAATGATGGGGGACAAATGTGACTTGAGATGGGGGCAAATAAAGAACAACTTAAACCAGTGGACAGTGCTGGCATAAGAAAAATTGGTATCAATGGGCAACATCTCTATTTAGGCCAGGAATGAGAGGGAGGTTTCTAACAGTCCAAACAGTGCTAAATGTAGCAGCCGCCTTTTAAGATGGAGCTTGATCATTTGATGAAAGGAATTATATGATGTGGTAGCCTGCAATGACAGAGGACTGGACTCAGTGACCCAGGCAATTCCTTCCAGTATGATGTTCCCATATTAGCTGCAGCTCTCCAGCTCCTGSCAAGCTGCTAATGAGGCCCCGAGTGCTTCAAATCTGCTACAGATAGTAAGGATTCATGACAATGTGGCTGGGCTGGAAGCTGAATGAACGCGCACACTATGTGTGAGCTGGCACTTAGCATGGTTCACTACCTATTCTCCATTAGAGCTGAGCCCATACGCATTTTCTGATGGAATGCCTAATGGCAAGCAGTCCAAATCCAAGGGAGGTAAATAAAATAAATAAGATGCTATGCATTCRAAGCGGGATTTATTTCATTCCATTACCACTCTTACATTCTAAATGATACTTTTTAAAGTTTGCTTTAGCAACTGTTTAAGAAAACACGTAAATCTTATAGTAGAACAAAGAATGAACAATGCAATTACAGCCATACATTTTATAGTCCTACTTGTTTATTCAATTTTCTCTACAGAAACAAAACACGAAAATTTCACTAGGCAAATCCTGAAATCATCTAGGCTATGAATCAGAATTACTTATATTTTGTATGTAGAAATATACTCAATTATACTAGTATCCCTGAGCTGTTGAGATCCATATAGGATTTTTTTTCTGGGTGGTGATTCATATTATCCTATCAATGCATTAGGGGGGATTTAAATTCTTAACACCCACCATCACACCAAAGGCAGAATAGACTACTTAATATGAATAACAAGCACCAGAAGAAAAACACTCCACCCCATGTTTCTTCTGCAACTTTAAATTGGACACAAAGAGGAGGAGAGGGAAAAAAAAAAAAGAGAGCAGAATAACAGTGAATTAATAATGGAGAAACCTGATTAGAATATAATTTGTCCTCATTAGTACAGCATTCCTGACATAAGGCCGCTCCTTGAATCCTGTTTACTTTGAAACTCCAAAGAAAGAAAACCTATATAGTTGTTAACACTCGGCTTTTCAAGGATAGCTCCGTAATGAGGGTGGAGTGTATATGAGCCGGTTGGTTCTTTACCGTCAGAGAACACTGAAAACACATCTGTGCAGTGAAGCATTATTAGGCCTTTCAAACAACCTCTGCGGCCGCTGCCTATAAATCTCTTCCCCTGTCATGTTTAACTAAAACCCAATACCCATTCAACATGAAATCCATCAATGTTATACAGAAAACAATGACAAAGCACTCTCCTTTGTGTCAGGAAAAACAAATAATTCTGCAGGAAAAAGAGGGAAACCTTTTTTGGCAAGCTTTTGCAAGGGTACAGAGATAGCAAGTGGCAGCTTTCTTTTAAAGCAACATATCCCCAGCTATTAAAAAATAAAAAATAAAAAAATTCAAGGCCAAATTATCTATACCAGGCATTAGGATGCTTGTTCAAGATAATACATAATGCATCAGGAGAATCTATGCATTGAGGYATTTTATCTGAAGAATGTTTGTCACGAGGACAAAGTCAGCTTACACCATCCAGCTGCATGAATCTATCAATGCTAAACTGGCTTTGCATTTTTGAAGCAAAATATGTATCAATTACAAATTCTTTTCTTCTGCTGCTCCCAAGCCCATGGGAGTGCAGATAAGTGCATATATACGCACATGCACAGAATGAGTTCGGTAGATGGATTTAGCCTCTTCCCACTCTCCTTCCTAAAATTCAAGAAGTATGGATTCAGGGAAAAAAAAGGGGGGGGGTGGCAGAAATGAGGCCGGAAGATAATTGACAGAGGGCAAAGACACCTCGTGGGAGGATTCACTCGAAAGCGTCACGGAAAGAAGAGATTTTGGGAAACCAGAGTTGACGGGAAAAGATTTAGTTATCTCCAGGCAGATGGGTTAACAGCTGGACATGAGTAAAAAAGTAAAACAAAGACATCTAGGAAGACAAGAATCTGTCCCAAATCCTCAGAGCTAAAACTTGAGAGTGTAGAATACCTCAAGAGACTCCCCAAGAGCCTGCCTTGCACACGGAGATACCTGCGGTGCACTGAACCTCTTCAACCGAACCGTAGGTGCAACACTTAATACTGGCTGTCTTTTAAGCATCCCATTACTGTAAAGACATTAGCCACCGAGCTAAATTAACAAAATCAATCATAATTAATTCTTTCAATGTTCACAGAGTCATCACAGACATTTCCTTTAGAGTTTTACTGTAATTTGCCATTAATTGAGAGCCCAAATAGTCAAATGATTTAGAATATATGTAGAATAATGTACACCCGCTGTACATAATAAGATGGCATTTTCATTGAGGAGGTGACAGAAGCATCATAAAGCAAAAAGCACAGAGCTGGGATAGTTTATCACTGTCATAAAAACAGTGTGAGTGCTTCATCTGCTCAATTTCAGGGTATTTTACTCTTTACTCTCATCAATTTTAGACTCAAAATCACATGGTTGATATGAACAAGGAACTTCCATAGAGAGCACCAAGAGCAGCAGTCCCTATCCATATACATATCCCCAGACATGACTAGAGCCTTCATTTTAAATGCTACCTGTAAAGCATGTGTTGGAGAAATTGGTTTACTTTGATTAAAGCAGAGGATTTTCCAGAGATCTTCCTTTTGTGGACAGACACAAAGCTTGCTGCATACCTTTAAAAACAGGCATTCCTGAGGTCATCTTTTGTTGGCCATTCACTACATCTGAATGTTTAGTCTCGGATTTTCCCTTTTCTCCCCAAAATCACACTGATTGATGGCACACTTTACAGCCAAAATTAACTAAAACAAACTAAAACTGCAACCAGTGATCAGACACAATTCTCATCAGTATTTGCTTACACCTAGATGATTGGCCTGAAACTTCATCTTCAAAAGAGTGACTTTTGGCTATGAATGCAAATTTTCCCCTCCAAAAGGGCTTGCAAGGCCAGGCACAAGGTGGCTGAGCTTCTAGCCTTTCATCTAATCTGTCCCTTGTTATGATGGCAGGATAAACTTCATTTTCTAAAGCCATCCCCAGTCAATGGGCCTTGAATTGTGCCTTAGCAATTCTTCTGATGGAAATGTGCCGCTTGTCACGTTTCATAATTCTCCTTACAGTCACTGGGTGATATGATGATCTCAGTTAAATTTTTGTCAGTCTAGAAAAGCTCTTCTGACTGGGATGCACTTTAGCTAGCGTTACTGAAATCAGAATGTATACTGTCAGGGTTACAAAACGCTACTTAGGAAAGTGTATGAAATTGTGTGATTTGAGTGCATTGTTATTTACTAGATAATACTGATATGCTACATATTTAAGCATATATGTACATGGATACACACATTCACATACTATTAATTTAGATGGTTTACTTAGGAGTTAAGCTAACATGCTTAAGGTAGATTTCATCTTTTTCATCTGAAGAGCAATCATTGCTATTGCACATTCTTCCAAATGAGTGAGAACACCAATTAGCATTCTTGAAGCTGAACTTGAAGTAAGCCATATTATGGCACTATGGGTTTCAACGTTTAAAAAAAGGCCTATTTACCTGTGTGTCAGATAACCCATCAGGATAATTCTTCTTACCTACTCTTCTGAACGCAAGAAACAACATGTGATAGCTATCTCTGGTCTTCCTCCATCGATCAATATAATCCTATAAGAGTTCAAACTTAACACTAGTTACATAAGAAGAGCTACTGAATTAGATAAACTTAATCATCACTGGTGATGAAATGATTATTTAATTACTGTCAACTGTGCTTCCAATATCACAAGGAGGAAATCCAAGAACATCGACAGTCAATGGTAATTAATTAATCAATTAAACAGTACTGCTTGGGTAAGCATAATTTGCACAATAAAAATTGAATTAAACACTTAAGTAAAGGCAGTGCATTTTGTAACATTAAAGACTGTGACATGATACAACAAAAGACTGAATATTCAAAAGTTAGAGCTCTACAATCCAGTCTTAGTATAAAGAAGAATAAAAGGCTGATGGAACTGAAGAGGATGGATCTGATGCTGCTTACACAGCAGTAACTGTGGTACAAAGGGAACTCCAGCATCTTCTATGGCGTGTTTTTTCAACTTGCAAATCCAGGAAAGTTCAGGATCAGACTCAGGATATTTGCTACATGTTTTGATAGTTTGAGGCCATCCCTGATATGTAGCGTGGAGTGATTTTAACGGAAAATCCCTATTTTTTAGGAGAAAAGATCCTTCGTAATATAATTATTATCCAAATTTACTGTAAACAGGCAAGGTCTCTAACACCACAAACTGAATGGTGTTCCTCAGACTGTTTCAGGGTTTGCTTTCTTTCCTACGGTGTAGCATTGCTCTTATAAACTTACCTCTTTCTCAGTGGGCTGCTTGTGCAATTACCCTTGCAGGGTCTTCTGCACCAATCTTTTGGTCTCTCTGAGCCAAGTGAGATCCATCTATTACTTTCATGTCCTACAGGCATGGAGTGGATGAATGACGCCTGCCCCTCTGCTAATTTGATTTCTTAATTACAGAACAATGCATATTACTCCACATGAAATCAGGAGCCCCTTCAGCTAGGCACTATAAAAACAGCGAACAGTCAAGGAATAGGAGAGTCCTACCTCCCTATTTAGTGTTCTCACCCATGGATCACCTCGTGTCTCATCTAACACTTCGCTCCCTGTCACACAACGCAAGCCTTCCTATTTCTAAAGGGGTAAAACTAGAAGATACTCCAAGGGTCCACAACAGAGACATTAAGATTCCACACGGTGAGCCACAGTAATGAATGCATTTTTTTTTTTCCATCACTGTTGTTCATCTCTCATGAGAAATGCTTATTTCCCACATATGTTCATGATGTTATTAGTACCTACCAGAAAATTAGTAAGTGTATATGCAATTGAAATATATCTGCCTACTGTATAAGCTTTTACATTTATTTGGTTGCTGTAAAACATTTAACAGGTTTTATGTATATTGTTGAGTTACAACTACATTTTAAAAACAGCAGTTGTGAGAGGGCTAAAATATAAATTAGCAGTCCAAGAACAACTCTGGGATTCAGCAAACTCAGGCTCTGCTCTCAGCTCTGTCACCAAGTTTTCTGTGACCCTGAGCAGCTCCTACCTTTCTTTGCCTACATTACCTTTCTACTGGAATTGCAAAGCTCTAATAGCCAAGAGGTACTGGGAAGGCAAATTTGCACCTGCAAAATACAGAGATTCTCAGAAATTCCATGAGAACAGCACTAGAGGGAATGGTATGGCACAGATAAAGAGCGGCAGGTCAATCTGTTCTGTGCAAGATTTTGGAAGACCATGTGGGTGATTTTAACAGCAGAAGCTAAGCAATCACCCCTAGTAATTTAGCTGAATTTATGGTTAAGTTTTTAAATTCACTTGAACCAGAAACTTGGGGCAAGGAGAATAAGACATGYACAAAGACCACAGCACTTCAGAAAGGGCATAAAAATCCTTCATGAAGTTATTGGCTTTCAGCCATTCTACCATCCTAAACTATCTGCGTTTTCTTTCTCTCTCAAACTAAATTTTGTTCTCCCTGATGTGAATGCATTAGGTCTTTGGTCACTATGAGACTTTAGATTTAAAGTAGCATAAAAAAGAGCAGAATTATGTCTAGTCGGATCCTCACAAAATACTATCTCTGCAGTCCTTTTCTAACGTTCATCCTCACTGGCTGCTGTTGATCTTTCACTTTGTCTTGTTTATCTAAAACCAATACCTATTCAAACTCCAATCAATCAATGCTACGTAGGGAATGATGAAAAAAGACATCCAATTCTCTTGTTTAACAACTTGTTCAACACCTATTGCCTTCAGAGACCTCTCAGCACCTACACTTCCTTACTTCATGGTTACCAGTCTTTTGAATTTAAAAGCAATGAATGGGAATTTACTAGAAAAAGGCAGCAGTATCCACCAAGTTCCATGTTGCTGAGAGCAATGGTCATGACAAATATCTTTAGCAGCGTGAGAACATTATCAGTCATTTGACTATCAAGCTCAAAGCACCAGGCTTGTTTTTGATAGTAGGCTAGTGCAAAGTCTGCCACTCCGTAAATGGTACTGCAATTGTTGCCCTGATTTTATTTTGCACAGTAACTTAATAGAAATTTTAAGGGAGCACAGAGCTTTATGTTACAGGATAGCTGGAAAGCAAAACATTGATATTACTATACTGCAACCTTGGTAGGAATCCAATGGCAATACGAAGAGAAAAAAGTTGCAACAGAGCCATATCGGCTATGAAAAGCTTATTTTCTCTCTCAATAAATGCCAAAAATGCATCAGAACAGTCTCAATCCAGTTATAGCAAATGCTATCTACTGGGCCTGAACTTACAGTCCTTACTCATGTATGCAACAGTGTTATTTAAAACAGCGGTATTACCATYAGGCTAGCATGGATTTATATGACATGTCAGATCCTACATTCTAATTTGAGTATTTAAACTCCTACCAAGTTCCACTGTAGTTCAGATGCATAAATGTCTTTTTAAACACAGGCCTAACTGAACAGACTAATTCAGAAGCCAATTTAGTGGCCTCTAGATTCAGGACCGGCTTCATATGACTAAGGCTTCGGATAATTTTGCAAGTAGATTTTGGAGTATTTTTGTTAAGCAAATCAGAGAATGTAGGCAAAATTTGTACGTAGACCTTACTTTAAACACGCAGGTTTCAGCCTGGCATCCCAGGCCATAACATCTGATCTTTTTTCCTGATCAGATCCAGGTCTCAAGGTCTTACAAACAGCATTCCAATTAACAGAACAGCCACCATGGCTTGAAAACCTGGTTATTAAAAAACAAAAACAATCCAGTTCCCAAGTACTGACAGCTTTAAAGTGGCTGCCATGAGCAAAGGAGCTGGATATGGATATAAAATAAAAGCACCGGTATTTTCTTTCCTCCTTTTCACGGATGCATTAATACTGTGCTGGAGGCTGATCTAGCTAACAAGTTCTGAGCTACGAACTGGGGTTATTAATGTCACTGTTAAGATTTTTTTTTTATTATTATTATTGCATCTGATCCTACTTATATCCAAGACTGTTTTTTATTGAATAATCTACTCGCCAAATGAAATGGGCTGTGACTGCAAATGAGGGGAGGCAAGTTGTGTTTTAAAATAAAAAGTGAACACATTTTGTGACCAGATATCACTTAATTTGCAAATGTGTACTCTAGAACCATATGTTGTCTGATACAGTCAACATTTCTTGCCAAGCAGCATTCATATAGCTGATCAAACACTCCTGTCCAATACTAAAAAAGATAGAAAATTCTGAACTGTGATRCTACTGCATATGCATAAGATGCTTTTCTCTCTCTTGTAAGGTGCCTAAAATCAATATAATTTTCAGTATTTTCATGTTGTGAAAAAAGTATTGCATAAGGTTGGAGTATAAGTTCGGACCTGATGCCCYGAACACTCACCAGCTGCCTGCGCATACAAAATGCTGTAGCAACCTTGCCCTGCATCTTCCCTGTGCTGGCCAAATTTCTCATATGGAGAATTTGCCTGGTTTGATCCTTGTAACCATAACAACCACGTGGCTATACATGCAGTGCGTAAACCCAGACCAAAACGAAGTGGATTTAGATGGAGATGGAAGGGAGATTGGAGATCTCTGAACCATGGCTCGCAAAGCCTCACAGACAGGTAGGGCAGAGAGGAAGCAACAGATGACAACGGCCTAAAGGAAACGGAGCCGAGCCATAAAAAAAAGGGCAGCTCCGATTTTGTGCAGTGGGATCTACAACATGAGAACAAATTTTAACATGGCTTTTTAGGTCTGACTTTATAAAGATTTAAGTAACAGAGGTTTAAATTTGAGCTCTGCTAAACTGCTGCAACTACCAGAAAAATCGGGAGAGCACAGAGCGCTCCGTGATGTACAGAACGCAGCTCATGAATGCTGTGTATTTATCACCGCTTCCTCAAATGGTATTTTCACTCACAGAAATTTTCATAATTAAGCTTGTGACAGCTCCTGCTACGCAGTTCATCAGCAAGGAGGACATAAAGAACACTGAGGACTCATTACAGACAGAACAAACTTAACTCATTAACAGTACTTGGAGTGAGCAATTTCAGACCATTACTTTTAATGGGATTAGCCTTTCTTGTGTACAAAAGGCAGCACAGCTCGGTCTACTTAAAATCATTTCCTTATTCTAACAACACGGGCTACATTCATGCTAACAGGGAAGCGTTAGTTCTGGCTTTGCTCTTCGTTGTCAGAGCGGCACCGAGCACTTTACCAGAAATAGGGACAACAACTGAGTTATTCTTAGTTTATTTTGCTTCTCTGGTCTGTGCATTTTTCTCTTCTCATTTTACAAGGCCTTACCTTTGATCATCAGTGAGGAACAGGATTAGCTTACTAATTCTGTAATACTGTCAGCAAGATGGCATAGGCTCAGTCCTCCACATTAAAGWGAAAAGAGAATCCTTAGAGGATATAAGGATGAAGACTTCCCATGAGCTCCTAAAATCCTGCTAGCTTTATACATCAACATCAGCACGGCATCACTAAATAAGGGCCTCCGCAGCCATGCGGCGTGTTCCCAACCTGAATAATTAACCATCGCTGACACTTGTTAGAGCTGTTTATGCACCCAGGAAAGTACTGGTGCTAATAAACTGGAAGCATTGCAAGTTATGCTAATGGTTCTCTTAAGGTCAGACAAGCCCCAAAGCCAGGATGCAAATGACTGTTCTGGAAACGTAGGAGGAAGTTTGCTCATAAGAGCTGCAATATATTGGTTCAGGAAGGCTGAGAACAGCCCGAGTATTTTTTCCATGGCATTTCAGCTTCAAGGTCTGGAGTGGCAATATCGATATTACAGGATTATTTAGATAGACAGAAAAATTTCAGAGAGAAAATATTGATATCAGAGGATTATTTAGAGGTACTTCCAAAACCAAAGTTTTACGGGAATACAGATCTAAAATTCAATAAAATGTTCTACTTCTAACAAACTTGCAAGGTTCAATATTTCTGATGCAGCCTAACTTTGATAACTCTACTGCCAAGCAGTTTTATGAAGTAATCTTCATAAGACTAGGTAATGAAGCACTGTTACTACATGGTACACATAAATAACACTGCCCAGCACATGTACGTCGGACTAGATATTGTGAGAAGCACCTCTGTAATTTCTAAAGAGCAGAAACATCAGGACTCCAGAGCTATGTTTTTCTCCTACAGAYGGCTCTTGAATAAGCTGCCAGCATGTTAATAAATAAGTAGCACTTAAAAATAAAAATCATATGCCAATTTAAGGAGTGTCTAAAGGGTACCTGAGGGGGCAGAAGGGGTGAAGACAAGGCATCCAAACCTAGCCAAGCATGAGCTTATTTAGGAGAGAACAGCAATATAAACAAAGGCATCGACAGGCTCCCTGTAGCATTCAGGTGCTTTCCAACTCCCACATGTCTCAACTCAGGCTGATCATTTACAGGAAGAGACTTTCAATCAATATTTGACATTAATAAATATCATTAGTATTACAGAGGCACACTCCACTGCAGGAGAGGCCTACCCACTCGCTATTCTATTTGGCTGTGTTTTTTTCCTACTCGTGGTACACATAGGCAGGTACATTTTTAGAAACCTATTCTGAATATAAATTGCAGAGATGAAAGAATGAGTTGCAAGCTAAAGGAATGAATAGTCAACTGCAGCAGGGGTTAAAACTGCAATATATGTCCACGCAGACTGCAGCTGATTCAACGTACTGTGTAACCAGAGCACAAGGTTTGGCCAAACAAGCTCTCTTTTAGGRCAGATTCCTCCCCGCGTGTGTGTTAAAAGGAACAACTGGTTGTATTCGGGACCTGGACAGCAACTGCTGGTTCTGGATTTGATTTCTCCCCCAACATATTCAGAATTGCATTTCTAGCATTATCAGCCCATGAGGTGAGGAACACCATTAGCTCCTGGCTGAATAAAGCATGCTCTGAACCTCACAGGATAGGGCCCTTTTATTATCAGATCAGAAACCAGCCATTTAATGACTAAAGTAAAAAGCAAATCATGGATTAATTTTTGGGTGAAGTTGGATAAAATAAAGTTTCCTGTTGTCTTTCTTTCCATAGCTGGCCTGAGAGCTTTCTCTTGTCTCTAATGAGACTAGATTGCAGTACCCCATACAGAGTCAGAGATGGAAATGGTTTTAGAAAGGATTTCCACTCACAAAATGAAAGCCTTAGGAGTTCACTTCAGAGACAAGATACCAATAGAGACATTATTAACATCACTGACATGCACACAAAGGAAGCCTGAGGCTCAGAGCTCTGCCTCTGTGTGGTTAAAAATGTAGGCACTTAGCAGGGAATGAAAATTACACTGGTCCAAGGTCCAGGACTTGCCATATATAGTCATGGACTGGTGCCAAAATAAGCACTGCTAGACTGGATGGATCAGTGAGAGAACACRATTTAAAGTCTGATAGCATCAGGACCAAAAACTAAATCTTGCAGGATACCGGAGCTGCAAACAGAACAGAGAATTTCAAAAGAAGGCAGAATTTCCTCCTAGAGCCGATATATTAGATGGGCAGTTCATACCATTCTGATACCGGTTCGCTGCTTCTTGACAGTCAATGCAATTATTTATTTAGGGAAAGTGATGTGACTGAATTCCCTTCTTGTGATTTTTGTTTTTGCTTTTTTTAATCTGGGCTATAAAATTGTCCAAGCTTTTTCCTACTGGCCTGTTTCCAGTATTCCCACACATCATTTTGAACATGGAGCTAGTATATTTTGTAGCTATTCTAAACAGAGGCAGCAGTAAAGATACTGAAGTTGGTTGTGTTTATCTTTGAGTAGGAAGTGACTTTGTTTTGATGATTTGGACAAAGGTGCTCATGGATTATCATGTAAGCACTTACGGTAAAATAAATTAATTGTCCTTTGAAAACACAGGTCTCTTCCCTGACACAGGAAATCCCTAAATACTAGACTAGGCAAAGTCACTCTCTCCCCTTCTTCTTGGCCCATGTCCTTTTCCACAAAAAGGAACTGACTCAGCAAAAGAGGTTGGGACTACTGCTGTCCCACAGACAGGAGAGCCTACGGATGAACCTGCTTTCAGTCAGAAAGGGAAGCTAAACCATCCTCAAAGTATATAGGAACCACAAACTCTCAGTCAGCCTAGTAGTGAGGGACACTTTCTATAATTTCCTCATCCTCGCTAAAAAAAAAACACTACATTTTGGGTGGAGATGGATCTGAAGACTATACCTTAGGACTGCCCAGAGCATTCCTCCCAAACAGAACCCCGCAGAGGACACAGATGGAGAAATGTCTCATTTTTGACTCCTAATAGGATTTTGGTATAATGCTGAGTTGCCCTTTACAGAAAATCTCCAGCATTTCTAGCTTGTCACTTAAGATAGGGATTTTTGAAAACCTAGATCATATATTACAAGTAAGTAGGGTACTCTCTACATCTTTTATGGCTTTGGTTTAATGGCCCAGAGAGTATTTAAAACAGACAAGGCTATTTTACCCAGATGTTAAAACCTGTAGGAAATATACAAAGGGTTAAAACAGTTAAATAGAAAGATATGTGTTTGAACGGAGTTGTGCTTTAAAATTACTTCTAATTTATCCACTTACCAGACATGTATGGAGGTAAAATGATCAGTGGTAATGTGCAACAGAAAGATACATACTTTTTTAATTGTAGCCAAGAGGAAAAAAACAGCATGGAATAACTTAATTGTTGCTAATTATAATATCACTGAGGTAATTACAATAGATTTTGATTGTCTCATTTTCACACCAGAGGAGGGCACAATACTGGCTTTTCTCTTAATACATATTTGTTTTTAGGGAAGAGCTGACAATTACACTAATTGTAGTCACAGCATGAAACTTTGTTTTTAAAGAAAAATTTGTCTACATGTCACACAGAATAAACGCATCCTTTTTGTTTCGTTAGGTGCAAATTAAAGACATATTAATTGCTTTGTTCACTGTAACAATACAGAGATCTTCTCATGCAAGCATGACTAATTCTGCCAGAGTCCCATCAGCTGGAAAGTATGCAACATCCAAACCGAACATGGCAGAGTGAACCTCCACTTCTTGGTGGTTATTACAGATATATTTGAATATGGTACATTCACCTGGAGGACAACAACAAGCAGCTGTTCTGACAGCATGGGCTCCGCTCAAAAAAGCGGCAAGAAACAAGAAAACTGGGCCAGATCCACAACAAGTCTAACTTGGTACAAGTTTCTCTGTCATCTCTTGGATTCTTCCCAGCAACTCCCAAACTGCATCAGACGCAAGGTTCAGCATCCTTTATCTGGCAATGGCCGAATTTTAAATGCTCCAGAGGCAAGACAGAAAATGTGATGGTACACAGTACCAGGAACAGTCCTGACCTGAATATAGGGAGGGGATACCCATCTCTGAAGGTGCTGTCACATCACATGCACCATGAGGAACTACCAAAGGAAAACAGCCCTTCTAACTCACCCTATCAAAAGTCTGTACTTGCTAAGTAGCATGGGTATCTTCAGTGGTAGCCTTCTCCTCCTAAGAAAGATTTAGGCATTAACTGTGGTTTACCCTTACAAAGTTTAGCTCATCATACTCTCTTGTTCGTAGCAGCAAGGCACCATGTCTTTCCATCGTATGCTATCAAAGCTGAAGACTGGCTGGCAGAGCTCCAAGAWCGAGACTTTCATCTGTTCTACCTCACTTGTTCCACCAAAGCTGTGATACCTACCCTTCCAGCCCGAGAAGTCTGCAAAGTAATAGTGATGATAACCAAGACTAGGAATGCAATGCACACAGACAGATGCACTTTGCTAGGTCTAAATAACCACAGGGTAGCAGCCTGTCTTAATACATTTGCCTGGCCCATGGAGGTGTTAAAGCAAGCCAGATGGGTACATTCTCCTAGCTCTAACACACAGAAAGAGTATGTTCAATGGATGAGAGTACTATTAAGACAAAATCCTGAAAACCAGTACTGCGAACTGAGAATGGTTCGGCTGGCAACACAAC
Organism: Apteryx rowi; assembly: GCF_003343035.1. Taxonomy (NCBI): domain Eukaryota; kingdom Metazoa; phylum Chordata; class Aves; order Apterygiformes; family Apterygidae; genus Apteryx; species Apteryx rowi. Next base: position 3,737,458 of record NW_020447308.1, on the reverse strand, counting down.
AATCTTCATTTTCTATTGTTTAAAATTTTCAATAAGAGAAACAGGTGATTTGCATACTGTAACAGTCTAATGGAGTCTTACCAGCTTACCTGTTCATATAATGCCAAAACATCAGACACACTTCAAAGAAGTGGTATTGCCTGTTTTCTGATGGGAAACTCACTATCGATTAACATGCAATATTCCAGACTAGGCCAATATTTCAGATATTTGCACCTTCTGTTCGTGGTCTTTCTCCTACTGGTCACAGACAGAAAGCAGGTTAAACGGCTGGTGATCATCTCTTCTTTACTATAACAGCTTCAATGAATATACTTCACAAATCCTTATGGGCACAGAAGTTAGTCCTTTCCTGGCTAAGTGTGGCATACAAACCGTATCTGCATACTTCTGTAATCCATACAACAACCGTAGCATACTCTCTTCTATACACTGTTGAAACAATATGCTTTTTTGTGTTTTGTTGTAGCCACTAGGAGAGCTGAAACTGTTCTGCTTCTTGCAGTTGAGTAATATATCACAGATCACCCCAACATACCACCCAGATCAGTAACTACAGACTGCAGAACAATTCAAGAACTGACAAATGTTTCAAATACATGAAATTTTACCCCCCCCCTTTTTTTTTCTGAGAAGATACAGAAGTGCTTTGGGAGGAAAAAAAWWAARRAAAAAAAAAAATCACACAACTCGCTATCCATGATCTTTAAAGTTTAAAGGCTTTCCTGGACCCGGGCCAGATTTGTCAACTCTTTGCACAGTCAGGCCCCAAGGACCTAGTACTTCATAGTGCATTGCATTTTCAGTTTTCACCCAAATCAAAACAGGGAAAAGAGTGCCCACCCAAAAGAAGCCCTAAGTTTTAATATAACAGCTTACACATACTGGCAATGCAATGCTAACTCATTTCTCTTTTCAAAAACAAAGGAAAACAAAACCCTTTTATCTTTAATCGATGTATTTAAAATATATATGACCAGAGCCCATGACAAAGGTATCCTGTTACACTGCTCCAAGTGTGTTCTGCAACAGCCCTTTTCCTTATACGCAGAACTCTCATACTGAAAGAATATGAAATAGTTTAGATTTGAACTGCTTGCTTCCTTAGAAAACCTCTACCTATAACACAGGCTTTAACGTTTGACTTTTATACCCATATTACATACACATATTTGCCACCAAAGACAAGCTAGAAGCAGAGAGTAGCTACAGGTTTTACATACCAAGTTAATTAGCAATTCTTACCAAACAGAGTGTATCTTTTCTTCTCAGGGTTCAGCTTGGTCTCTATTAGACTTATTTACGGGAAAAGTCAATGGATAAGACATTAGAGGCCAACCTCAAAGTCAGAATAAAGCAACCATAGACCTTAGAGAAGTGCTTTATTAGCCAAGAATTGGTTGGTTATTGATCTTGGTCTATGTCTCTGGTCACAATAGCACTTACCCTAATTTTTCTAGTGTAAATATAAGTAAATTTGAATGGGTGTTGCTGAAAACAATCTGTAAATCTACATTTTGTGGTTTATGTTGTAATTGTAGTTACGGGAAGGTTCAATATCTGGAGCATGGTAAGGAGACAAGGCTGTGGCATGGCAACCTCAGCTCTGCAAATATGTCCTGAAGCACTTTCTCAGAGGTTATTAAAATGACTACAGCTATCACTCTGCTTAGAAGCAGAGAAACCACATGGGTACTCATAAGAAAGAAACTGAGAAAAAAAACATTGTAAAGAGAAATGTTATGCATTTAACTTCAGCTTTTCTTTTCACTGAGGTCAACCAGATAATTAAGCAAAACAGATATGCAGAGTTTCTTTACTTTTCTGCAGACAAACATTAATTAATTACTGCTTGCCTCAGCACTACCATGCTTTCTTTCCTATATTGCATCTTTTTATTATTTAGTTTCATCTTTAAGATTTATTTTGAGATCATTTTCAATTTACTTCATGGCCCACTGCTTAAGATATCTCTCTCCTATTTGTCCTATTGGGAACACCTGTCTTTATCATGCTTCTATAGGGTTAATGAGGGTTAATGGCTATTGTATTTCAGATTGATATTACCAAGCAAATTTCAAGTGGAAACACCAAAAACATAATAGCTGTATCTACTGCAGCACTTGTCTTCATTTACATTAATGTTGAATGAACTCTACTGTTGTATTGCCTAAAAAATGAATATGTACTACAGCATATGGCTAGAATTTTCACTATTGCTGAGCTGTTATTTGCTTCCAAACTTCTATTCATTGGTCAGTATCAATAAGATTTTTATTCACTTTACACATCTTGGGAGAGAAGCAAAAGTCTATTTCCCTGCCCACAGTTTGGCTATATCAAAGAAAGCAGACTAAGAAAGGGCAGAGAGCTTTAAATTCAGTAGTTCACCTCCTAGCCAGCAGAAAAGGGAAAGTTCTCTCCCACTTTATAGACAGGCCTGCAATATCCCTTCCCCCTGGAGCAAGAGATTTGTGGAACCAAAATCAGAAGCGTAAGTATACCCCTTACTAAAGGCATGAGCTGAAGCTATGAATTATCACTTCCCATTGCCCTGCAAAAAAACACCACCACTCCTTACCTAATCCGGACAAAATTAAATCCTGTCTGAAAGAGAACTGATTTAAAAAAACAGAACTATCTGTTTGATTGACATATGATATGTTCATATCAGCTCAGAGGTCTGTTTTCTGTTCTTGCACTACCCCTTTCTCTATTGACTTGATAATTTCCATCCTACCTATGACTGTTATGTTCCACTGAAACTTTTATTTAACTGGAGGTTGACAGTGCAGGAGACAGGGTTTTTCCATTGAATATAAGTGGGACTTGAAAACCAGAATTTACTTCTGGGAAAACATAAAACTTTCTCAGAGTCAAATTCAAAACTCACCACCTGCGCTTAATTTTTCTCCTGCTAAGCTTATTTGTCTCAAATGCAACTGCACACGAAAAGATGTCTCCTGCAGGTGATCTGATACAGTATTGATGAGCAAGAGGAAGACCACCCCAACAATGCCACACTAGTGCTGGAGAAGAACCAGAAGCAAGTCTGGTTAATGTACTCAAATACACAGCAACCTTTGATTCATTTCCACCTGCTTCTGCATGAATCACTACTAGAATCCACCAGCAGTAGCTGAAGTGGCTCAGATCTGCACACCTATCAATCTCTTATTAAAGATACTGGCTTAACTTTATGAAATTTTACATTAAGATTTGAATTTGCTTTGGTCTGAGTTGCGGCGTGATGTTTCAGGTGATCTCAGCAGACTAGATCAGTCTCCAGTGAAAAGTTCTCATAATCCAGGACCCCTGAGTGCAATTCCCATCTTTTGGGTTTGTTTGTTTTTTTCCAAGAAATCTTGACAAAAAAAAGAAAACCATTACAACTTTCGATGGGGACTACACATTAAACCGCCCTCAACGCCTCTCTAATTAAGCACTTTCTCCTGCATTTCCTTGCTATGGATGCTTCAATGGAAAAGCTGGTTAAGGAATTCCCATCCCATTCTCCTCCCTTCTCTGCTGTTTTTTCATGCTTCCTTACTACTCCCTTACTCATGCTGAGGGAATCCTTACAATGTCACCTTTTGTACAAACACACACACACCAATCATTTCACAGATCTGGGCTAAAAACTGGTCCAAAACAAGCTAAACTTGCACAGATAAGAGCGACAGTCTCTTAAACTGGCTTTGCCATCAAAAGATTTGTAACATGGAACCACACCTTACACAAGTTTAGAGCTTAGGTAATTAGCAACTGTTGTGAAGCTGAGCTAAAACACTTTGTAACTTCCTTGATCATCATTATTATTGTTCCTCTGATTCTTCAAGTGTAGTGAAAAACCATCTGGTCTTGAGCATTGTTAATGCCACTGAAAACAACAGGAATGAAGGGGGCTTAATATCTCACAAATGGGGCTGTTAGGACCCAGAATATGCTGCTACATTGCGTCACTAGTGGATACCATTGGCAAGACACAAAATAGTATTTATATTTATTCATGCAATGCAAAGGCAGAACCATTCTCTGTCTGCATCTCTAATGACTGTTAGGAGACTATGGATGAGAATAATCACGAAACCTGAATGGAGATAATAAAACCAATAGTGTTCAAGTGCTGAAACAAAGAGAATCCCCAGTGGGGCAGTGATCTTCTGAATGACTCGAGTAGTTCTGCACAAGCCTTTGAATTTCACTTTGACGTTTAAATGAAGAAAGGGAGAGAAAAGCACAGGCCAATTTCATTGATTGTTGTAACTCAGGAATCTAACATAAAAGCACTGGGATGACTCACAATACATACAACATCTGAAACCAAACTCTATTCTTTTCTGTTCCCATTTCATTAAAATAACCTCCTATTTTCTTCTGTTACAGTATCGTATAAACCATATGTACTCCGGTTTGAAAAATCCCATGCAGAGGGTTCAAACAGAGCTTTCTTTATTGCACTTCATTTGGGAGGGGAGCTAGAGTGGTTCTAATGCACTTTTAAAAAAAGTGCGTTCAGCTGAAATTTTACCAAGCTTGGATTTTAAAAGCTCACAAAGTCACAACTTCTTCCTTCAAGAAACAAAAATTCACCCAACACATATCATCAGAAGCRTGGCACGCTGCCCCATTTCCAGGCCACAGAAGTTGGCTGTGAACATCTGATCCATGGGCCGTGGTGTTGAGCCTTTCCTTGTGCTTCTGTGCAGCCCCCAGCGCTGTGTTCCAGTAACCCAATCCCCCAAAGACCACGGGGAGAAAACGCCTATGCAATACCAAGTCTTTACACAAGCTCTATAACTGTGGAGTCTAGTAACAGATAATCTTTTGCCACCACCAGCATACATCTCCTCTTGTGGCATTGCCATGTTTTGTTGATAAGTTTGTCCAGTCACAAAGTCAACACAGATACCACTTCAGAGAGCTCAACAATCACCTATAAACCAGACCCTAACCCTGATGTTGAGGGCTCCTCTGAGCCCTCTTGATAGTTCAAATCGTTACCAAGCGTACAAGGAGGATAACATGTAATATTAGATGTTCTAGTTTCCTATTATTGCAAAACTCMTGTCTAYCTGTAAGCTGTAAGGAGCAGAGGTTACTCTGGCTGTATTAAGCTACAGAAGAGCCATGGTGGAGGTGCGGGAAGGACAACCCAAACAACCCTCTCTGCCTACATGAGGGGGACAAATTCTGCCACTGGTTCTTTTCCAAACCATACAGACAAGGAATGGAGAGAGTCTTTGCAGTATTTTTAAGAACTGAGGTCAGTAAAACTGTATCTGCTTTTTAGAGGAAGTAATCTGTGTCACAGATAGTCAGTGCAGCTTAGTCCTTCCCTYCAACCACACAAACAAGATTCTCAAGGCACACAAACACCCACATCGATGTGCATGAGTCAGGCATGGTCCAGAAGCCATATGGTCATGCTCTCATAGCGCCACATCTGAACTATGGGACTGATTTGGGGGAGTCTTCTGAGACATGGCACCATGGATTGCAGGCCAGGGACAGAATATTCTTGAGTGGCCTCCCCTGCATTGACTTCTGATTTAACATCAATCCACATGGAGAAGCTTCTGCACTCTGCTCCTTCATATGGTGTAGACATAGTCTCCACGTTCTAATCTGGTTCTTTGACAGTACTAATAATAAGCCACTGTGTTTAATTATATTTCATGAAATAAGCAGTTTAGATTAAATCTTGATCCATTTTTGGTCAGAAATCTTTTCTCACATCATCTGGATTTCCTCTTTAGTATACTGTTGTAAAGCGATCAGTTACCCACCAGAGCAGCATCATTCTCTTTTCCTTTTAAAATGTGCTAAATACATTCAGTGAAGAACATTACATAGAGGGCACATCCACTGTTTATTTAATATACTGTACATATATAGTATTTGAAATGCAAGGGGGTTAAGATCCTCCTGCATTGTTTGATAACGTAATATGCCCAACTTTTTGCAAGAAAATTTTATGTCTGGCCCTTCCAAGACAAACATGCACATATTTGAGAGCCCTTGTTTCTACTGGTTTACCTGGAAACAACAGCAGTTTAAATGGAAACAAGTGCATTGCATTAACTTATGGAAAGCCCAGACTATGAAATCATTACGGCAAGTATCTTTGCTTTACTTTTTAACTGATAACCTTCATCATTAAAATTAATGCCAGTATAAAGTCAAAATTGTACCTATTAATACAACTCTAATTGATACAGTAAGTAGACAAAAATCTCACTATGGATACAATCAATTCTGCACAGATCCTGTTCTTTATTGACTATTTGATTCACTGGGGATAGTACTTTTTAGCATCATTATTATTATTTTTCAGCACTGATGCCACCATATAGGTCTAAGGCCCGAGGGTATTAGGCCATTTCATTTAGACTTCCTGTGACTTTCCTAACATACAGCGGCAATGCAGGAGGATGCTGTTAGTACACAGTCCCCTTGGGTAACTAGTTATGAAACTTGAATTGCTGCACTTAGGCAAGACTGTCAGAATGCTTGGTCTCCTAGACACCATGGCTCCGGCTCCATCTACAAAACTTTAAGTGCCACTTGCTAAAAGTATGGAAAAAAACCATATCCTGTCTTTGTGTACATAGAACATCGCTATTAATGGCGTTCTGTAAGAGCATATGTTGGCTGGGCTAGGAAAACTAGAGGTATTTTTCAGACAAGAGCTGATTTCTTACAAGAAAGAGAGTCAATTTTACAGATGAACCAATGTAATTATAAAATTTGATGTAAAGAATGGTCTCAAACTTAGCTCACCTCTGCACATGGAATTACTCCAGGATTTTTGGTATGTTTCAGCTATTTAGGAGAAATTCTTGACAGCCTGCATGCTGTTCCTCTTTGCTAAACTGTACCTGTACTTCTGCAAACAATGCTGCTAATTCCCGCTTGCACACGAAGCCGACAGTAGCTGTCACACAGCTGTGCAAAGGGGAGCAGGAATCCCCACCACGCTTTGCCCAAAGGCTTGCTGTTGTGGCCGGGGCCTCAAGGATCCTGTTGCCTGTGCTGATGTATCCACTCTACCAGGCCTCACAGAAAGAGGCAAACCTCTGAAACTTAAATTGGTGTTACTGTTTGATGAAGAAGCTGAGGCAGGTTTTCAGTAACTGGGACGTGGACTTTCTGTTAGTCCTTTGAATTTTGCCCTTAAACAGGATTCAAAGTACTTTGTATGTGTGGCCTGTTCAAAACGCACCAGTAGGAACTAACTTTCTTTCATTTCCAGTTCTTATCTCCTCAAAGAAAGCATCAAAATGTCAGCGACTGTTCTGAGCCGTCTTTAAGAATGAAGCAAATTGAGCAGTGACAGGACCCTAACAGATGTATATGTTTATCTGATAGCTCTGCTGAGTTTATCCCAAAGACATTTGGTTGCAAAACCCACAAGAACGGGTTCACTCTTGAAATTTTCCAGTTCTCGTTACTGCTGGAATTTCAGAAGGCATAAAACAATTGTTGTTATTATGATGATGGCTAAATAGAGGGCACTCGTCACCAYGGCATCTAACCCGCTCTCTTGAAACCTGAATTGTCCTAATGAGATTGAAAATACACSGATCTGCCTGATACTGGCTGCAGGGAGAACAAGTTTAGAGCTCCACTGATGATTAGATTCACACTTAAGTATATATACACAGAGAACCAATTGCAAAGGTGTGGGCCTGCTAATGAGACTGCCCTGCGTCCAACATCTGCAAACTTGTACCCTCAGGAAGTGAGCGGTAGCTTTCCAGCCGAGCACAGGTTACCTGGTTGCATGGAGATGGTGCTAAGGCTTTTACAAAAAGTGTCACGGAATCACTAATAACCCCAAGCTCTCAGGGACGTCATCTACATGATGGGGCCTCCAGGAGAAAACAGCCTTATTGTGTTTTAGGCTAAGGCTGAAGCAGAGAAAATGGCTACCAAGAGACTCAGCCAAGCTACTAGTCTCTCGTCTGTGTTTTTGGAGATACCCTGTTGAAAAACGGACCTTATCAGTGCGGCTTAGACTGTGAGATCCGATATGTCTGGTTGCAGCACAGTGCAATATGGCTAGAAATTAAGAAGCTATTTGGAGTTCRGTATCTGGATATTTTTAACCATTTTTTTAAATCGCGATTGCTGCACACATCACTTAGCAGACGTTACTGTTTGCCCTGAATCTCCGTTAACTAAAAAAGCATTTAGGCATATTTATCTCTTGCTTGCTACTCAATAGCCAGTGACAATCACAGCACTTCAGCAAGCAGAATGTAACCGGTTTGGTCTTTTCTCTCCTGTCATGTGTCCCCTCCTCTAGGCCCCTCTTTGGGGCTTTTCATGATCCAGTTACAGACTTGCTAATATCTTCATAATTTACACTTGCTTAATCAACAGCTCTATTAACGTCTGCGGACCTAAGGGTTTTAACACTGTTTTCAATATTACTCACATTAATAAATTTGACAAAATATGTCCATGAGACATTTTGGAAGTTGACAGTGTCTTTTAGGATCTACTACAATAAGCTGCTAATAGGAAAGAATGAGTCTTTTTTGGAGAGATGCACATGGGCGCGCACACACACACACTTTAGGAGCTAGACAAATCTGAAAATTTAAGGACATGTAAAGTCAGATCCTCAGCTGGTACAAATCAACACAGTCCCCTAATTTATACTGGCTAAGGATTTGACCCCTAAAATCTTTTCCTGACACTTTTGATAAAGAAAGAACATTACATTTCACTTTATAATTGGACCCTATAGTTAAAAATAGCAAGATTCTTTCCTGATTAAAGAGACAGGAAGATATAAACCAGATTTATTGTCTATTGGATTTTATGTCCCATTTTCTCTTGTCACAAGAGAAGTAATTTTGTGTATATAGCCTGTCCAGCACAAAGGCATTTGTTCCCTCAAATACACTAATTCAAGCATAAATACATAGATCCATATTAATAAGCCACACCTCCCCCATTCATATATCTAGAGATCCTACCTAAATCTTTTCACATTCCCTAAATTTGCCCTTTTTTATGCTGAAGTTCTCTTTCTGAAGCAATCTCTACTCTTTTTCAATAATGTGAAAACTCAACTGTAAGACATTTGTGGAAAAAACAGTATTTTATATCATTAGAGCTATTTAAAATATTTACCAATACCTCCTTATTTAAAGTATTTTTTTTAAACATGCAGTTGTTTTCGCCGAAGTCCAAAGGTGCCTTTTCTTTTCCTTTTTTGGATGAAACTCCATTTTTTGTGCACACGCGCACGTACATGGGGAGGAAGAATCCCACCCAGCTTTATGAATAATGACAGCCAGAATGAATTGCAAGTTGGTCTTAACAAACATGTTCTCAAATACATTACCCCACTACTCGCCCAGCCCTCTGTGTAAGTGCTAAGTGGTGGCAGGCAGCAACAGCAGCCCAGCAATCTCTGTAATTAAACATTCAAACGCAGGCATGCATTTCTGCAAATGGGCCCCCCAACTTCCCTTTTTTGAACACTTTCTTCAGAAGGAAAATCTCACACAGCTGTTGTAAGAACACTGCATGACATCTGCAAAATGTCTATTGTACAGACCAGGGTGAGAAAACAGCCTAAAACACCAACAAGCTGGATCTGACCACTAATTGAAGCCATTGTTTAGGAAAATTACTCGCGTGTGGTCTAACAACTCATCTGAAATTAGTGATTGCTCCAAATGAAAAAGCAGAATTACATCCCATCTCCCATCCCCCACCTCTCCCAAAGGGAATTGTGCTAGAAACAAACATTTACCATCACATACAAATACAATACTCGTTTATATTGTGTATTTTTTTTTTAAACTGCATCAGGTCCCAGCGAACTGAATTCCAATGCATATTACTGACACTGCCAACAAATATTAAATAGATTTTTTTTCTTTTAGTTTGTGAGATAATCAGAAATGTGCCCCTCATTTCTGTTTTCTACCCAGTAGGTTTAAATAGAACAAGCCATTTGTAGCTTTAGTGTCTATCTTACACCTTATTTACACTGAATTTTTATCTTCCAGTGCATCTTATTTTTTGTTGGCATTCCCCACCATGCAGTTTACATGGTGATGAAGAAATAGCCTTGCAGGCATTGAAAGAGAGATACAACATGTTAAGACATAATTCCCTGCAGGGCATTCGAGGCTGAATTTGCTGTCACAATGAGTCCAAGCTTCCATAACTATCCGTGTTTTATGTGGATTTGAAACATAAAATTAGATTCATCTTAATCTTCTGAAACAGCAATCTTCCCATGGAAGCTGAGAGACAACAGCACATGAAAATGGTAAGAGGGAGAGAAAGAGAAGACGGAAAGAATACAAGAACTGAATAAAATGAGATGCCGCACTCTCCTAGCGAAGGAAGTGAAGTTCCCGTATGGATAATAATGTATTATGAAAACTTTGCTGAAAGGGATTGAGTTCCTGCCAAATTCCTTGTTTGCATACAAGCGATCTCTACCGAGGCTTCTTAACACACCAAATACGCAGGAGCGCTGCGGAAGCTAGCGCTAGAATAGAAATCACTACTGTTGAGAGGAAGGTTTGTGACACACTGCGTTTCAGAGGAAAGATCTGATTTATGGATATGGCCTCCATTCACCTACGCAGGGACACAGAGCGCCAACCCAAGAGTGCTAAAGTTCAAAACAATAAATCTCAAGTTTCCCTGGTCAGTCCAAGAGGGGAGCTTAAGGAATATACCGCCCTAGTTTTTTGGGATCAGGCTCTGCAGCTGGAGGTTTTCTTTTCTTTTTTTCTTTTTTTTTTCTTGAGGGGCTTCAGATTTGCCAGCTTTGTCCTACTGCTTTGCTGCCCTCGGGACATGCAGCAAGCAGACTGGTTTAAAATAAAAAAATAAAAACACTCCAGAGTCAAAGCTACTTAATTTCTATTTTCCACATTTTAATATGCAGAGAAGCATATTTTAACGTATGCAGCTGAACCTGAACAAAAGAGAGAAAAGAAAAAAAAAAAACGTGAAGTTTGATGATTTAAATTGACACAGAAAACACTAACTGGAAGCTTCCCAAATAATGCGGGACTAGAATGTACTTCTGTTTAAATTTAAATCACATGCATGTTCTCCTTATATTACAATTACTTCAGGCTTACACCAGCATGAGTACATAACCTTGTATCATTTTTTCACAAAATGAAAACAATGAAACACACAGATTAAAGTTTTCAAAGGGTTTCAAATTCAGTCATTTCTGTTTTCACTCCCCACCGCCCCTGCCATCAAAAACTTCAAATACTCTGTACACTCTCAAAGTAAGGAGTCACTGACTTGCACTTCTCAAGCATCTGTTGTCTCAAATTTTAGAGAGAGAAACATCACARTATAGATATTAGGACACAATAATAATAATTTTGACAGATACCGTATTAATTGTATTACTTATGGCAATGCAGTCTTAAAACTTTCAGTTTTCAGTGCTTGATATGTGTCATGACTCTGACATCACATTTCTCTGCAATTAAGAATACTTCTGCCAAATGTAATATCATATTCAGCCTAACATACTTTCCTCCAAACGATGCAGATGAACTTATTTTCTTTCTAATGCTTTTTATGCAGATCTGGTAATGAAATAAAACCCAGAAAAGCACTTAAGCACATTCTTAACTTTTCATATGAGTAGTCCACGTGGACTTGAAAAACTCAAGCCCAAAACATCAAGCATTTTGCTGACTTGGCTTCTTCGAGGCTGATGTTGATGGTAGCCCCCCCGCTGCTCCCCAGATCAGGCTGCAGTGCGAGGGACAAGACGCGAACATACCGTGGGCACATCTGGGCCTCACAGGCACGGCAAGAAAAGCTCTCATTGATTTTAGAAAAGCAAGAATCCAAATTCTACTCTTCCCAGCACAGTATTTTCAACAGAGTATTCACGCTCACTGCTATGCAGTCCTATGTCCTTTTTCTCAGGTAAAACCCAAGCAAGTAGCAGGCTCCTTGCAGAGGAACGAGGTGACAACACTCTTCCCTCTCCAGCAAATATAGTCTTTAGTTGTTACAACAGTCCTTGTACTGAAATAAACTTCTGTATTGGAGTTTAAAGGGTATTTGGAGCACCGACAGCTGCTTTCCTGAATCTGTCTTGCCTTCCTACACTGCTATCAATCATGTCCTTACGGAGCAGTGCCCTGCAGGTCAGGGAGTCCTAGATGCATCCTCTCCCGTGTTACACTTGCACGTGTACACACACACGCACACACACACACCAGTCAGAGGGTGAGGGACAGGGAGAGACAATGTAACTCTCCACATCAACCATCTCAAACCCAAAACAGAGCTGGTGTAAGCAGAAGCACAAAACAGCCACTAATGCTCTGTTTCTAGAAGAAGAAAAAAAAAATTAACTCAGCTCATCAAGTAAATTAGTAATAATTGGTCAAATGATTATGCATAAAACACAGAGGCGCTGCTCTAGGTAATAAGTTCTGCTGACTATTTCTCCTGGCTATTCCACTTGATATTCTCCGTATCTAGGTTGTGCAGCCTCAGACCCAAATTTTTAAATGAAATGCAGTGCTCTATTATTACTGCAGCCATACTAAGATCCCAAAGGAAGTAAAGACTTCATTTAATTGTGTTTATGTTAGCCCACAACGCATGCAGAGAAAGAGAGGCTGCCATAGGTACGTTGCAAGAGCCTTTATGCACAACGTTCAATGTATTTCTTCTTATATCATATTTCAGAGAATAAAATCAGCTAACAATTATCTTCTTCCTAAGAGATTTCAGCTTAGCTGTAGGGATAATACAGTACTACATTTCATTAAAGTTACAGGTTCAACGAATACTGGCTACAATACATTATGATCTTTACTGGGGCTACATTACAAAAATAATTAGAACTGATCAAAAATGGGGGATCGGGATGAAAGGAGGTGTAAAATTTTCCATTTTCATAAACATTTTCCTTGTTCAGCAAGATGAGTCAACCACCACATATACTACAACAGTAATGTGGAAAATAAGCTTGAGAATTATTTAATTCAAGAAAAACAGCCATATATGAAAACAATTTCTTGCTACTGTGCTGTTAAGTTACCTTAATTAAACTCAGAATTCTTGGTCCTCAGTTTGTGTTCCAGGAAAAGGAAGGACTACTGAACAGTAGAACATGGTCTAAATTTTTGGCGGAGCAAATCCAGATTCATTGATGTGAACTGGCTTTTGCATAGCGATTTCAGTGCAGATACACAGAGCTCAGCGACTCCGTACTCCTACAAGATCTGCCCCAAATTATTCAGGCATATCTCAGCAAGGCTTCAATAACGAGAGGCACATGAAAGAGCTGGATCTTTCTGTATTTATATGCACTTGTCATATGGAAATTGAAATTCAGGTATGAACATTCAGCACCGTTCTGGAAATTCTGAAATCCTAGTACAGACCTATTCGGTCCAATTTCCTCTCCATGGGAAATACCAGGATATCTCACCAAACTGTTGATTTAGCATACTTTGCCTATAACATTTCATTTCAAGCACAAAAGGATAAATATATCTTGTTTTTCTTTTTCATTTCCTTTATACTGGAGTGAATCTGATGTAACTAGCATCAAGTACAAACTCAGGTTTCCTCTGGAGAACCTGAAGCAACTTTAAACTTCAGTTAAGTATTTTCAGACACCACAAATTTTCACAACAAATTTTCAGTTTTTCTATGAATTCTCACTCCCATTGTTTTACACAGAGAATAAAAATTGGTTTCCAGACCAATAAAAAAATTGTGCAACGCTCATCTTGGAAGATGAATCTGGGCAGTTGAAAGTTTCATATATGTAGACCACGCAAAATAGCAGGTTTCATAAGCTTCTGTAAAAAACTCACTGGATTTAAGCACAAATCGCTTTGCATTTTGAGTGTCGTCCAGACAAGAATGTCAAAGCGAGGGTAACTTTTACATAATGCACTTGATGCATTCGATGCAGCTCTTGCAGGTTGCTTTGTTAGTCAGGCTGATTGCTCTTTTTTCAGGGATATACATAGAAATAACTAGAGCAAGTGACCTCAGAAAAGAAACATTTAACCTTATCCTTGATGTAAACATCTTACTCCGATATTGCTATGTAGGTAAAGGAAAACACAGCAATTTACCAGAACAAGGTCAATACCACAATAAGATAGATGTTTCCCTTTTAAGGTTAACTTCTAAGGGGATTAAAGCATTCCTCTCTAACATAAATAGCAAAACAGCACATACTACAGGTTTGCCTTTTAAAAATCAAACATAGCAATCATTATGGCTGGTCAGTCCTGAAAGAGAAAAGTGTGCACAGTTGTAACTATTCTATAAAGCACAAAGTTTATATTTCAAATGAATYAAGGAACAAACCACAATTTTTAAATGTCATTTCTTTCTCAATTACAGTTTAACATATACTTGCACATCGTGTGTATATATACACACACACCTACACATATGCTTGCACATACACATAAGAGGGGAAGAATACAGACAATGGGTTTGACAAAATGGCATTCTAGATATTCCTCTATTAATACATTAGCAACCTTTATAATCATTAAAAGGAAGGAAGAATCAGCATCACCCTTGCAAAACAAGTGTCATATGAATTGTTAATAGTTAGTATCCCAAGCGCATGTAAGTTATTATAATCTAGCACATATTGAGGAAGCCTACTGCACACAGAAATTACCAGTTAACACTTAATTTTTGCATTCCACATTTATGCAATTAATTAGAGAACACTTAACATTCTCCCTAACTTCAAGCTCTGCATGATCATGTTTGATCATGAGGGAATTTAAAATCATTTATGTAGCCAAGATTCAAATATAAGAGGAAACGGAGATGGTGACAACTAGAAAGAAAAGCATGAATATATTAAGTGACAGACCAAGCTGTATAGACATGAAAAAGCCCATACAGACACGATAGGCAAACTTATTCATGGCAAGGTTATGTGCGTGTGTGTGTGTGTATATATATATATATATATATATATATATATATATATGTCAGGCAACTTTTATTTAGATGGGAAATATGCAGAGATACAGCTATGTATTAGGGGACTGTGTTGGTCCATCAACTGCATCAGAGATGAAGATACAGCAGGGAGAAGCAGGTCTAAGAGATGTGGTAGGTATTGAAAATAATAAATGGCAGAATACAATAGCACTAAATCCAGGATAGGATATGTGGGTTCGGACCAAGTTTTTACATATATATCCCTCCTCTGGAATATTGGAAGATTTCCTCATATTCTTGACTGTCCTGTCAAGTATGTACAAGGGAATGGTTAGAGGGTGTCACAGCAGCTGTAGTTTGTCAGATCTTGTTTGCCAGCCATTATGAATTCCCGATATCACTCTGACTTTCCTCCAGCATTTGTGGCATCATCCATTACCTGCCTTCCCTCGGGACTATTTCCTCAGGGCCTTACAGAGGTCTTACTGCGGAGCGTGTGCCTTGGGCAGACATAGCCAAATCTCCATTGCCCCTGACCACAATACCTCCTAGTAAATCAATCGATCTAGGTGAGTCACCTTGCAGAGATAGCCTTAAGCTTAGCAGAATACATAGTAGGCTTAGTTACAGGATAAAGAAGGTCTTTAATATGCAAGTTCACTGTCCAGAGGGAATTCAGAGAGACATTTAAGGCTATGGTTTAAAGACTGGTTTTGAAGAGACTAATGAGAACTCATTCTAAAAGGTGCTTAGAGCGCCCAACAGTTCCAAACCACTTCAAACGAACCTGTTCCTAATTGAGGTACAATGGACATTTCAAGACAGATATTTCTAAACTTGCTGCTGAATTGTACTCCTCACCTTTTACATGGCACTGGGTGCCACCGCTCCCACTAATGCTGAGGCTACTAATACGTTACAGAATAAATCCCAGCACTGCCACCACAGTCACTCGCTCTAGTGCTGAATAGCCACGGTGCTCAGAAAGGGATTTGGCAGAGACCTTCAAACAATGGTAATAGCTACATTTAGAAACATTACTGTAATGAATCTTTCTTTGCATCCTCAAATAGAGAGTCAGGATCGAATCCTCAGTCAGGCTATACTGAGGAAGCGATATCAATTTCCACTGGCCCAGAATGCTTGTAATCAAATACATCCATTTATTATCTGTGACAAGGTTGGAGATGTTCAGCAAATTACTTTATTATTCTGCAAAAATAGCAGCTTGTCATTAATATTAGCCCGTGTCTTTAAAATCGGAGATATAAGCAGCTTCTTCATCTTACTAACTACATCATGCCATAATCCGATGTGCCTTATAAGGAGCTGTAATATTTAAGATCTTTTAGCTGGTACCTCTACATCCTGATTATCCTTTAGAAATTAAATGCTTTCAATATACATTTGTAAGAGAGACTAACAATCTCCTGCCACTTGAAGGATGAAGATGGTAAATGATGGTTGGGTTTTTTTTTTGTTGTTGTTCTGATGCTGCCAAGCACGCTGATGACTTTATATTCTGCGTCCATGGCTCAATGACCCACAAATCTCCTTTGATATGCCAGGCTGCAGAGAGAACCAAGCTGAACGGATCAGGAGAGAAGTGAAAACACTTCAGCAAGGGGCCCCCGATGAAGCCATCATGTGACAGGAATCCTAAGACTCTGTTACAGAGGGGAGAGGCGAGAGAGAGAGAAAGAAAGAGGGGAGGGAAAAAAAAAAGAAAAAAGAAATAGGGCATTGTGGTGGCACAAGCTGATAGAGACGTCAGAGACGCTTCAGTAATCTCACGACGCTTTGGCCCAGTGTGGGGGCAAACGAGGCCCATATTCAGCATGGCGTGACGGGTAGGACCACCCCGAAAAAGCTGCGAGGGGGCAGGCACTTGGACAAATCAAAGCAGAAGAAAGTAATTTTCGATAAATTAAAGAAATCTCCATGGAAATTAGCATGAAACATTTTCTAATCTCCCGCTTTTCACTGCCGACAAGGGTCACTGGTTTAACTTCTCTCTCTTATTTTATTATTCCCCAGCCACATTCCTCTGCTTTTTTTTTATATCCTTCAATTTTTACTACCTCTTTTTCTTCCAGTCTATCATTTTTAGCCTTTCTTATAGCAGCTTCTTAACTCTTTTAGGACTTCTCCTAGTAAATATTCTGGAGAATTAACTGATCCATTAGAGTTTAAAGGATGTACTCCAAAGCAGTTGCCTTTTCTAACTATCTGCAGTATTTTGTCTACTGAGTGTGCTGTCATTTTAACTGTGRTCAAAGTCAGACATTCCCTTTACAGTAAAACCTGAAAAAGACTGTTTTCCACAATCTCCTTTAGACATAGAGTGCTGACGCTGCTAAATACTGATTGCTAATGCACTGGTAGAGTTAACAGTGCTAAGTCACAGCATTAGGACTTTTTGATTTTTAACTTTTTGAACATGAAAATCTTTATCTTCTACTTGCTCCTATTCTGTTTTTGCTAACAAAAGCATGTCAGATTAGCTCCTCTTCTTTCTCACCTTTGTCGCAGGAGGTCACACTTGGAAGTCGGTTTTAAATTAAGCTGGACTAGGAATATTAAATGCTGACTTTCTAAAAATAAACATGAAATAGCAACAAGGTTGTCTGGTAAACAGTTATTGCTACTGCACAATAGGACATTGAGAGAAGGATACCTACCTTCTAACAGTGGTAACTTTGCACTTATAGGCATATCATCAATGAAACTCCAACGACCCATGACTTATGACAAGGAGACAGAAAACATGGATGAAACCATCATTAGAATGAGGATTTTCATCAAGAGTATTAGTCCAAGTTCATTTCTGATATAAACAAGTGCCATTCTTCTACATCACTAGAGAAGAGTCAGGGTCAAATTATAAGTCCTTATCTATAGTAGAGAGATTTTATGCCATATAATAAATCCAGCTTTGGAGTTTCCAGAGAAGACAAGACTTCTGAGACCTCCTTCATCAGAATAAATTTCTAAAGACATCAAAATATATTGGCTCATGAAGAGTGTAATCTTTATAACAAAGATGTTAAATAGAAATGGAAGACTTAATTAGGTCTTGCGCTCTTTTTCCTGCCACTTGTAGGTGGTACTGGATCTGAGAATGGATCCCCACAAGTTTCCCGGTAGGTCAGACATACGTTCCCTGAAATGGTTTCTATAAAAAGCGGTCCAAATATGTCATTTGCTATCACTGAGGAAAGGAGCTCTATGTAGAATGATAACTGGTACAGTTTCTATCAGTTTTACTACTTGCACAAGCAGTGTGCTACATGTCTCTCATTTTCTTGAGCAAGACAGATGCCTCTGGTGTGAAAAATACAGATGTTGGAGTATGCAGCAGACAACTGTGGTTTATCAGAAATACACTACTGGCACTGACTGATGTCAGACTTAATCATTCAGCATCCTAGTGAGAGCGAGTGAATTACTGGGTCTTAGTCATGTGCGGTTTATGTTTAAAAAGTAATACGTCATCTTGTTTCTTCTTTACAGGGGTTGGAAACTATTGAGCAGACAGCAATGCCTCAGGCTGTAGGTAAGAAGCTGAACAGAACTCAGAAATGAAGGTGCATGACAAGAGGTATAGACACGGACAAGTATCCATGCCTTCCCAGAAAGAAATGTCAAAGAAGGGCAAAAAAAATTTCAGCATTAGAAAGACTGCATCAAAATGGGAGGGGGAGACTAGAAGAGCCTATACTTATTTGATAAAAACATTTCCATATTTAATCTCAACAAAATATACACAACTTAATTTTGTGTTTAAATATATGCATAGTTTAACAAACAGATTCTTAATTTATTCACTGCTTATCATATTTTAGATGATGTTTAAACAACACTACACACATACACGTGCACACAGGCGTAGGCAAGGCTGTTTTATTAGTCAAAAAGAATTCACCTGTATAAAGAAATTATTTCTAATCAATCATTTATTTTGAGCACTAATGTGTCAGGTGCTATGTACTCCCGTTTGGGAGTGTCTAAAGGAGTCCTTATTTATTTTTTCAGTCCACTGAAAGTTCCCCTTAGCCATAGCATTAGAAGTTGCCAGACAGATATAAAATTCAGGTGTGGTGTATCAAAATAAACCAAGACTGTTCCCCACTGTCTCACATAAGACATCAGTCAGTGATTGTTTTCATTGGCCCAAAGTTAAGCTGCTCTAGAAAACTATTATATCAATGTATTATTTCAGGTAGGGAAATAAGGAATTGACTTTTCCTTTAAATAAATAATAATTTTAAAAATGGCAAGCACAGACCTAGACACAAAGGAAGCAATGTGTCTTGCAAACATCAGGTCAACCCCTGAAACCATTATTTACATGAGCACAGATGAAGTCGAGCTTGACAAGTTATTAGAGCCCTTCACACAAGCTAAGGTTTGCAGGACCAGGCCCTACCAGTACATTGCATGAGATGACTATGAACTGCTCACACCTCTAGCCCAAAGCCAGAAATGAGGACTAGCTGCGTGACTCATTAGCAGTCACAGAGACGCAGTCCGTTGCCCCACTCTGGCATATGCCATTACTGCCAAGTGCCTGTGATTACCCCTCTAGGACCTTGAGAAAGGCGTCAGTTAGACCATAACAAGCAATGACTTTATTGTGCATACTTTTTTTTTTTAAAAAGAATTTTCCCATCAAGAAATACAGTTTGAGAGTTAATGTTAGTTAGCCAGTTATGGGAAGTCAGGCTGTCATCCAAAATTCACGTGATACGTTTTCTTCCGAATTATCTTTCTTCATGAACTTGTGATTAGGTAAACAGCATAATGCACAGAGGAAAAAGTATATTAATCTGACTATTGCTTCTTCACTCCCATTAATGGTGGATTTAAGTTGCCAGAATCCATAAATGCAACAGCTTCCTTTAAAAGCAGTAAAATAATTTTCCTGTATAAATGGAGACTTTTAGAGGATCATTATTGGGAAACCAACATTATATTCTGCACAGAAATAGGTCTCCTCCAGACTTCAACACGTATCAGCTACAAAATACGAAGTCAAGTCATTTAGCATTTATTTCAGCAGAAATGGCTCACCTCTTAATTGCAGAGCTTTAGTCCAAAAAAAATAAAAATAAAAAACCAACCACCTAATCATCTTTTAGCACTTTCCCTGACCTGGTGTTGTTACACGCTTTGCTCAGACCACAAGCCACGGATCAGAGCCTCGCTGTGCAGTGCAGATGTACCAAACACAAAGAGGAGCTTTGCTCTACGCAATTCACCGTCTAATCGTACAAAGGCTTGACTCCCAAGCGCACTGATATACCAGCGCTCAAGTTGCAACTCTTTGCCCCTCTCTGGATCAGGTCCAAATGTGAAACACGCACACCCCAGAATGCAGCCAACATAGTAAATATCTGCAAATTTAGGACCAGCTTTGGCAAACTTTGCACCAAGAAAAAACAGCATTACAAATGCAAATACGTGCCATGAGCCATTCTTGCCCTCTGCTTCAGTGCTGAATCCTAGCCTACATGGAAAGATTAACAGAAAAAACAGTTCAGCTTGAAGGGGTAACCCATCAAACCACTCTGCAAACAGATGATTCACATGCACACCAAGGAAAGAGGTAAGTTTTTTACAGTCAGAAATGGGAACAGAGATTTCAGGTGTTTACAGTGTTTCATACAGGTCACTTCTTGTCACTGGACCTTTAGCTAAAGTTCTCAATAAAGTTAAAGTTAACTTTAAAAATTAACACAGGTAAACAAAATTTATGGAGGATTGTGAGGAAAAGCTGCTTTGGGAAGAAGGCAACACAGCTTCTTCAGGTTAGTTTCATCCTACTAGTATTTAGATTGACCAAGGCTTAGGTAGGAATTTATACAGCAGGTAAAATACATTCCACAACACTCTGATACACTCAATCTCACAAAGATCATCCACAAATTCTACACAGATGCCAAACTGAAACCAGAACTAAAAATCTACACTTGGAGAACTGCATAGAAGACCAAAGAAACCCCAAAAGCTTGGAATAAATCCTTGTTGGTGGCTAGACTTGTTCACAAACTGAAAAACTAGAAAAAGATTCAAGCTAAAACAAACTCATTTTTCCCCTAATTCAATGCAATAGCATGTCACAGATATATCCTACAGTTTGAGAGTGTCACAGCACCTAAGATTTGACAAAAAGAGGAACTTGAAAAATTATTCCTGTATTATAAGGTCCATTTACATAAATGTCTTAATTAGTCCAAACTTTGAGAAGCCACTTCAAGTCAAGTGGCATTCTCTTCAGTAGACAGATGGACAGTTTTACAGCAGAAAAAGAATGGTCAAGATCAAGTGATCACCTTTCCTAGTGCAAAACTTTTTCCCCTTGAGACTCGTTATTCAAGGACTGAAAAGAATGTCTTGCCATCAAATGGGTTTAAGAGAGTTTCACATATCATCTCCTGGGGCATGAATTTATATTACAGACCAAACAAATATCAACAGTAAAATGAAGGGAAATGTAATCCATATTTTAGGATATGTCCATGTAGCCATACCCATTTACCATTTTCATGGGTGCTGGCAATGGAATACTAGCAGAAAAGTCCTTTCCACTTCCGCAAGAAGAACAGGTAATATAGAAGGAAGTCAATTTAAATTCTGTGTCTAGTTCAGGCTACCCATGCTGGCTAGAGGGCTTTCAGCCTACCTGACCTCTTCTCATTCTATCACTCTAAAAGCATTACTTGTCCTTCATTACCTTGTCTTGATTGGGATGTATCTAGGCTCAGCTGGTAAGCGTTTCTGGTTTATAGGGAATATCATGCGTGTTTAAGAGGAAGAACACAAAATATAAATGTGAAAGGGACTGAATTAGTCCATTCTCCTGGGCACACAGACCACTTGCATCTGTAACTCAGATTAATGATTAGGTAAAGATATTAAAAAATAAATAAATAAAATAAATAAAAAGTAGAGCTGACATCCTTCTGTTTGAACAGAAACTTTCTCCACAACAACAAAACTCAAATTTCTGTATGGGAAAAAAAGTAAAGTTACTCAAGGAGCTGCAAAGTTAGGGGCTGAAATTCAGAACTTTGGGGAATCATCCTGCTGTGAGAGTAGTAGTTTCTTACCACAAAACAACAACGCACACATCACAGGTCTTAACAGATCCGTGAATGGTTGGAATATTAGCCTCAAGACCCACGTTATTCACTGACCTCGTTCTATTCCCATCTCTTCCGTAGCAATAGGGCTTTCTCAGGAATATGTTTTCATGAACTGCTATCTGCTTACAAACGTTGAGCAGAACTAGTGCAGCAAAATCCTTGCAGGACAGAGAGGAGGAGGAGGAGGAGGAGGAGGAGGAGGAGGAGGAAAATACAGAGGAATCTTCCCTGATTAAAAAAAAAAAAAAAAAAGACTGACTTGGAGAAAACAGGTAGAGGGCAACTAAGAGTTTAGCTTCAATCACCTAAGTCATCTTAATCAGCTTAATCATCTAAATAAAAACCGATTCAACTACTAGAATTTTAGTCTCCTCTAAATAAACAAAATATAATTACTTGGCCCAGTCTATGTTTTGTTGAATACTGCAGAAGATAAACACACCTGTGTGTTTCTGATATCATCATACCATAGCGTGGTCATAGGTACTAGCTTACAATTACAAGAAAGTGGAGAAAAAGCAAGGGAGACAGAGATGAGGAAGAAATGCACAGATTTCAAAGTAGATTTCAATTAAAAAGAATGAAAATTACTAGTTTTCTCCACATAAACATTTCTTTGAAAGTATTTTCAAAATACAGTGCTTTTTTTCCTGAAGTCTATTATGGAAGTGTGATTCTATTCATCTACTTCAGTGTAAACCAGCACTAACTCCACTAAGTGGCGGTTTTAAACCAGTCTGTAACTAGCATGAGCTAAGAATTAGACCCTATGCATAAATACAGCACAGCACTGAAGGCGTGTGTGGGTAATTAATTGAAACTATAATTATATTACTTATTACGCTAGTGGAGAATTTTATTACTGTGGTGAAAGGTTACTTAGACTTTTCTTTCCTGTTTTGATATATTAAGAAGAAATTTAATATTTGAGCTCAAAATACAAATATCTACCCAAAAAACACAAACCTTCTTTACCAGGGGACACAGAGGTACCATCAATTGGTAAACAGGCTCCAGAGACCACTTTCATGATAGGAGGAAAGACTATTCATATGAAATCAGTCTTTGACCTGTAAGTGTCCATTTATGTCTTTAGAGATCATTCTGGTATGCAAGTTATTGTTTCACAGTTTATTTTGAACAGATGATAGGATCAATTCTACAAACATCTATGGAAAAATGTCAAAATAGAGGGCTCTTCTCACTTCTTGGCCTGGCACTGTCTAGAGACCCCCGAGCTACTCAAGATAGTCACATAGATGGTTACCAGAGGGGCTGTCCAAAGCTGTGTAAAGGTTACTCTGCCCAACAGTGCAAAAAATCTTCTTGTTGAAAAACAATCTATTGTAGTGATGTATTGCCTGGTCTTTGGAAAGCTGAGCCCTCTTGGGGAAAATAAAACAAGGGTTATCCCCTCCCATCGTATGATGGCGTGGGAACACTTTAGGTCTGTTCTAGTTTTCAGTGCCCCCAGAGGAGACATGTTCCACATTTCTGGGTAGCCTTGTGGTAGAGAAACCAGCTTGCAGTCTCATGAGTTGGCGCTTTCCCCTCCCTTGTGCACTAGGTAAAATTTGCAGGCCACTCGTAACACATCCTTCCTCTCCACTTCTCCCCAGCCCTGGTATCCTTTCTCTTAGGTATGCATTTTACCACTAGCAATCTATTTGCCACCGACTTCACTGAAGCACAGTTTCAATACATCTGAGGTTGAAGGGTCCACTTTTTATTTCTGGAAGCAGCATGAGGAGGAACAGTAGTGACAGACCACTGGCTTGGGCCTCAGGCTACCTCGCTACATTCAAATCTCCCATTGCTTCCAGACTTCTCTATTAGTTACACTAGAGCCTGCAGCCCTCCGAAGTCTCAGAGCTGGCAGAAACGCGGATGTCTCTGGGCTTCCCTGTTAGCAGCAAACACCACCACTCTCTAGGGCAAAACTAATGGGGGAGCTCAGAGCAAGAGTGAATTTCAAGATGAGCAGCAGCTGGACTTTGCTGACAACTTGCCACCTGATCTCCCAATGCAGGAGAAGCTGTAGGCCAGGAGAAAGAGGCGGCTGGGGGCATGTTTGGAGGGGAGATTGATGTGATGTGATCTGAACCTGAAAAACAGCCAGTTTGGTTCAGACGAGGAGCGTGAAGGGAGGTTTCTAATGTATACTAGCMCAAAACTGGTCTGTTTAGAAAACGTACACAAGTTAAGAAGTAACTCAGCCAGGCTAATAGCTTTAGGGATGAATCTGAAGATCCAGAACACATCACAGAAGGCAGCTTTCTTTTCAGAAAGAGATGTACAGATTTGATATGAAGAGTCATAGTCCATTTTTTCTTTCCATCACATGGCGGTGTGTTGTGTATTTTATCTGATTCTCAACCTTAAGGTTAAAAGTAGGAACAAAATGGTGAGGGATCAGTATAAAAAGGACTCTCAGATTTGTTTAAAAAAAACCCCACCACCAATAACAAAAACAACAAAAAAAGAAAAAACATTACAAATTGGTCCTTYCTTAACCAGAAGTGCATACCCATGATGGAAAAAGTTTTGTAAACTCACGGATTGGCACATTTTGACAATACCAGGGGTTTAACCAGACCAAGAGAGTTAGACCCCAGCACAGGACAAGAATTTCACATTTTCCCATTACTGTCTTAAAAATGGTACAGCACAATGTCCTTACTGCAGAGAGATTTCTAAAGGCTCCAGTGTACAAAAGGACTCTGAGAGGTAAGGGTTAGATACTGTCTAATAGAAGGTGCATAAGCCAGCCTTCAGACCTTAAGAAAATTAGATTAGAGAGATCCAGGTCTACAAGGGTCATTTGATTACTTCAAAACTTGTCAGTGACTTTTCTCTCTTTCATTTTTACTAGGTTTTCATGACTTCTGACATTCTTACCATGACAAAATTACAGCCATGACATGCGCATCCAGCAGGCATGCAGGTCAGGATATATCTTTGCGGATCCACTGTATCTGTTTGACACTCATATGCCTCTGTTCTACAAACAATCAGGGATGATTTTCTGCCACAAGGAACAGCTGCTAAATCTCCTCTTTACCTTCACCTCTGCTCAATGGAAACAACAGAACATACCTTTGCTTTTGCCTCTTGCCCTTACCCTAGTTTAATGGTTTTTCTTGCTCAATATGCAGCTTTTCTCTCTAGCTGTAATAACACGGCATTTTGGTTCTTATCTATTTTATGCTCTTGTATGCATAGAAAAATGCCGGAATAGCAAATAGCCACTGAAGTTAGAAGAGAAGAGCCCAACTGAAATATCAGTCGCAACTTCAGCATACTCTGCAGATGCCTGATGCGCTTTCCCCTGCCTGTTCAACATTTCAGAGAGGCCTATCTGAATGCAACGGAAGGGAATACTCACCTCCCAGTACGGGATTTATTTTTATCACTGATTATGGACATGTGGTTTTACAACCTGTAGTGGCTGGTGTGGAGGGGTAGGAAGGAACAGGAGTATGGTGTGTGTCAGCAAGCATCACTCACTGATCTCACTCTCCTCTAGGCAACAGGAAGAAAAGTAAAAGGTCACTCACGAGGAAAATTTCCCTTTTAGGTTTGAATTCCCAAGAACGGAGGTTCTACAGGGTATAAAAATTCTCCGTCAAAGCATGGGGTTGGGCAGCCCTCAGTCCAGAATGCAAATCTTACTTTTCATAGAAGCATGAGCTGGAAAAGTAGGAAAGCAGGAACACCACAACAAAGTCTGTGGCTCTCTCACGTCTGCCCCACATAAGGTTTCAGCATATTTTTTTCCTCTCCATCAATTTGCTACTAAAGTAAGAAGGCTCACGTGTACTAATGTACCTGTGGATTATTTGTTCTGTTTCACATGTTCATTACCTTTCGCTTTAAATATCATACCCTGGCCACACGGTGCCAACAAATCAATGAAGGTAACTAAAAACATTTAATTTTGCTTCACAAAACAAGAATAATAAAAGCAGCTACAAGAATGAGCGGGATTCATTGTTCTTACTAACTCGTAGTGCACTTAACTCCTTAAAAGGAAGTGACAGAGCACTGCAAGTGAGAGAGAGGTGACTTTCATCTTGACAAGAAATATCTCCATACCCAGACTGTCAAAAGCTAATAGGAAGAATAAAATAAAAGAAGTGGAATGGAACCAATCTTTGATATTTTTGTCATCTTCACTTGAAAGAAATATTCCCTACCTTGACTTACCGTGTTTTGCCCAACTTCTCACCAGGGCAGAAATCACTGAAAAAGCAATATACTTTTCATCATCAAGTACCTAGCCACTGTGAGAGGTGCTGCACTGTGGGCCCAACACCGCAGTGTTGTGAAGTGCCCTTTACTGCTATCGAACCCAATTTGGCACGTGACAAGCATCTCTCTATACCTTTACAGACCAAGCCATAAGCCCAAACCAACTTCAGCTCAACTACAGAAACGCGCCAGAAGAAACACTGTAAGAACAACACTATTCTGCTGAACGCTGCTTGAATTAAATTGGAATAAGATGCTTTTTCTCGACTCAAAATATTCCAAACAATGTAGCTCAAACAAACCCTCATTTCTGCTTGTTGGAAACCTATAGAACAGGAAGGTTAAATGTCTTGTTACATAGGAATCTGGTGGCACACCTCAGTTTTGAACTCAGATACCAAGTCCCATTCTTTCTTTTTCATCCAATGACCAAAATCCTTCTTCTTGACCTGTAATTCACTAATAAATAATAAAAGTCTGAAAGAAAGGTATTAAGTAGTCTGGAAGATACTGAGGAAGTGACAAAAATCCATCTGTCTACAGAGAAACTGTAAGCAGTATAATTAAATGCATGGTAATTTAGATCTTTTGGCTACTTATTCTAAGAAAAATCAAGAAAATGACTTATTTTACGTGGAGATAGGACATTTTTGGTCTAACAACAGAATTTCATCAAAAGAACTAGAAGTATTATTTGCACCTGAATTTACTTATTTTGATTTTACTGTCTAGAAAGTTCAATGTTGAATGCAGCATCCTAGGAAGATGTAAAGCAAAGACAGCCAGTGGGCCATTTTTATTTTCAGAGTGGCTTTGTTGCATTCACACACAATACCTTTGGATGACTCCAATCTAATTCTAAATCTATTGGACTGCTGTAGGATCTGAAACAGCTGATCCCATAGGATTTGAAAGTTAGTCTTTGAACTGAGATCTCAGGAGACAAATGGCAAATACATTAACTTTGCCACCTCATTTTCCTTAGCTTAAAACTTAACTGTATTTTTCTTAGACCTCTGCAATAATGTTTTAATTAGGTGCCTTCGTCAGATTTGACATCTTTCTTTACCTTAGCCCACTGCTCCATAGAGCTAGCCAAGTAATATTTTCATCCAGCACTTATTTCTAACATTTACTTTCGTTGAGTAAGGTACTGTCGGAACTTTGTCTTCCCTAAAGTAAAGAGAAGTTTACAGAAGTTACATCTGCATATAGGCAGCTGATACTAAAATAACCCCCTATCTATGCTTGCTATGCAAGATACAAACGTGAAAGGGATTTTAGCTCAAGATAACTGGTTAGACAACCCAGTTTTAAGATAGTCACTATTTCTCCTAAGTGATCCCACATAGGAGGCCTGCAGGTGCCACATTTCAAATCATATGAAATTACAAGTTAGCAAGCAGGCTCTCCCCACAGGCTCAAATACTACTTTCTAAAGGCTTAAAATAGGACATAGGCTGGAGGGGAATTTTATACTCTCTGAAAGAGAATTTCTTTTGTTCACTTAGCATGACATCTGTGATCTTTTCTCCCCTCAAAATGTCCCCAGAAAGTTTTTATAATTGAGGACACATCTATTAAAACTGCAGCCCCCTTTTTTGTGATCCTGTACGCAGTGTATACATCAGCTCTAAAAAAGAATCGAGAACTCAATGAAATACTCATCCTTCTATTTTACTGAGAACATACTGATCCTAAATAGCCTAATATTTTCAATCCCTCTCTCTCACACACTCACAGTAAAGGTTAAAATAAAGTTCTAGTCACTAAAATAGTCTGTGGATTGCTTCTGAAACCTGTTTAATTTAAAATAGTTCAATAATCTCAAAACTAGGCTTTTTTATGCCATAATGTTGATAATCTCCTGAATTTACATTATGATCTATTTGCTTTGTGATTTGAATTTGATTTCAAGCAACATTTTCCAATTTTTGCATCAAGTTCTACTTCCTTACACTACCTGTTCTTCAATACTCTTTTGTGCTTGCTAAACCCCATTCTAAAATGGTCCTGCAAAACTATGGCAATATTTTAGATTTCACATAATAGAACTCAATTTTTGTTTCAGACAAAGTATAATTTTGTCTCAATCAGCAGTCAGTAGCCACATTGCCAATTAAACTAAAGTACACTTTACAAGAAAACGTGCAAAATTATTGGGGAAAAAAAAAATACAACCGAGAGAGTCTTGACTGTGGGTAAAAAATATATATATATAATTGATGCATCCTTCAGTCTGCAGCATTGATTATTATTTATTATTACAAACTCTTCAAAACAGGATGATTTGATGTCAACATGTTATTTTAGAAAATGCACAATTGAAGAAAGCATTATTTGCATGGATTGATTCATCAAATATGTTTACTGAGAAGAGATGTGCACTTCTACTTGAAATGATTCTGAATAATAACAAGAAGTCAAGACAATCTTCAAGCATCATATTTGAAAAGAATATCTAAGTTTTTAAATAGGCTTCAATTAAGAGAACAGTTTTTGTACAAAGCTAGACTCTGTTCTTTTTTTCTCTTTTTCTGCAGCCTTTCTGGCTGAACTTAAGAAAATAGTCACAGCAAATACAGGGTCACTTTCATTCTGTGTCACCAGCTGAATTTGGAAACTCCTCTTGCATAGCAAGGATCAGTCCTATCTGCTTGCATTGATCTCCTTTCCAAACAGAATACCATCATGCCTTGATGGTGACATATGGAATGAGAAGAAAGTAATAATGAAAATCAATGAGTCTAAATATTCTCCACTTTTAACTCATCTGTCAGTCCCTATGGCTACGCGTGTGTGCAAGAAGGAGGGAATTAGATGCATCTGCACCTTTTTCATTTCACATTATTTGCAGCCCTATACTGCAGCTTTAAAAACAAAAACAATGTCACCTGAACTCATTTGAGAACTTTTAAAATGTGTGTGTATATATATATATATATACACATACACACTCACATATATATAACATAGGATCCAAACATTATCCTTACTCTCATTACATTACTGCTGTTACCCAATTTTTGCATAAAGGATTTTAATCAGAGTGCTTTTAAATTAAGTTGAAAACTTAATTACTAYTATCATCTATTACCCTACAAACTGTCATTGCCCAGAATAGCTCAAAAAGTCAAAGATGTGGAAAAAAAACAAAAACAAACAAAAAACCAAATCGGTTCAATATCATAATGAACAGGTAGCTCAAAACAACAAAGAGCCACAAGCCAGGACAAAGCAGGTGAAGGGGGCACTAAATCCACATCGGAAGACCAGCAAAGTCCATTCGGTAAAGTCACTACTGGATATCCCACCAAGCGGATCAGGACAATCAGCACCAACTTGCACGAACTCCTGCCACCGGGGCCTTCAACTCTCTCATTTACCGTTTTAAAACTTTGCTCTTCTTTCCAGCGGTCATATTTCAAGATATCTTGGCTTTTCTTTTGTTGCCTTCGTTTTTTGTATCAAGTAATTGTGTATTTCTTTTTCCAGGCAGTGTTTTTTGGTTTTAAATAAAATTGTTCCGTGCAGCAAACCTTACTTCTTCCACTGAAACTCACTGCACACAAAAATCAGCCCAAATTAGTTGAGTAAAGCTGCTCAGATGCAATAGTGAGCAGGATGACTGAAAGACAACCTGAATTCAGCCTTTAATCTTTTAACTTTGGTATATAAACCAGTCACGCCTTCCTAACTCATCTACTGTGTCACAAGTAAAGATGGGAAGATTTTTATTTTAAAAGTTTCTTCCTGTAAGGGCCCAGTTTTTCTTTTTAATATTTTGTTTGGTTGTTTTCTGGGCATAAGAAATATTTTTTTCCCCTCTTAGCAGAAATCAGAGTTTGGATTTTTTAAAAGCAAACGTCAACGTTAATTTTGCTACAGTCTCTGAAGAGTTCAGCCTGTTTTATGCAACTAAGAATTTTTTGCTGATCACTACAGCGTCAAACGATACCGTCTCGTTGAATAGTTTTTGCACGTTATCAGGATTTATTATTTTCTCTGATTGTTCGCAGCGGGTCCTCTTTACTGACACGGGGGTTGGAGGGAGCAATGGCAGAGCCAGCACCTCTGTTACTATGCAGATCCACCAGCGCTTCACCCTTTGACAGACAGGCAAAGCCCCAGAGGAGGGTGCCTGCAGCTCGCCGACCAGAGCAGTCGCTGCCAAGCTGGTCCGCAGCCTGGGCAAAGGAAGGTTTATTCCTTCCCCTGCTCCCTGCAGAGTTCCCCCATGCTCAAGCCTCTCTTTTCGGGCTAGGCGTGGAGGAAAGGATTTGCCCCTGAATGCCTTCACAACTTCATTTAGAGCATTACGAATTACTACTGTTCGCCAGAGACAAGCTGCAGTGATTTACATTCTGTGCAAGCCCACCAGCGTCCACTCCTCTCCACTGGGGATCCAGGAACAACAGGGATGGCAAATCCAAAACTGCAAGCTGCGTTAGATACTCCTTAATTTAGCAACGGTTTAGTATAAAACAAAATCAGCTGACATTCATGCRCTGATGTTTTCACCCCCTGCAATCCTGAGCCCAGGACTCATGCTCTCACCAGGTATTCTAGAACTCGCGGTCCCAGAAGCCTGGCACGCAGCAAGCGTAGCACACGCTGGCTTACGAAGAATAACGAACGATAGGAGACATAAGCACGTCCTGTTTCACGGTTTTTGAGAACCAGTTCTGAGCCACTCTGTGCTGGAGGCACGGGGCAACCGATGTACATTTGGCAACAGCACCTTGAGCATGCCAGGTATTTAAAACAAAACTCTTTCCAGTATTTAATACTTACTGTAAAAACTATTTCTGACCCATCCTTTTATTTTCCCAATAAAACTTTCTTAATGCTAAAATGCAAGACTGGAACATATTAACTTCAAAGATATATAATGGCATCTGTTCCTTGATCTTGACTTCCATGAAATTTCAGGTCATTGTCAGAAAGCCAACAACCAGTTTACCTAAATGCTTAATGACATAAAAATAGTGATTGATTGCCATAAAAATGGCTCTTAGGGATTACAAAAACGAGAAGACTCACAGAAGTTGTTCAGTGTTCCCAACTAAGCAGAAGAAATATTTTGGCTATTAAAGCTAGGTTCCTATCAGCTAGGCAGGGACCAGCGAAATAAATGTATGTATTTTCAGCGACAAAAATAAGTAAAAATTTAAAAGTGAGGAAACTGTCTTCTTTCATCTACTGGCTTTAAAAGTATATCACAGGTGGATATTAAACAGCAAACAATACATTCACTTTTTAACAATGCGAACAGCATAGAGCTAAAACCTACAAAAATATTTCTCTTCTCCCCTCAATTACAAACAAAGCAAAAGTACTCCAGGAGCTTAGAAACACTTTGCTTTTTAAGAGAGGCGAGATTGCTGGCATTTCTTCAGGTATACAGCTGGAGGCAGAGATGTAAAGGGGGGGATGTTCACTGTACTGTGTCAAGACAGCAAATTAAAAAATGCCGCAACCAGGGATCTTTGTCTTTAATTTAGGAAGAGCGTGCGCGCATTGGATCCGGACGAGCACTGCTCCTGCAGATTCCGAGGCATAAGACAGATGGCAGTGCAACCAAGCTAGAACATGGGCCTGAAGTCGCTCCCTCTGGGTCTAACTCCTATTATCCACTTGTAAATTAACCTGTCAATTTATCAATCAACACCATCTTGATTCTCCCCTGTTCCACTGCCCGGCTTTGCAGTGAATTTGCCTCGTAAATAACTGGGAGCCCCATGTTTGTTAGTATTGTGAATGAGTTTATTATCACTTTGATGACTGCTATGAATCACAAATGCTGCCGAGAGCCTGATAAGAAAAGGGAAAAAAAAATTAAAAAAAAAAAAAGGAAAAGTACATGCACACATTAACAGAGTTGAAACTATTTAGGAGATAAAAGATGGAGTTACTGTGATAGCAAATCATTTCAACTGGGAAAAAATGGCTAAAAATTGTAGGGTTTTGCTGGATAAAACTCTTAAAGTACAAAATATGAAATAAAAGGGAATCATTTTGTTTGCAAGGCTCAGAGGCGCCTTCACTGCTGCGACACTTCAACTTGCTCCTAGAATTTTTAGGACACTATTAGATTTTATGCCTTATTTATGCTTTTTCCCTACAGCAGGGAAGAAATATCCTTTGAGATGCAACAAGTATTTTATTTATTTATTTTTACTAGTTTAACGCTATATGGATCTGTAAGTAATTCATACTGAAAGAATTGAAATAAAAATTAAGATATACTTTAAAAGGAAAGCTAATGGCAAGAGGAATGTGATAATAATCTCATTAATTCAATATTCATGGCTTATGGAAAAAATGATAAATGAATAAYGTTCAAAATGCCTTTATTGTACAGTTTTGTTTCTTTTGATGACAGTCTCCATGTTTGCTCAAGTGKATTAACTTCACTGAAGTTCAAAAGATGTAACAAATATTGGTTACCTCTTCGATTTTAACACTTGCATCCGATTTAGTATTTAGTAATAATAAAAAATACTAAATGTCCAACAGTTTTCCCCAAGTCCTTTAAGAATTGTACCATGGTTCTGTGGTGTATGTGCCCTCAAAATCAAATGAAACATATTAAAGTCTAAATAAATGACAAACTACATAAAAAAAAAAAATCAGATGACCATGTTTGCCTATTTATAATATAATCAGTCTTTTGCCACGTATAAAARCCAGAATACATTTGGCTGAAATATGCTTAAAATCTTAAAATACACAGATGTTTATTTAGAAAGAACAACCAGTATAATGAAAAAGAGGTAAAATGTTTTGTATGTTTTAACAGTGCAACTTTAAAAACGTTACTGAGCAAGTAAAGGGTGAAGTTGGGTTAAAATCTGAACATAGGTTTAAATAGAGAATTAAAAACTCTCAGATTTTACAAAGCAGCCAACACACTTATCTTTGYTCTTTACATTCCTGTCCTTAACCCTGCTGCTATAGTTTTTGGTGTATTTACTCCTTATCATACTTCTTGCACATCCAAATCCTTAAAACGTTTCAAAAAAGTCAGTAGCAAACTTCACAAAACCTTTTAATGTATTCTACCAGCCTGATTTACGATAGAAAATATCTAAATTCCAAAACTACCTGACAAAACTGCAGTGATGAACAGATTTCAGTTATTTTGTTAGATAGCTAACATCTTTCAAATTCAGATTAAGATTAGGGACCACATTCTGATCCCATATGCTGCATAAATCAGGAATGCTTACAGAATCTGAGGCATACAAAAATTGTAAAACTAGTTCAAACCAAGTTGTGCATTTAAAACTACAAGACTGAACTGTAATACCTCAGCTATAGTAAAGCTTAAAGACAAAACAAAATAAAATTTATAGAAATATTTTCCAGGGTTCTATATAGCCCTACTGAAAGTCTTAAATGTGCAGACCAAATGACAAGCAACACRCATGCCCACAGAGAAACAGTTGTCATACAGCAAAATCTCTAGCGCAATTAAAGTAAAGGAATAGGGTGTATGCTCAACATTGTTATGCCCAGTATATCATTGGTGGAAAAGTAATGGAAAATGAAATTATTTGTTAGAATGCAATTTAGGGAATCTGATAGGCTGTCCATTTTATTCAATTTATAATTAAGATAGTGTTTAAATTTGAAATGAATTCTATATATGCATGTTCAATAGGCTATAGCACAACAATAAGAATGGAATCACATCTTATTTTATCATAAATTGTGTAATAAGCGATAAGGTAAAAACTAGGGCTAAAATCCTTCCAGCAAAAATGAAAGAGAGCGACCTCAATTGCCCTAATTCATTCTGCTTTAAAAAAAAAAAAAAAAAAAAACTCTTCATTTTCCCTCTGTTCACATTATTAGCTTACACATGAGTGCATTATTAGAAAATAACAAAGCCAAACAGGGAAACTTGGAAGAAGCAGGAGATAGGATCCCCTCTACAGCTGAAAGGTATTCTCATTTCATTTGTTAGCAGTTGCAAAAATAGTTTTATTGCCAGGGAAGGACAATGACCTCTCTCTTTCAACAAGCTTGGTGGTTGGTCTTTTGATGGAAAAAACTAGGGGATACAACATCTGGTAATTTGTGTTACTGAGCTTAGCTGAGGTCTTAACGATGTAAGCAGATTATTCCTGAAGAAGAACAAAAAAAATTCCGGAAGACTCAATGAACTATTTAAAGTTATTAGCTGGTGCATTCTGGCACTTCAACACTCTTTTCGGATTCCTTTTCCTTTTAGACGTACGCCTTCTGATCAGATTGTTCTCAAAAAGAGCTCTACCACCTTCCAACCCCACCACACTTTTCTGGTGGTCCACACATGTTCTGTCATGCATGCCGAGTCCCCTTTTTCTCCTCTTCATTGCAAGAGGAACGATTATTTTGCTGATTAAATTTCGCCCTGTAGAACATTAGGAGCTTGTACCACCCCTCCTGAGCTGCTGCATAGGTCAGGAAGGCTGAACAACACAGATAGCAGCAGTCGAGCTCAGATTCAGAAAAGAAAAAGGAAAAAAATTGATGGGTGGAGAATGAAGGAAAAGATAAATTATGGGTATCCTCATCTAGGAATTTCAGGCTGAAAACAAAAACTCCAAGGAAAATATCCTCCATTTCTTCCTTCACACCCTGCCCCCTGCCTTAAGGAGYTCTGCACACTTTTCGCTCTTATTCTTCCTACCTCTATAGTTCCTCCAAACATTTTAAGTGCCCATAGCACTTAATTAGCCCAACAGCGTAGTGGTTTAAAACATTTGTTTGGTTTTACTGTTTTCTGTATAGGAAACAGACCCATATTTCCCGAAAAACACACACACACACAACAACAGCCTATGAGTTTAAGTTACAGACTTGTAGCCGGCTGACTGGAAAACCAAATCATATTGTTGAATGGAACAAATGACCAAGCTTTTAAGAGAGCAAAATATCTACTATATGTACAAATGGAGCAAAATCACAGACTGAGTTTAAGCTAAAGTCTAATAATGGCCAGGATACTTCCACATGAAACTTTATTTTCATCATGTTATCAATTTAAGTAGTTAAACTCTGAATTTTAAAGATGCTACTTTAGAGAATTACAACCTGGAGCTCAGCAAAAGTGCAAAAATACCAGTCAAAACTCACTAAGTTTTCTGTATTAGAAAATCTGATTACTGTAGATTCGAAGTGGGAAAAGCAACGCAGTTCCACAAAACCCTCTCCCCCATGAGCATCTTACAGCCACTTTTAGTAGTAAGGCACTGTGTCTTTCAAATTTAATTTCAACAGATTTGTATAGGTTTTAGGAACACTTCAACCAACTTCATACAGCGTAATACTTTAAAATGTCTTTTAGAAYGCTGTGATTTGGAGTAGAGTGCTTTGCAGTTGTTAGTATCAGCTACTAGTAGTTAACTAATAGCTACACACTTCATTTACATTCATCTAGGCATTGGCCATATTATGAAAGAGTATAATATTCTACTACAAAGAGATATTAAAATAGCATAAAGTGCTTTTAAAGATTTTGCTGATGTCAAGACTCCCTCCTTTATTTAAAAGGAGAAATTCTCACTGTCACTGGTCATTTCTGTAGAACTTGGATACATATATTTTATATTTGTTCACTTTTATATTAAGTACTCATTCCCTACTGGAATAAAAAATAGAGAATTTGTTGCATTTATTTTACAGCATTACTGAATCTCTGGAGTCGTCATTAAATTACAGTTTTTGAAGCCACATACTCATAATTAAGAGCTGCCTGATGCTATAGAATATTATAGGGCAAAAATTCCCACTGGGGACTTTCAAGACCTTTGCTTGTGCAAAAACTGGAAGATTATTTTTTGTAGTAGTAGTATATTATATATATGGAAATTAATAGAGTTTCAGTCTTTGACTTACAACATATAAGTTATGGTCTTGCTACGGTCTGGTATCTTATTGCAGTAAAGCAACCAATAGAAATTCAATTTCCTTAAAACTCTTTTTCCACCTCTATATTTATAGCTTAAAATTTGTAATAATAAAAACTTCTCCAGCCAAGTTCTTTGCAGCACGCRCTTGTTTTCAGTGGAGAAAACTGCAAACATCCCTTTACTTCTACAATGCAGAAATAGGTTCTCTTTCTTTCCTCTTCGGATATATAAATTTGATTCTAAATAAAAGACACATACATACCTGTAATATTTGATAAATTTGCTGGTAAAAGAATTACACAGAACACACATTTTTAATCAGAAAAATCCTTTTTGAATTGACACTAACTTCATTCTATAATATAAGCTTTTTATCTTTGTTCYTGATCCCAATAACAGCATAGGGTGCAATACTAGCCCCTAATGTCACGATACACTATCTGAAATATGCGACTTTATAACCCTGACCCAAATCAGAAGACTTATCCATGAAAGAAAGTTTTATGTTTTGCGAGTGTGTGTGTATATACAGACAGCACTTTTGAATCACAGGGTGTTGTTTTTTTTTTTTAAACTAGATTATTAAATGTATATTTATCTCAATGAGTCAGTATTTTCCATTCACATTTTTGGTGCTGAGCTCTTTGAGCATCAGACAATTTGCAGTATGTTTCAGGTATCCCACGTAAATGGGAGCGTTGTGGTTTTGAAGGACACAAGCAGAAGTCTTGCGCCTTTCAAAGTTTTTCTGAGCACAGCTTTGCACCTTGGCCTTTCAGAAACTTCCATCTCCGCTGCTTGGAYAGGAAGCAAAGAAAAACACCCTTCATTGTACACAGAAGTAACAAAAGGGAAGCTTCTTGCTTACTGGCAAGATTTGGTGCTCATTTCCATTCTTCACAGAGAAATAAGGCAAGATCGAAGCGGGCAATGCACTGTACATTATGTGCAACAGGTGCTTCATTTCAAGAGCCAATTAGCCAAATCAAAGGGAACTCCAGGAGTTGCAACGACATATATAACAAGCTTTGCCATCACAGGTTGCTTCTCAGTAAAGCACGTCCCGTCTTCTAACACCTACTTCTTTGCAAGAGTGTTTTATTTCCCATTGTTTACTTTTTAGAAGCTGAGGATCCAGAACTGTTGAATATTTTAATATATGACAAGAAGTCAGTGCTCATGAAGATTCAAAGCAGGGAGGTGTCACAAACAGTGCAACTGTGCAATGACCTTTTTCTCCTTTTCCCACACAGAGCAAAAGTCTCAGCCCTATATTATCACATAGCATCATACTGAGGGAGATCAGCATACTACTACGCCTTCATTCTCAATCTAAGGAAACACATATCCACGGAAAGCAGACTAAGAAGCACACTGGAAGATCTCATAGGCAACATGACACAATGTAGAGCAGTCTTAGAGGAAAGATAGATTTCATGTAGTTGCTTGTTCCCCTCGTCTTGAGAGGGCTTGTTATGTTAAATCAAAAATTATTGGAGTACATCGGTTTGGCATCACAGACTACAACCAATCCATCAAGAACTGCCTCTGTGCAGATACTGAACTACCTAGGGGATTTTCTCTGGTTAGAAAACTGTCTAATGCTATTTTCAGGCAGCTCTCTTTTACAAAGTGGCACGGCACAAAAAAAGACAAGGCTAGTAGATGCGATCAGACTCAAAGTATTAAAACCAAATTTTGCATTGATTCACGCTCTGGGCAATACTCTGATAGAGCAAATAGGATTTCAAAAGGTTTTAGAGTATACATGTAGACAATTTTCTTCCTTGTAAATACAACTGGTGGAAGTACAGAACAGAAAATTAGACATTGCAGTTGTAAAATTGTCATGCAGAGGAAGATTTTTTTAGGGCTAAATTCTCAAGGGGACAGACAAGTCACAATATCTTCAAAATACACATGTGGTCAATAAAGCCTCAAAAGTGGGTGTTTGTACTCTTACTGAACTTGCAAAGGAGGTAGGTTTACAGATGACAACTGTCATTTTTCAAGGCAAACCTTGGTTCTTCAGAACTAACACACACACACCTGAAGCTGACAGGTTTAGTAGTTGACACAGATGCATCAAGAGAAGGCAAGATTTCACCTTGAGAATCAACCACTTCACCTGGGTCTCTGTGCATGCTTCTACACACATACAAAAAAGTAGAAATCCACTGGTCTGCTCTTTGGGACAAGGTGTGCCAATTCTTACATTGCTAAGCATCTACTAGAGTGCGACACAAAACAACAGTATGTTTGCATAACACTAAAATATCAGGAAAGTCCTGTAAGACAGGCTGAGTTTAGACATGGGAAGAAATACATGTCAGAGCCCCTAATATTACTGCATATATAGAAGCATCACCCTACTCATGAACTCTCACTGATTTCAATAGGACCACAATCAAGAGCGTAATAGTACTCAACACAAATAAAGCTGCAAAATTTAAGAATAAAAAAAAAAAAACTTAGACATTTAGTACTAAAAAAGTTATATTGTGAGGTTTATAACAGGAAGGAAAACAGAGGTATATCAGAAGGGGGAAAAGGGCTTTTAACAGGTTACTTGGAAAACATGTTTTGAAATAAGCAGCCCATATAACCCCAACACACACTCCTGCCAAGATTGACTCTGCATGGGAATGTGGCCCAAGTAAGGGATCAGTGTGTAGTTGTGATAACATTGCTTTAGCTACATAAGGCTTAAGTACACTTCAGGCATCTAACTGGTACAGCAGTGATGGCTTTCGAGATGGATGGGTAGAGAGCAAGTTACTTATGGTGACATTCAAAACATGAGCCTGTGAAATACTTTGGAAACAGTTCAGCACTATGAAAGATCCCAAATTTACGGCTGCGATATCATCATCGGGTTTTCATCATGAAACATCTATCTAAAATTGGATAGAATTTCCACCTACCCATCCGCCCTGATCTGTTAAAAACCATGAGATGAAGTGAGTTATCTCCCATTAATCTTTCTCATAGAAGAATCAGACAGATGGGCTGGATGAAGTGGAGGTGAATGAGGAGAAGCACCTGCTATTTTCAGGGAGTTGAGGGCAATTGGTAAGGAAAAAAAAACAAAACAAAACACAAGTGGGTGGAGAGGGAACAGTATTGCTCTATTACTGGATACCTTCTGAAAAAATGACTGATAGGCCTTATGTATCCATGATAATATGGGCTCATATCTCCTAGTGGAAAATAAAACAAACAAACATCTCAAAAAACAAGGATGGTATTACAGGTCATGAGTCAAAGAGGCTGATGAGTTGTCAGAAAAATTACATAGCAGTGTGAAATATACAGGAAAATGTCTAATTGCTCTAAAGAGGGTGATGAAAAGGAGTGATGCACGCATGCATGTTCTTGCAGCAAAGGAAGACTGCTCCATCTGAGAAGACATTTCTGCTCAGGAAATCACATTGCGTGTCCTCCTTTGATTCTCACCCTGGGAATGGAGAGGGCTTTTGTAAGAGTAGTCCTGGAGAAGTTTCTCAGTAATTTCTTTACAAAACTCAGTATTTTCCTTACAAATACAAGAGGAAATGTAGCCTGTTACATAAAATCAAGTGTTCTTACACACTTTCTTCTGTTGTGCCAATGAACAGGAGTTTCTTAAAGCTTGTGCCAAACGCTGGACTTGGGCAACAGCGCATCCTAGAGTCCTACGCTGTCCCAGAATAAAGCAGCTACGAAGTTTTATAAAGAAATCAACCTAGCAGATATACAGCTTGTTGGAGAAGAAAAAGAAACCACTGAATGGCCAATGAATTTCAATGGACATTTCTGATGGCTCTTAAAGACAAACATGGTTTTAATTCTTACTGACAAAACAGGATGCACATGCTCATATGTGTGTGGATTTCAGCTGGTGTAGTTCAGCAGGCTCCATGGATATTAATAGCCCTACCTCGATTCAGAATACCCGATAGTCTTGTTTTTAGTTAAAGGATCTCATTAGTGAAATAGGCTAAGTTAGTTATATAATTTACTTACTGCTTTTGGAGCACAATACTCACCTAAGTTTGAGGGGTGGGGAATTACTTTTGTTCATTATTGACAAAGATCAGCCTGTCTTTAAACATCCAGTAAGGTAGCTAACAAAACTATCTGAAGTTCTTGATAGAGCACCACACTTCAAAAGAATCTCTGTATAACCAATCTAAAAGCAAGAGTGACTAGACTTTTTTAAAGTGTATTCTAGTGGGGTGGGAAGCGGAGGGAGAAACAGTGCAATAAACTGAATTCTAAAAAGCCTTGGGATACATTTTATGTCTTCACAATTTTGAGATCTTTCTTTTTGTCCTATACTTTATTAATGTGGAGCTAAACTGAGTACATATTTATATACACGTTGTAATAATACTGTAAACCCCATTTCTAAAAATTTACTTGTCTTTGAAAGTACTGTATTTAGTCAAGTTTACATTGCATCTGTTTATGTAATGTTGTTTTTCTTTAAAATCCACTAAAAGGTGTTAATTAGAACTGGGTGATTAGTTCATAATGAACAGTTTAAGCAATTAATGCTACCCCTTTTTTTGACCCATGAATTGTCTTTGTGTAAAGAGCAATTTTCTTGAACTTGTTATTCAAAAAATACTAAAATGATTTCTTATGATCTGCACCTCCTTAGTAATCAGTTAGCTGTGAGTATTTAATAGTCTGCATGTGAGCTGCATTGGTTATTCATGATTTGACACAATGTCATATGACTATTTCTATTCCATCATAGGTCAGAGAGGCACTTTCAGAATCAGGTTTTATACTACACACACTATTTCTTGAATAAACAAGTTTTTTTGCATTTGCCTTTTTTGCAAAAATTCTTCAGCGTTAACTTGAATTTCTTTCACAGTTAAGTAAACTAGTTCACTGGAATATCTTCCCAGTAGAAACACAAGAGTGAACAGTGAGAGTCTAAAGTCATGAACTTTTGAAAATCAGAGTGAGATTTTCTGTTGAACTCCACAGAGGACAAACTGGATCATAAAAAGAGAGAATTATAAATATTTGAATAAAAATGTGCAATGTTTTCAACACCTGCCTTGCTATATAAAATGACATACGCACACTTCTGCTCTGCTCAAACACTAACCAAACCTTCCCTGTTTCTTAGGCACAARGCATGTATGCATAATTTCAAAATGATTCCTCACAACTGAGATTTTCAGTCAGGCCAAGACTTTGCTTCTTTCCTTCTAGCAATCCATTTCATTTCTCCTCAAGGTGATCTCCTTTCTTCCTTTAACAGGATACTTGCCTGCTTGTTCCTTAATACCCAAGGAACACAGTTTCAACCTTGAGAATCATCACATCACCTTTTCTTTCTTATTACTTCCCCTAATTTAAAAAATGCCTAAGCAGAACAATAGCGGCAATGATACAATCGGAGGTCTACAAGTACAGATGAAGTCCGTGCGAAGATATCTTCCTCAGCCACGTCTGAAATTTGCTTATACATTTGCATACACACACATGTGAAAGAACACAAGGAAAACAGCATCTTCCGTTTAACAAAAAAGTAATAATACAAGATAGATGCTTTGGCATACCTTTGACTGTGGCCAGTAACTGTCTGCTAACAGCAAGCAACCCAGTGAACCGGGGATTTTTAAGGCTGCATTGGCCCTGCAAGGAGGACTCTTTCATTTCCCATACTTTGTCCCTCGCCATAGAGCTGGCTGACATAATGGACTTTTACAACAAGCTCAGAAGCAATTGGCAATTAAGTGGTTTGAAGGGGTGCTTCTGGGCTGCCGTGAAAGGCTTCAGGTGTGAAACGCTTGTTTTCAAGAGCACTAAGCAAAATGTATAGTTGCTTTCAGGGGCCCCCTTGTCCTTCTGAAGGAAGGGGGAGAGACGGGGGAAGCAAGGACACTCAAGAGCAATTTGCTATTCAGTGGCTGAATGCTGTGTGCTTTTTCCTCTCCCCCCCTCCCCATCCTTGTGCGGCTGGTAAGGAGGGCAGATTGCGATGGCACAAACAGCTTTCGGCACAATGGCAGATCAAGAGAGAGGCAGGGAAAATGAGGCAGAGAGAGAATGGGAGCCTGAATGAAGTAAGGATGGTTTGATTGTTAATTGTGGGTAAATGTGTTGCAAGAGTGAAAAGGGTTCATGGACTACTTTAAAACTATACCCAAGCAGTAAGTACAGAGTGTGGGGAAATAAGGAGATGTTCCTGACCCTTTTAAGAGCTATAGTAGTGCATCTGGCCCACTTGAAAAGTAAATTGAGAACTGTTAAAAAGATAGGCAAATACATTTGTGCACATTATATACTTCCATTTCTAAAGGAACCCTGACCAGCAAATGCACTGGGATGGCATACACACAGTATTCTTTTCTCCAAGGATTACTTTACCCATAGGACAAAAACAAAACAAGCTAAAAGATGAACATGCCCTAATAGATAAATATTTAAAATACAGATTTTTCAAAGGTGAATAAAAATATGTGTTTCTATTCTAGGACAAAATATATTTGTTCTAAGGCTAGCACAAGGGTAAAGAAAACTTCAAACAGAACTAAGGGAACAATATCCTTCATGAAGACTGTTTCATGTCACTTTCCTTGTATGACCTTTACTTCTAACATATTGATTTTTTCCTAACCCAGTCTTGCTTTGCAGAAAAAAGGGGTATTGAGTCTTTGAGCTGCTTACATATCACTATTGTACACGCATTCTTAAAGGTGAAGGATTCCCTTTCAGGAGATGACTATCTGGCTGACAATATGATTAGGATTGTCTGAGGACTTTTCATTTTAAAATGTAGCGAGCCACATGTATCAGTTTGGAGCAAGGGGAGAGGATGCGAAATACCTTACTTAGATTGTGCTAAGTTGATGAAGTATTTGCCCAACAGGTGTGCTCAGTTACGGCTTTTTGTATTTTGGCAAGGAAGGTGAGAGCGTGGGGGAAACCAGAAACATGCCTGTTGTACCCCAGCAAGCAACTGCGGTTGCCTTTCTGTTTGCAGGCCTCACTAGAGGGTTGCTAAAGGCTTTCTCATTGCAGCTTATGCAACATCCCAAACAGGCATGCATTCTCAACAGACACAACCAACATCAGACCAACCTTAAGAGATCGTTTATACCTTAACAAAATTTTGGCCTATGCATCAAGAAAATATAAAGGTAGAGCTACAATCTGTTTGCTTATAGCCCAGAGAAAACACAGCTCTGTATTAAAAACATCATCAAATCGATGCTTATTCTATGAAGCGAGGATGCATCTATAGCCTCCTTCAGACCATGATGCTCTTCTCATTCCTTCTTATGTGAATCCAGAGCATCACTATTTCTTTCACTGAGCGAGCCCTTGTGAAACCAGCACAAAGAAGGAAGATCACACCTCTTGTCAGTCTTGCCTTTACTCTTCATGAGATGTCATTTTTGCTTGCAAGAAAACACAGCAAATTCCAACAGCAAAATAGTGAAACCTTTATTTGGGCATGCCTGCGTGGAAAGTCTACAAGTCCTCTAAAGTTTAGGAATTGAGCCCGTGCTCAGATGCCAATGGAAGTCTTTCCGTTGGGTTCAGTGGAAGTTTGACCAAGTCTCTCTCTCTCCCTCGCTCTTCATTTTTTCATTCACAAGATCAAGCAATAGTGATCAAAAAGTGTGCACACAAGGGGCTGTGCTTAGAAAGCTACACACAAGCGTAAGCCGAGTCACAGCACCTTTGGAACCAGGGCTTTTCAGATGCAAATAAACTTGCACTGCACTGGTTTTACCAGCTGTGGGGTTCAATGCACTCAAACCCCCACCCCGAAGTGAGAATGGCACAGAAAGCTGTAAACCAACTGGTGCTCAGCTGCAAGTGTGCTGTGCTTGCACAGACTGTTGCATAAACAAAAGAATTTATTCAGTGTGATGGACATGAATTTATGCATGTAACCCCTGGCTCGTGAAGATGAATCCAGATCCCTTAGCTGCTGTTTTGTGCATCACCATGCAAACTTTAGGAACTTAAAATATGT
Source organism: Apteryx rowi (assembly GCF_003343035.1). Classification (NCBI taxonomy): domain Eukaryota; kingdom Metazoa; phylum Chordata; class Aves; order Apterygiformes; family Apterygidae; genus Apteryx; species Apteryx rowi. The sequence continues at coordinate 3,693,200 of NW_020447308.1, read as the reverse complement.
ACAGGTAATGTAGAGAGTTAGTCAGAAAAATAAAAATAAATACAGAAGGAGGAAAAAAAACAGAAATAAAATATTTCAGTTAAAATCTTCCATGTTTCAGTTTAAAATGTTTCAGTTGGGGAAAATAAGTAATAAAGGGGGGAAGAAAAAAAACAACTTTTTAATTCAAATAGAAAAAAAAATGAGGAAAAGGAGAAAAATGAGAGAGAAAATGTTTCAGCACTTCCCACTACGTACACAGCTGAACTGAGATTTTCCAAATAAAAAGATTTCATTACCTGCAAAAATATGGCATTTTATTTTGGCACAGCAAAGAGCTCTCTCCACAGAAAAGATTACCAATTCATTCACAGAACTAAACCCAAAACGCGAAAAAATTTTTTAAAGTGTTTTTAGATGGAAATACAAAATTGATATCTGCATAGCACCTAATGACCACCCTCGGATATCCAGCTGATGAGGTGTTAAATCGGATGGAGGGCAGAGGGTTCAGACCTCTGCTAGGGAGTTCTGGCACATCTAGGTGCTGCCTGCTTACAGCACAACCAGGTGAAGCTAACAGGGCACACTATGAACCTTATGATTATTGCTTTGTACAGCACTAAGTGCATTCTAAATCACACAGAAAAGTGCGTGCTACCTGCAGCTATTTTAACGGTCAGATATATTTATATATCTATTTAAAGGTCAGATATATTGAGGCTTCAGTGAGTTTCCCCTATCAAATTACACTTAGAAAAACTCTGTCATAGCTGTCAGATTTTCCGCTGCATTTCTTATTCTTCTGATTCTTTCTTCTCGCAATATGGGCATGCTGTAATGTCTCTCATCTAAAAACAAAAACATACACACTCTGGCCCACTCTTCTCTCTCCAATCACTGCTTCCTCTCATTTTCATTGTACAAGCTGTTTATAGCTGCTGTCAGTTCTTCTCCTTCCATTTTGTCCTAAACTGCTCCTAATCTAATTTCTGCCCATTACACTCAATTGACACAGTTCTCACCGGAGTCTCTGGTGAGCTCTTCTCAGCCAAAGCTCTAACCGTACCCTTCTCATTATGCCAAAGTCCTTTTGACACAGTTTTCCACGTTGTTGTTCATTAAAGTTTGCTTTCTTTGACTGTCATGACATTGACCTTTTGTTCTCTCCTCTCACCTTCTAGCTGCTCACCACACTGTTCAACTTCCTGTGGAGGTTCTGCAGTCCCAGCTGGACCCATTTTTCTCCTTTGCTCATCTCTGGGCCAGCTCACATGTCAGCTGAGAAATTCCATTACCATCTTTATCCTGATGACTCACAGTTCTACATTTACTCCAGGTGTGTCTCCTGTCCAAGTCAAAACTGTTCTCAGCACCTCTTCATAGGAATTCAGCAGCCAGCTCAAGACCAAACAGAGCACTGAGTGTCCCCCACAGTTCCCCCAACACTACCTCTTTTCCTAGTCACCATGGAGAACACCAACATCCCGCCTATTCCTCAGACCTAGAACCTAYAGCAATCATCTTTGAGAAAGACCTTACCCCAAGTGCTTCTCAAAAATAGATCCTTCTCTATTTTGGCTAAAACTGTCGTCTTCCTGCATCACGATTAACAAAACATCTTTCTCCTCAGCTTTGATAAATACAACCTTGCCCCACTCATATCCTTTCAGAATATTTCCATAAAGATCATTCTTCCTAGTCCACTGCTTTGACCATGTCACCACATCCTTCTGCTGCTCTCCCCTGTCTCTACTGCATCAAATATAAGCTATTGTCTTCACTTTCAAGGCCCTTCTGAGATTATGCCTATGCTTCCAATCATCTCTTTGTCAGGACACTGAACTTCATCTCCAAGGAGCCAGTAATGCCAGCTTCCATTGCACACTTGTTATATTTTTCAAACAAGCACATTTGCGCTGTCACACATTCTGCCCTTCACACTTAGGAGAAAATATCTATGGAGACACCTCTTTATACTTCTTCAAATCCTTCTTAAAATTTTATTTTTTCACCAAGGCCTGTAAAAGCCCTGAGAACTGTTAGGCTGCTGCTATGATAAGACAACTGACAAACATGCTAACTCATATTAAGCTGTTCACCCCAAATCCTTTTTGAGTACAGGTATCACTTCCCCTACAACACAAGTTRTAAGCTCTGAGGCATGGATTGCCATTTTGATTTGTGTTTGCACAATACATAGCACAACAAAGTCTTGACCCTTGCCATATTCTATGGAAATAAAAAAAAGTGGCAAATGGGATGTCAGAGAAAGGGTTAATCAGTTTACATCAATTAGTTGGTAACCAGATACCTTTCTGGAACAAATTACAAGCTAATTAGACTGTTTTAATGATGTAATGTTTCCATCTTGCACTTTACTTGTTAAGACTGTTGTAGTGCCCTGCTGAGAAAAGCGTGTGGGTGGAGTTTCTGTAAAATTCACTCTTTTTCTAATTTTGAAATTTCCTGTAATCTTTTTCAGTTATAGATCTTCAAAACATTGAAATATCAAAGAATTTTAAARTTTAGATGATTAAAAGAGGAAAATAATATTTCCAAATTAGTTTTCCACTAGTTCTACTCTGAATTGCCTTTTAGGGCTTATGGTCTTTATCAGATTGTGGCCACAAAACTATGTTTTGTGTTCTTATTTTCTTTTAGTCTAAGAATAATTGCTATTTGCTCCCACAGACTCCTACAGTTATTAACCAAAAAGTAACTCAACAGAAGTAAACACGAGTTCCTGCTTTAGGCCAAACAAGTTACTTTTTCAGGGTGGTCAACTTTTTGATGTACGTTTTTCTGTCACTGATGCTATCCAATTTAATAATTACATGCAATCTCTAATAATAATGCAGCTGATCATTAGCAATGAATTGGATAATTATGAACAGTTCTTAACACTGAAAAATACTCTGCAAGCTGAAATTTCTTTGTAAGCCAAGTGTTATTTCAAACTCCCTGGTATTTTAGAGGAAAATTAATCTGTACCGTTACACCCACAAGCTTTCACTCCGCTTTGGAGGGAAGGTATGTGGCTGTGATTTGTATGATACTGAGTATACTTGGATAAAAATTTAATGCATAGAACTTGAATGTGCAAAGGCACACGTACAGATAAGAGAAGTCATATTTAAGGCCATATGTTACTACTTACTACATCAACTGTCTTTTGAAACATTTTTTCAAAAGAATGAATAACCATCTCTGTAAGTCACCAATGAGCCATCAACACCAGCACCTGTAGCTCCSCCTTGTCCGACAGCCTCAGTGACCAAACTATCATATGTTAAAGAATACTTTGCCCTACACTGAAAGGCTTTCGAGACAGAGGTACACATCCCTTAAGGACGGTTTTTGCGACCACAGTGTTTACTGAAACTGCATCAGAAAACTCATCTGCACCATCCTCCCTGGAGCTTCCATTTCATCTCCATAAGCTAATTCTCTTCCAAGTAGCTAATCTACCAAAGCCTAGGTTTTGCYATTACCTCGTGCTTACTCTTCAAGAAGTACCAGATAAACGCACTCTTATAACTTTTCATGCATTAATATGGAAATCAATGGAAGCATGACACTACAAAAAACTAAGATTTTAAACTCTGGGAGATGTACCTCAAGTTCCTGTTCTGCCGCGGAGCTCTCAGATGAGTTACAAATGCTCCTTTTTTCTTAATCATTAAAAGAAGATACAGGAAAGATGAGAGGGATTTTTTTCATCCATTTTTCCATATCAGAATTCTAACTTTTTCCTCTGGGCATTGTTTATTTTCTGGAAATCTTAAAGTGCTATTTTGTAACAGCTTTGTTTTCTTTCATAGCACATCTCCAAATTTTCACCAAGGGCTTAGACGCACAAACCCCACCCAAGCGAGGTTAGACTCACCAGTAAGTTTCAGTTTGTCCTCTGATCCCTGGTAATTGCCCACATGTGCTCCAAGGTCCATACAAATGCACAGCAGTTTAAGTTGGCTTAATTTCAAGGGATATGGCTTAAGCTAATTTAAATATTTAGCATTTACCCCAGACTAGCAGTACATGCATGCTTAGTTACTGCCTATCAGCTGATGAATGGTAGCTTGTTCTTACAGTTAAGCTCTACATAGCTGGTTATTTTTTCCTTCCAAAAAAAAAAAAAAAAAAAAAAAATCTTGTTAAGCAAAATTATCCTATTGTTTCCCAACTATCTTCTATAAACCCACCTAAGTGGGTTACCATCTGTTGCATATAAACCCTGTTAGACTTGTGCAAAGAATTTACGTACAGTCTGTCCAAATGTGAAAAGGGCAAGACAAAAAAAATCCGTAATTCTATACCACCCCAGAGATCTCAAAACTGGCTCATTCTAGCTGCATTCAAGCAGAACTATCAGCAATTTTTCAGGAAAATCTCATTTCATGACATTCCCCAAAGGTTCATTGACATACTTTTCTCTGGTCAGAACAAATGGCGGATGGGGGGTGGGGGGACTTTTTTTGCAAGGATTTCTTTGGCTATTTAGCTTCAGTTTTATTTTGATTTGTAGTGAAACTCAAATATCTATCCCAATTCTTTGGAGCCAGACTGATCAAATTAATAAGATGATATGCACAACAGCCAACATTATCACYGCACCAAACTTTCCATCCTGGACGTCTAAGTGATGATCTGACATAGAGCACAATATAAGCATACAACATTTACAATACAATCCTACCTGAGCCACAATTTCTACCATGTTGCGTTAAGAATAGTAAGTTAATTAATGAGAAAAATCCTTGCCCTGAAATAASTATGTCCATACAAAAGAGGCAGACAGGAGGAAAAGCACAGAGATGCAAAATGACTTCTCCCGAGGCAGAAAACAGATCAGCAGCAAAACATGAATAGAACTGAAACTCTTATTTCTGATTTTTTCCATTAGATCACGCTGTCTCTCCATAAATAGGACCTAACAGATCCTCAAATGCATGAGCTTAAATTCTTGACCTGCCAAAGTGTTTTCGGCAAGTGGTTACTGTGCTTGGCTGGTCATATTCCAAACATGAAAGTCTCATCTGTACTTCAATAAATTAATAACTTGTACAAAGATTAAGTGCATATTTAAGCATATTTGTTAACAAACACATTTTTTCTATATTAACTATTTTAAATTTAAAAAGGTGTCTGTATTTCTTAAATGGCTTTTTTCAAAAAAAGACCACTCCTTTGCTCCAGAACCCAATTTCAATATTGAAAGATAGTCCTGTTTAAGGGTCTTCTGTGTTGCTGAACTCCTTAAAGCAGAAGCTCAGACTATAGTAAAATACACTCCTCCGCCCCAATATCAGCACTTCAGTGCTTTAATAGAATACAGTTACAGACAGAAAAAGTTCTCATTTGTGGACTGTACTGAAGAACTGGGGATTCAGAAATGGAGGATAAATCAGGGATAAAGTCTCAATGCTTCTGCTTAGTCCTTAACCAAAATTCTGTTTCCTCCAAGTAGGAGCAGCAAGTACTACTACAGTACTGCCAGTGTAAAAACAGGCCTGATCGCATAGAGATTAACCCCTGAAGAAATGCTGATTCAGGCCCTGAACAAGGTCTTCTCCTTGCAGCTCATTAGCAGGGCTATTTTTGTGGGTGACGCAAGGAGGAACAGGCCTACAACTTTAACTAATTTCCCCGGTACAATGCCACAATGCTTATAACAACTGTAATACAGCTTCAAAGGGGCTACAAAGCTGCCGCTTAGCAGCAGTGTCCCACTCTTAATTAACATTTTTGGAAACGTTGCAATTCAGCTGCATGGCCATTCCATCTCAATTGACAGCTGACTGGAAGTGGTTTTCACAGCTGGGCTGCCGATCCAATGCCCAGGGAGGCTGCAATATCACTAATTTTGCAGCGCTGTTTACAGCCGTAATTAATATTTCTGGAACTGCTGCAAGTCAGCTCGGTGACCACTCTGTCTCACTCGATAGCCAGTTGGAACCTATGTCAGAAGCGAGCTCTGAGGCTGGCACGTGGTCAAGCACAGAGACGCGACGCTACCACAAGTCTCAGTTGTGACATTGCTGCAGATCACTTCCAGCACATCAGTTACCTTACAGTTAAGGACAAGTCTTTAAAAAGCAGACACTGAGCACTGCTTTGTCCACGAAGCAAAGACTTATTGAAAATCTCATCAGTGCCACTTATTTTGCATTACAGTGACCCAGGTTCCCAAAACAAACACCACTCCTGTCTCTAGTGAAGTCAACTGCCATGTCCCCATTGACTTCAGCAGGACCAGGACAAGTTCTTCTGCAGCATGATGTATATCCTTTGCTTCTCTGCAGACCTACTTCTATAAGAGAGGGTTTACGAATTCCTGTAGCTCATAACTAGGACAGTAACAGCCCACTGTGTAAACATGTTTTTGCACATATAACATTATCARCTCATTTAGAAAAGGGAGATTTGGTCTCACACAGAACAGACATCCTTTAATTAGCATGATTAAGCTCATATTTACAATCTATATCTGACAAAGTCTGTGTGGGAGTTTAAAATGCTACAATGCCTTATAAGAATTTTGACTCTGGGCTCTTTCTATTGTATCATCTTACTGAGTATGCGACGTAAATGACATAGTGGAATTTTAAACTAGATGTGTATTTTTACCTTCCTGCCAAAGAATTCATAGTTCTAAAGACCCCCCTATCACCTTTCTGGGACAAACATAAGAAAAGAATAAACCTTTGGTTTTGGTGATTTAGCATGAAGCATGYTGCTGATAAAACTAGAACATGCTCAAAATAGAAAGTTTGTGTAGGTGCTAATGCATGTCATATTTCAAAGCCGTGCATTAATGCTTTTTACTGAAAGCAAGTCAGGCAAAACTGTTAGATTACATCCCCCTAGATTTCTCAAGTTCAGAGATCATACACAGCAAAAGAGTTAAAGTGAAACCTCATGAAAGGCAGTAAAATAAGAGTCAGCTGTGGCCCGAGTTGTAGACTTCTCATTTGGTGCTTTTGTTTGCTCCCAGCTCATTTGTTTGTTTGTAAATYGTGCAGTGGGGAAACAAAGTATGTCTTTTATTACGTGGATTATCCGAGTGGCGAATGCCTTTCGAGACCAATTGCACAAAATAGGAATTTCTGTTCTACGTACCTTCCGCTTGGTAACAAATATTCCCTTGCTTACTTGCTATCCCTTGTTATATTCCTCTCGCTCTCCTGCGCCGAGGAAGTGCCTGCGTGGGGCGGGGGATCGACTGTTTGTTTGTTTGACTTCCAACCACCAAGCGAAACAAAAGGCGGTAAAGGCGCCCGACGAGGGGCATGAGGGAAGATCACGAAGTCAGGCCACTAAACAAAACAAAAGTGTGCGCAGGGGGGAGGGAGGAGATTAATCTTATTAGGATCGTATATCATGAGGTTGTCAGGTGTGAAAGCAAACGAATGGCCTCTGTTTATCTGAGCTAAACCGTGTGGTTCACCAAAAGACTCACTCCAAGCAGGGTTCTTTTTATTTTTTYTACCCTTAATAAATTGGCTAAGTCGGTGCAGAATGTTGATAATGAAGTATGTGCAAGGGAGGTCTAGGCTCTTACCTTCCAGTGTTTAGATGCAACCAAGCTTTTTTTTTTTTTTTTTCTTTTTTTTTTTCTTTCTTTTTTTATTTATCACAGCTGATTCAGAAAGCCCTTTGGAAAGATGAAGTAGGTAGAAATCAAAATAAATGGATTCTATTAAAACCAGCAATGCATCAACTGCTTGATAAAGTGATTAATAAACAGCTTAGGATGGTGATTGATTAAACTCTTTAATCAAAGTGCTAAACTGACTTAATATGGATAGTTTCAACATGTTCAAAGTATRCATTTTCTCAGCCAAGGGTTCAGAGTTGTTTATGTAACTTTTCTGAAGTGTATCCCATAGGTCTAACCTTCAGATAGCGAGGGCTGTGGAATGTGTAAGTAATATAAAGTGCTATAAATACATATTGCATTAGTTGCTGAAAGTTTGCAAGCAAGTTACTCTGTTTTCACTGGGCAGTACTTTTCCCCCAAAACTGTAGGTGTTGGATTGGTTTATATTATGTTACAATAAGACTTTGAAAGGGGACAGTACAAAATAAAAAGAAGCTTCTTAAACTCATTCCTTTTTGGCCCCGTCATCATCAGCAGAACAGTACAGAATCTAAACATAACAGTAGCAGAACAGGATTATTTTGGGGTGGAGGACAGATTACGTATCTGCTGCGAAAGGCATTTCATTTGCTTCAAGATTTGATGTCATTTTTCACACAGTCCGTCATCAGCTAGGTTCATTAGCCTAATTCACTCTTCCAGGATACACAAGAAGGTCTGCAGTTCCGGTACATAGACGTGCATGTACCCAAAATTACCAAATCTCAGACTTTGTCATTTGAATACAATAGCATATCAGCTTTCATTCAGGAGTATAAAAGAGTTTTGAGGTATGAGCTGACTGTATCAAACCCCTACAACTACCCTAAAAAATGCCAAAAGCAACTGCAAGGAATTAAAATCTCTTTTGCCTTTTATACCCGCATCATATTGAGGGTGGACACCCCGACTCATGAACTTTCAAGGCTGCCCAATGGTTTTCAACATTAAAATCCAGCAAGTTTTAAAGATTATAGACACTTAGAACTGAAACTTCATAGATTTTTCTCATTTTTTGTTTTTAGTTAACTGGCTGCTATTAGAAACAAAGAATTAGCTGGTTCTTAAACCAGGCATTCCACCCGGTAAAAACATGTGCAAAGATAAATAAAAGAAGAACACCCACTGTCCTTGCTTCAGTCTAAAGACTTGTGATAGCTCTGGAAGCCTGGGCTGCAAACTAAACATCTGTGGCCTTGTAAAAGGTAATAAATGTTAGTATACTTTTAATGCACCATAACTATTTTTAAGCTCAAGCCATCAATCATCATTACATACAGTCTCTCCTTGTACGCATGCCAAAGCGTTTCAGGTAGCAATACAATTATCTCCCGTTATGAGCGTATATAAAACAAACACCCCATGTAAGACCCCGCAATAGCAAGGTGCTTCACATTTGGAATCCCTGGAGGAGGGGGAAATTCTGCAAAAGAAAACTAATAATGTGTAATGGTCTGAGGGAATCTGCACAGGGATTTTCAATAGTCTCGTCATTGTAAAATATATGGGACAAACAAATCACTTAAATAGCTTGGAAAGTGGCTGTGCAGTGTTTTATAAACAATCAATAAAGCTTTAAAATCAATATCTTGATGAACCACCAACCATTGGAGGTTATTAAGCAGAGTGACTTTTCTATAGGAATATACAATTGAACAGCTATTTGAGAACAGATTTAAGCCTATCTAGTTCCATCTCCTGCTTCCATCACTGAAGTATATTTATAGGGATATCAGCATGCCTCTCCACATCATGCACACAGTGATGCACTATGTGATGGAGCAATTTCTTCCATACTGCATTGTCACAGCAGCCCTGAACTACGAAGACTGTAAGACTTTCTGTATGGAGTTATAAATTCTACAAGCTTTAGGTACCCACAGCTTCCCAGACTTGCCGATACAGCTTTCATTGAGAATTTCAAAAAATGAAGCAAAATTAAATTTCAACAGAGGCTGTTCCAGCTACAGGCTTATTTCTGAAGTACTAGATGAATTCTTATTTAATGTGTACAAACTTCAGTGAATAAAATGTGGAACTTCATTATCCAATGACACCAGTCCAGAACAGATTTACCCATAGATGAAGTCAAATAAAACATAGCTAAGTTCGGTAGACACAACAGCTGACAATATAGGAAGGAATTCCAAAATACAAAAAGCTGGACTTTAGAAAGGATGTGGAATTGCCCTGCATAAAGCTATCAGCATCATGCAAAGCATAAAGAAAAGAAGGAAGATGGTTTGATAGTTATAGTCAAAGGTCAAAAGCCTCTCCCATGAAAAGCGTTTTTTATTTCTGCATGCAATGGCTTGATACCCTCTACACTCAAGTCTCTTGATGAGCTATACTTAATTGACATAAACAATTCACAGCACCTCCCATTAAATGTAGTTTTATCATAAGAGAGGCAAATTAGATAAATATATGCACAATTCTGTGACGTATTTGGGAGTCACATACAGTACTTACTGGCATTATTTTCAAAATAAGTCTATAGGGAGACAATATTATAATGCAATGAATACTGAGTAGCTGTAATTCTGTAATACTGTAATGCCTAAATTTAAACTGTAATGGTTAAACTTACTAAGGGCACCATCATTTAGAGGAGTTTTCTCCCTTACTTACCTCTTCTAGTAATCCATATCTTATTCCAATTTACATGTATTGCCAGACTGATTCCTTTTAATTCCTTGTGTTATGGCAGGTTATGACAAATAGGTGATAATCAACAGAGCATCCTTAAGACCTAGAGAGCCATAAAGAAGGGAAGATTCTTTCTCTCTCAATTCTTCTCTTATGCTTACTCGGGCCGTATCTGTCTACCTCCAGTTAGCCAGTGTGGAGTCCACAAATACACATACGTATATCTGTAAAAACTCCTGTACATTGAGGGAAATGAACAGGACAGAGATATAGCAGTGTGGAGAGATTATAGCTCCTCTGAACCTCCAGAAGACTTTTCATGAGTGCAGACCTGGGACCAGATTTTTAAGCRACAGAACTGTAAACCCAGGGCAAGTTCTGAATATTATCAATTACAGTAACAATATAAAAACAACAGTTTAACCAAAAGTAATTTAATAAAATAACCTTCATTTCTGTCATTTTATGCAACTGATTGTTTTGCCATGTACAACTTCTGGGAATAATGACTACCTTAGGCAAAAATCAGAAGCACTGGTATAGCACGAGAAAGCAATTGGTCTTGCAATATTTTCAATACTTCACAAAATAGAAGATGCCAGAAAGTAGGAGTCATCTTTGCCTGCAGCCTCCTGCAATATCAAAGCATTTGGATTCATGTAAAACTTCCACGTGAAATGCCTCTGGTATCAGCTGCAGTGCCTAGCAGCAGGCGATAACCGATATGAGGTTCTTCACATTTTTCTTCTACAATTAAGATGTGACAGCCGAGAGTTAATTTTGAATTCATGCAATTTTGAGCACAGAAGATTTTTTCCTCAGCATGGTGTCATCCATTAATAAAACTAAGCACTTTCTATGTTCTCATTGGCTGCTGCTGAGAGAATAATTAAAGTCGGAGACCGAAATATGACTTAAGCCAAACATAATTTTTAGGACCTAATCCAAAGGCTACGAAAGTCAAAAGGAACCCCTCCACTTAACAAACAGACCTTTTTAGATGGTCTTTGACTTACTCTTGCAGTGCGCTCACCATTCAGCATCTTCAATTTTCCAGTGTGCACGAAACTTCTACGTATGCCAGATTTTAGACTAACATTTTCATCTACCCAGCTGTGCCTGCACGTTCAAAGTTTTTCACATAGCAGCAAAGGTAATTTGATTTGATGCAAGTCGAGATTTAGCATTCTCTCTTTTTAGAAATGTCGATCTTATTAGAGACATTTTCTAGAACTCCGTATTCAGACAACAATGAGAAAAAGCAGCATTTCTGTTCCACCATCTCTAAACCACTCAGCATATCGAAGTTCAAAGAAGGACTTTATCCCATTACTTTTCCTTTCAAGAACGACTAATGATTACACTGCAATCTGATTATGAATTCACCTCTATAAATAGACTGTGTGAAGGAAAGATGGGGGGGCTCTATTTGTTAAGAGAAAACAATATTTCCACATGTGTATGTTCAGGGCTAACGAGCAACACCATCTGCAAGGCTGGAATATTTTCACACTCCTTTCTATTATACAAAACAATAAACCCTCTCCAGCTGATTTCTCTCATTGTAGAATGCAAATTGCCTATAAAAGACCTCAGGGTGTGAGAAGACACTTATCAAACAGATATTACACGTGCTCTCAGACCAGCTACGCTATCAACTATACAATTTTAAATATATTAAGGATAAAAAGGTATCAACAAACCTCCTTTTCTGTGGTTATAATAATTATAATCTGAAGTATCTCTGTTTTTTAAGACATTGCTTAGGATGTGGATCTTTGACTTCAGACCTAAGATAGTATCTGCCTCATGCCAGGGGGAGAGGTAAGTTTTGAATAAAAGCTGAAAAATTAATTTCAGTACTTTTTTAATATGTCAAAAAGGAAATACTTTCACCTTGCTAAGATGCTAAAATAGAACACTGAAAAGCTGCATCTTTCAAAAGTTTATTTATAAATAGTAGATATACTATTAAAGAAACTGAGGTCATTAACATTTTGATGCAGAGTCACACTTCCCAAAATTAAATTTATTGTTAGTAACCGAGCGGTGCCCTCTCATGAAGTAACCGATTTCCACAGAAGAACTTGTGTCTTGATGTTTCCCTGCAAAAATCAAGTTAGCGACTGAACGACCCTAAACAGCAGCTTCCGGATGAGAAAGAACGCAGTTTCAGAAGGAGGAAAGTTTTTCTGGCAGGTGTGGGAAGGTTCACAACACTTCTGAACATCAAGACTGAATTTCTCACTTTTGCCAGATCTTCCCCCCTCAAACAATTCTGCAGATCAGGTGTGGATCTTTAAAATGGAATCTTAATAAAGTAACAGCCTAGCAAAACAAAACACACTGTGCTTGAGCAGTTCAGATTAGCGTCAGCCTAACTTCAGTACTAAGGGTTAGTTTTATTTCAATTACTTTACTTCTAAAGGACAGCAGTGCATTGGGCGGGGGGGGGAGTCACAGGAAAGACTAACAGTAGATTTCTCCACAACCAGAAATTCAACTTCCTTGTTTTTACAGGGAAGCAATTAAAGTCCAATCATTTTTAATGCATCATAAATAATCTTCACACTTGCTGTTAAGTTAATTAATACAATCAGTAATGCCAAACGCATCAAAATGAAACTTATTTTGCAAACATGCAAAATGTTCTGCCTCATTGCCTCTCTATCAAAATTAAATGTCATTTTGCTAACAACTTTTGCAAAGTTTTAATTTCAATGCATTTTGATCACAAATATATATAAAAAGACAACAGAACTAACCCAAAGTAAAGCTGCCCTTCTCTGATAGACTGTAAGCATCATGGGAACACTGCTTGAGCACTTACGGCCTGATTCTGCAACAAGTTCTGAGGTCAAGTTACTTACGTCCTTAAGTGTTTCATATCAAAGTATTGGGTATTATTCATTGACCTTCACTGAATTACCAGAAATTGCTTTTATGTAAAATGAAAGTAGAGTAGGTGGCTAAATTGTTCATTAATACCAATGCAAGTAAAAAGGAAAATAATCGCCTATAAGAATTACAAGGGGAAAAAAAAAATCTAACAGGCAAGAAGCAAAATCTCACTTTTGGAATAGAAAGCTCATAACTATTTTTGAGACCATGGACCTGCACTCAGCTTTCTCAGTCTGTGAGCACAGTTCACACATTCATATGATAATTGCTCAAATCCAAAAGATACAAAAAAGATACAGAAGAAAAACTGTAGGTTTTATTTGTGGTCCTGTGTGTTCTGGAAAAAATCCAAGTGTGGGTGGAAAGGTTGCCAGGCTGCGAGACACCACTGGGATGCTGTCAACTAAATACAATGATACACTGAATCCGTACGTGCCCACACTTTGGGGTCTGGCCTCGTTTCTTCCATCCCCTCTGTGACAGGGAGTTGCACCCTCTCTTCTCCTGTAAAGCTGCCTAGAACTTGGTTTGTAAAGATTATTCTGAGCAGAAAGCTTGAGTTCCTACAAATGCTACATCAGGCACGGGCTGTTTTCCTGCATTACATCAATATCTAAAATGTACATGAAACTTCATTAAATGACATTCAGGAGCCTACCAAAGTGATTTTAAAAAAGGGAGAATCGCCTAACATTTCAGCATTGTTTCTATTCATTAGAAGGTGGGGGGGGGGGGRGGTGTTTACTTAGGGGATATTCTGCATGATGATATAAAAATTGGGCTTGTAGGAAACCTCCATGAGCCAGACCCTCATTTTGTTCATACAAGATTATGAGGAAATGAAGTACGTTCTTGAAGAAAAAGAAAAAGTTTTCAAGAGTTTGGTCACCCTTCCTCCTCCACAGGCTCACAACTAACACGTTTTGGGTAGTCCCTGTATACATAGGGTACTCGGTTGTTCAAGACATTAAAGTAATTAGTAGAACAAATAATGTGCTAAGCACTTTTAGAGTTACCCCCTTTTGTGCAATACCTGTGCATGTATCATAGGCTTTAACAATTTACTTGTTAACTGCAGATCTTCAAACAAATTTTGAGAAAAATTAATGCAGTCAAACAACTGGCAAGTGCCATGGTAGGCACTGAGCAGTAAGAAGTAGGTGAATTATGATACTAACGCTTAGGTCACAAGTTTTCATTTCTCTGAACAGATGACCAAATCTCCTTCCATACAAACAATGTTTCCTTCCTGTTTTTAATACTGCTGCCCACCACCTTACCACCATCTTACATAAAACATACAACAATAACAATATCTCTAGTGACCTTCATGAAGTCTTACATTTCTTCTGGGTTTCGGGAGGAAAAAACCTTGCTTCTTGTATAATATTTAAAAATACATTAACTTACTCTTGCCCACAAATAGGAATCCAGTGTGAAACACAAAAGGCAGAGTCTCAAGTGGTTTTAACAGATCTAGAATTTTACAACATAGTTTTATTCATCACCAATAAAATCTGCATCTTTTTAAAAGGCTTAAAAAAAAAAAAATCACTGCTCACGGCCATTTTTTTGAACTTCACTTAAGTAAATGTTCAGGAACCAGGAACAAAAGGAAACGAAGAGATCTAAAACCTCAGTAGTTTCTAACTTATAAACAAGTTTTTTCCTATTTAGGCAAGACCCATGTCTCAATTCTTCAGTGACCTCCCCAGAATGAAAAGGAAGAGATCCATGCAGTGTCGAGATCACAGAGAGATCAAGACACAGTCAATGCTGAAGCTAACAGTATTCTGAAGATTACACTTTTTGTTGCTGTTGTTTAACAGAAAGCAAAATCCAGGTTATCTGAGCAGAAAACTCTCAATTACAATAAACCCAAATCATAATACTTCCTGGGAATAAATCATGTTTTTAAATTTAAGTTGCTTGCCCATTAGCTGCAAATCCTACAGCAGATGATCCTAACAGCAAGTTAACTCAAACAGCAGGCAGTAGACAGTACACCACATTGCCAGAACATCAGAGCTGTTTCCAACAGCCTTCCCATTATTGTATTTTTCTAATGTTTTTATTCTAAAGCCACTTCCTTCACATCAGAAACAATTTACCTCTAGCCAGGTTTTAAATCAGTGATTTCCTATCAGTGCACATTTGCTTTCAAGTGATTATTTTATTTTAAATACATGCCATTCAAGATAAATGAGTTGAAGTATACCAAGCACAGCTCAAGTTTCTAGGAGGAAACACCACAACATCATCTTTAGCCACTGTGCTAAGCACCTTTGCCAAAACCTTTTCTTTTTAATATAAAAAAAGGATTGACTCACCCATTGCTCCAGAATCCAAGTCAAAGCTCTCCAAGGCCACCTTCCCTCCACAAAGACCTGATTTTCACTTCTCTAACTAGGAACGCACAGACAAACCTGAACCTCATTAATGCTACTGCCGTCTCTCCTTACAGGGAGGAAATGTACTTTTGCCTGCTGCAAGTGATGCTGGGGATGAGCACAGGTTTAGGCTGACGGATCTGGGCATTACAAACACCTGCTGAAACCTCAGGCAAAGCAAGAGAGAGAGGCTGCAGAACAAATGCACTCACTGCTTGGGCTCTGCCACCTTATTCTTAAGTGCATGGATACTACCAGTAACATGGGATATGGGACAGCCTTCTGGGATACACAAGGGTGGAAGACTAGGAGGAAATGCAAGCAAAGAATTAGTTCAGGGAAACTACACCACAGAAGGACAGTACATATTCCCCTATCTTTTGTCAGAAGGTCCATCTCCTGACGAGAGCACAGATCCAGCAGGAGAGTTGACCCTGCCGTTACTTCAGTTCTCCTGCAAGGACCACAATAGTCAGAACCAGTATGGAGCCCACTACCTTGGCTTAAGGAAGTGCAGACGTAGCCTATCCGCCTATGCCCTCTCGGAGACATATGTGGGCATGACTGTAGGTCGGAATACGAACTTTTTTGCAACACTGGATATACTGTTCTGCAAGAGAATTAATTCTTCCCAAATAGAATAAACCCTGGATACCATATCACTCGGACTAGAGAAGAGCCTCAGGAATTTGAGCCCTGGTGAGTACAGAGTGTCTCAAGCTGCCTCAGCAAGTGCAAAAAAGTTAATGCTACTTTAAATTCCAAATACACAGAGGGCAAGACACTCATTGACTTCTGTGGGAGCAGAATCTGGCCCAGCTACACGAAACATTTCAAAAGAAGCCTTGACTTGCAACAAGGATCAGTCAAGACAAAAGTATTCGAGTCAGGGCATTGCTAGACAATCTTGCTGGTTGTCAGATCTGCAGTGTAATGACATGTCAATTTGATTCCTTTTGTGCGTGAGCTTGAAGCCTATCTTTGGGCTTGAATTCTTCTGTACTTTAGTTTTTCTTTTGTTCCGGTGGCACTTCTCCCAACATTACTTGACAATGAGTGATGCTCCACAACCCTGATCTTTCACACCCTGTTGGTGACCTATAACTTTTCATGCATAACCTTTGACCTGGGTCCTGACAGTTTGATTTATTGTCCAGTGTTATGATTTATGAGTATCTTCTCAGAATAATTAACGGACAACAGGTGGCAGCATAATAATTTTGATTACCCAGCGGTTCATGAAACCACTACAAAGGTGACTTCATTTACTGAATAAGAAAAGGACAACAATTAAAAATTACACAAAGCAATCCTTTATGCCTTTTTGTTTTCTACCCTTTGTCTGTCAAACAGAAGACTTTATTTAGCCTCATTGCCTCCCCTCTCAAATACCCGGAACTTGAATTCTATGCGGAAGACAGTATTTCCTAAATTATAGTTCTGGTAGAATTATCTTGCTGCTGGAAAAAGCCTCAATTAATTGCATGCTGTCAGTTTCTATAAAACCAAAGAGTATTTTTACATCTACTTTTTGCAAAGTTGCACAATGTGGCCCAAAGTTCATTCCAAAGTGTAGGTTTCTGTTAATTTACAGTTTTGAGGAACTGCAGAAGTACCGTAGCTTGGATTCCACTCATCTAAAGCTGGATCCCCAGTCAAGAAGAAACTGTTTCCACAATGCCAGTCTTAGGTAGGCAGATCTCTCTGAAAGCATTTATCTATCACTACTGATCACAGAGCCAAAGGAAATGTTCCTGCTAAATGCCTCAAATTCTTGCTTAAATTTAGGTTAGAGGACAAGTGCTCACCTGTGCATTAGCTGCTATATAATCTATGAAGTTCAAAATAACTTTTTCCCACAGAAACTCCAAGGGGGCTTGAAATCCAGTAATAGCCACCCACAAGACATGCGATATTCCAGTAAAGAAAAATAAATCAAGGAACTGCTACTGCTATGATTTATGCTTTCTCAACACTGTTTTACATGTTGTCCTCCTGCTTCTTTCTGTTGATCATAATCCCTTATTATTTTAGATAGACACATGCTAATATGGAATGATATCATATAATGACATCATCTGTATGGACAATGGGATCCGTGGCCTGATTTTAAGAGCTGATCAGTAAGATTTTCAATGAAGTCAATGGGAGTTGCAAGTTTTTAAACACTTTTTAAAAGTCAAGCCAATGGTGAATAAAGAAGGAAGCTGCTGCATGTTTGCTCTTAGGATATAATATTGTATTGCAGAACCAAGGCATCCTTTAACAGACATCATACATTCCATTCTTCTTAGATATGCTTCTAAATATTGATTAAAATAATTGGGATAATGGTGTGCTTTCCTAATGTTTATTAAAAGATAAAGAGTTTGAGTCACAACTGGTACAACTCAGGCCACTGAAGCCGAGAGAACTCTGCCAGCTTGCACCAGCCCGGACATCGGAACCAGAGCTCTTCCTTCTCATCTACCCCTAAAAATAAACTAAAAACATTCTAATGAGTTACAACAACAAAACTCGTTTGTCACAATTTCTCTGCATGCCAAAGACAGCATATGCAAAATGAATTTTTGTACCATCACAATAGTGATACTACGGGCTTATCATTTTTAATTGACTTTTTGACTTATAAAAATATTTCTACAATGATGCTTTACATCCACAGTTTAGTAGCAGTTTAACACACATCTATGAAATATTCATTCCTGTTACATTCAAATTTTAAAATATCTGATGAAGAGCCTGGTTAATAGATAAAGCAGAGTTCCTAGAATATTAAAAGCACTCAAGCTTTTGCAAGGTTCCTTAGTGGAAAAAATAAATAAATTACTGTTCTAGAGATCAGACTTGCTTTATTCCCCTCCTTTCCCTTGAGAACTCAAAGACACCCCTACAACAGAATACAATTATAATGAAGCCAATTTTGTCCCTAGTAGTGTTATCAAACCTTTAATACCACATTAGCTGCTTAATATACAGAAAAAGTAGCAACAGAAAAGCACTAGTATCCAACTGCATTCTCAGTAGAGATGAAGGAAAAATTTGTAACAAATCATTTATCAGATTAATGCAGCTGCGTTTTCTATTCGTGAAATAGCCACAAGCTTGCTACAAATGGATTAATAATAATAGCCATAAAAATATAGTGCATGTATATGCTCTGGTTCATTCTAATTAACGTTTTAATTTGGGATAGTGTCTCAGTGGTGATGGGTCTGGTGTATTGCATGACACTGTTTCTTCTCTTTGACTGGGTGGTACAGAGGTGTTCCTGGTGCAAATTTTACATGCAAATCTTAAAGGAACAATTGTGAACATACATGAACACAACTGGTTTTGCCACTAGAACTCAGTTATGTAAATGCTGACACACGTTTAACCAGAGCAATTCACTTCAACATCTCAGTGACTATTTGTTGAATGTTTTCTAATTGTTTTTAACTTTTATTCCACTATCAGATATAAGATAAAACTATTAATTTTAAGAAAACAAAAGCTTTTGGTAAAATGAAATTTCACCAAATTTACACAGATAAATTAAAGGACACAAATTTTACATGTTCCATGCAATTGACTCTGGCTTTTCTGTTTTGATTCTCATGCGGGAAGTGGCAAGCTTTAAAATGGTATATGTGCTCCAGTCATGATGTGATTTTAGTACTTTGTTTCCCATCAATTTTTAAATTAATTATCTGGAAGCAAGCAGCGGTTCATTTTTGGTCATAGACTTTTTGATTAGAAGCTGTGACCCTTTATGCCTTTTTGGCATGCTCTATACAACACCAATGACATGCAGCATGACCTCTGACACCTGATTCAACAAAAAGTAACTCCCAGACAGATCTTTCATATTCAGCAATCTCTTTGTTACACCGGGACACTTACCCAATTCCATTCCTTAAAATCCACTACGTCTCCCCATTTTCTCCCCTACCCCCTCCTACTCAGAAACTTATTTGGTAGCAACATTTCTATCCTTCCATTTGTGTCTCTCCTTCTGTTTTTACAAACTTTACACTATACCATCATCCCATATGTTTGTGCTGCACACAAGGAGGTTTCTTTAGAAAGCGCTGATGCTAATTATAAATTTAATTTGCATTTTAATTAGAATGGTAGCAAATTAAAAGCGTGGCAGCTGGAGAATTTTGAACGCTTTGCAGAGATTTGGTGTCAGTATCTCCCTGCTTCTGACCGCTCTCTTTTCATTTTTCCTCTCACTATCTTTCATTCACACAAACATATTGGCAATTTTTCTCCTCTCTTGTTTCTTTTTTCTGTCTATTTTTTATTTCTCCATTTTCCCCCCAAGGATCAAGTTATAAATTATTTCTTTTTTGTACTGATAAACAGTATACTCTTGTCTTGTGCCAGTACACCGTGTACTGTAGTGATAGTGCAGCTTTTAAGTGAGCTTTTGTGAGGCTCTGGTAGTGCTGCCCTATTTTGCTATTTATATCCACAGTTTATTTACAGGTAGGAATCTATTCTATACCCCCTCGACTAATTTCAAATTCCAGACTGTAGCAGCAAAATCTAGCCTAGCCCTAGACATTTCATTTTTACACGGTACAAATTTGCAATAGGTCTGCAGAACCTTAACAAAAGCCATTCAGAACGCATTGGGGATTGCTCAACTTTATTCTTTACTTAGCAAATGCAGCATTCAGCGTGCTTTTGGACAAAAGGCTGAAGTAATCTGTCAGTCTTTTGGTCCATATAATGGCATATATTCTGGCCCTAGCGTCTCCTGGTGCTGTCTTTCATTTGTGATGTGAGCATGTCTGGCTTTAGCACTCACGTGAGCACATTTAGTCAGCTCTGTCATTTTCCCTATGTTGCATCTCCATGGTCATTTTCATTCCTTCTGTTCACTTCCCCCACGGTGTCCTTGCTCAATAATTTTCATTAATTGATTGACAGCTCTGATAGACCCAACTAACCTCTATCTCACTCTCATGTCGGTTTTTAAATAAGTACTTGTACGTCCAATGACCTTGTCGCCTCATCAGATATCAGAAAATGAGCATGCAGATATGGAGGGAACTGATTAGCAAAATAAGGAAGATCTCACTTCTGGCGTAACTCTATAATAAGCTCTGACAACTAACTTTACAGTTAGGCATTTAAAACAAGAGAGACCTACAAAGGGGGACTAAATAGGCCTTAACCAGTTTCCTAAGCATGGGTTCCAGTAAAAGGAAGATTTAGAACATGAGTAACATAACAAGCTTTCCAAAAAGCTGGAAAACAGGCAGTATTTCCAACATGAGTCTATTTAAACTTTACTCACCAGAATTTTTCAGTGTTTATAATTTTATTTTGCATTATTTATACAGCATTTTTAGCCTCCCAAATCCATCCATTGAAAGAGAAGTGAATGGATAAATGAAATTATGTTCTATTTAGTCTTTTTTAGCAAAGATACAGCATACCAATGATCTACTATTAAAGTAGCATGATGACATGTTTTGAAATTCTTTTTTTACTGCTTAGTCTTACTCAAGAGCATAAGTGAATTTCCTTTAAGGAGCCAAACCATCAGACTCAGGTGTTCAGAATACAGAAGCTTGATTACGCTTAGCCAGAAGTGTATCTGGAGTCCCAAAATACAAGCAGAGTCTTATTCTGATCAAATGCCCATTTCCACATCAGCATAGTTCCAGTTGTTTTGGTAGAGTCATTCCCTATTCAACTAGCAGAAGAAAAAGCAATACAAGGCCTTGAGATAGAAATGCACCAGACTTGAGTTTAACAATGATGCATTCAAATACAGAAACATCTTATCTCTCTGACTACTTCTACTCTTGGATACATGAAAAACACCTGCTTTTCTGATTAATTTATTCTGTTGTTAGCTCCCATTGAATTGAAGGGAGAAGCAAGAAGATGGAAGAGGTAAACAAGTCAAAAAATTGTCTAAAAAGGCCTAGTTGGAGATCAAGACTAGAGACTATGAGGGAAATGAAACCTATTTCCAATATTAGTATAAACAGTGTAGGCATGTTCTAGTATTTATACTCCACTATATCATGGAATGATATTTAATGGCTTGTTAAAATTACACAGTTTTTTGGTGTGCCGATGTACCTTGATTTTTCAGAAAGCATGATGCCTGGGGTGATTTCAGTCTGGATTTTCTTGTAACCAGCCTAATAGAAGACAAGCTTGCATTTTTATGTAAGCACTCTAGCTTGGCACATCACTAATGTGAACGTCAAGCTAAAGATGTGATAAATTAACTTCAAAAAGAAAAGCATGTGACAGAAAATACTGAAAGTGATCTATAAGTTGTAAAAGTTTAAAACATACGATTACATCCTGCAGTGAAGGTCAAGTGTCTTTCAAGAAGTGCTAGGTTTTCATAGATGTAGGTTAATTAAAAAAAATAAAAAAATCTTCCCTCCGATTTGCAATTTCCATCTGTACAAGATTCAAATCCTGAGTTTCCCAATGCCAGGGGATTTGAAAGTGGAAACCTATTTCTGAAAATTCCCTTACATGAGGAATTTTACTTGGGTAAGCACTTCCATTAATTTCAAAGCTTTCTGGGCTACCAGAACAAAAATTCAGTGACCTCACTGAAAGTAATCACATGAGTTTAGACCAACTCTATTTACATAAGTAAAGTTTTGCAGAATCTAAATCAACTAAATTATTTTCAAGATCTAACTTCTGTAAGTGGTAAGTGATATAAGGCAAAATGTTGATATTTGGTTACCCTAATTAACCTCTTATTTTAATCATATTATTGCACAGTAAAGTTCCAATTTCTATTTTATTGTTATATGCCCTGGAATACCCTTCCTGTCTGGAAAATAAACAAACAAATCAAAACAAGTTCAACTGTTGGATAAGCTCTGGTCAACTGAATTTCTTGCAGTAACTTTTTATTATGAAATTGCCCATGGAGTACAGATCATTTTCCAAATTATGAATCTTCCACCTTAGCACTTTGGAAAGCTTTGATTTTTATTTCATGTAAGTTTTTGCAGCTGTACAAAATACTTTCATTAACCCAAGAATGGATTATTTGGAGTGCTAATTAATTGATTCTTCAAAATGCCAATTGACATACTCCTAGGGAAAACCTGATCTAAGCAACTATGTTAATCAAGCTATTGTACTTACGGTTCTGTCTGAATATCAGACCATCTGAAATGAGGAGAACTTTGCCATTACTATCCTGGACCTCTTGTGGGCAGCTAATTAATATGAGTAGACTATGACAGTTGCACTTGTACATTCACTGTACTGCCTGACAATAACTCTATAAAATTACATTTCAGCTAAAGAATGGAAACAGTGTTAAATACCATTATTTGCCTTCCTTTGATGTCTGAGAGTCATTATGAAAGCAATTACAGCAGTTTCTCTGTCTGTATGTCTACAGGGTATTTATCTGTATCTGTCTGAGTCCTTTGCCAGGTGGAGAATATATGGCATATTAAAGACAAGGGAATTCAGCCTCAATTATCAGACTATGAACAGAAGAAGAAACAAAATCAGAGTTTTGCAGATGATCCTGCCAGAAAACAGTAATTTAATATTAAAGGCAGGCAATCTGGGGAAAACTTGCCCAGTGCAGAGTCTTTTTGTTTTACTATTATTATTGAATTCCCCTCTCCTTCCATTGTCCTATTTTGTTTTTTATTCTTTTAGCTTCCATGTTTCCAATACCTCTGTTCACTTTAAATGAGCTTTAAATGAACTAGGTTTGAGAGTCCAGTGAATATGAGACTTTTTTGTAAACCCTACTTTTTGTTTCTTAATTGCATGTAGATATTTTGTCATCTAAGAACCTCAGAGAAAACCACTGATTCTGGGTGGGGCAAGGCCATATGAGGTGACACACTGACAGGAGAGTTAGGAGCTCTGAACTACCTACAGAAGACGACATATTTCATTCAGCCTGTGCCTAATCATTCTTTTACTGACACCTGCGGTAGTACAACTGGTTCCATAACTTGAGAGATGAGCAGAGTCCTATTCACTTTATATACAGAAGGGCCAATGCCAAGTTTATCCCTTGGATTCTCTCACCTATCTCCTCGCCGCAGACCACCAGATGAATAAAGACAATTGTCCAATTGCTGTTCTATACCACTGAGTGTAGAGCTGACAAAAAATATGTTTTGCCAAAGCCCCTTCAAAAATACTAATTTTTCAACCAGAGCAACATGTCTATACACACACCCACACATATACACACACACACACTGAAAGCATGACTGTCTTGATTTTTTAACTGAAGAAGGTATTAGTTCTAATCCTGTCTTCTATGTATTGAACATGCACACATCCGTAAGTCACTTCACAGTTCCTTCATAACTTGCAAACATGGATATTTTACCATCTTGTCTCTTTAGTATTCTATAACAACCCCAGTTTTCTAATAATAAAGAACCTCACCACAAATCTGAGAAACTTCTTTTTCAGGAAGGACTGTTAGTACTATCAGAAAAAACTCCTATAAGCAGATTTAGAAGCTGTTGTCTGCACCTGAAAACAGAGCATACTGCAATTTGGGCACAGGGAAGAGAGGCCTCGGTATCTCCAAACGGTCCACTCAGTTGTACCAGATACAGACTAGACACAGTATCAGGAACCTGGATGAAAACAAATTTGTTCTGCTATTCAGGGCTGACAAGATGCTGATGTAACTCAGTTGCCTGATATCCATGATTTCTTTTGACAGTCTAGTGAATTTATCTGTAAAAATCATAGACATTCTTCTTTTTGTAATACAGGTTTTCTGGTGCTTTTCGTTCTCTTCAGTTTTAAATGGAAAAGCAAGAATATTACCAAAATTTCATGCTTCTTATCAAGTATGATGCTTATTCTGAAACTTAGGCAATGTATCTCAGAACAGTCTTTGTCATATACTAAAAACTCTCTCTTCATACTATCCTCAGATTTTCTAAAGAAAACTATGTAATATTTTAAAAGACTCTAGAGGCAAGGCAGAGAAAAGGTTTGATTACGTAAGTTACCAGATCAGATGAAGGTTGGTCTAGTCTTGAAGAAATATCTGGGCCTGGATATCTCATTGTTCTGCAATTAATATAGTCATTCCTCTTGGGAAAAGGGAGCGCAAAGAAGGGATAACATGCAACAGATAAAAAAAAAAGAAAGCGACGTATTTGTATTCTGACACACAATCACACCAACACACCGGATAAAGGAAAGCTGGGGCACTACTTTACCACAGCTGTGCTGAGAAACTATACAGACATTACACGGTCCCTCCACCCAGGTCCTGCTCTATTGCGTTAGTGCTGTCACTCTCAAATATCCAGTACAACCTTTACCCACGCAACAGAACCGTGTTTCCTTTGGTTAAGGCTTATGCTACCAAGGCCACACAGATGATACACCAAGATGTCATCAGTAAAGAGTCCAAATTATCCATTATACTCAAACTGCTTATGCTACAGCTTTTAATGCATTTTTGATATTAGATATGGTGTGCCTGTTTTTCAAAATCTCTAGAACCTTTTCCAGCTGCACATTTTTTTTTTAACTTTTAAAGAAAGCAATTATTAGACTACAGCTGTTTCCTCAGACCTTCCTCAGACATTTTACCAGCAACCTCATGTTACAATACTGTTTGCATCCTACAAGGGCATACTCTGATAACGGTCATTGGAAATCATGCCATTTAAGTCTTGCAAAATTAGAATATTTACAATAAATGTGTGTGTGCGTGTGCACAGGTGCGCATGTATTTGTATGTATACATGTGAGCTGCAGGAATTCTGTTTAAAAAGAATGATCTAAGTCTCATTAGGACATGAAGACCTTACTACCTTACAAGTGGAGATACTGTGTGCTAAAGAAGGAAAGGATTTAATGATATATTAGTTAGACACTTTATAGTAAAAATATATTCTTGATTAATTAAATCTGTGAAGTATATTACCCCACCCTGAGGAAACCATGACATTCAGCAATACTTTTTTTTTTAAAACAAGGGGGGAAAAAAAACATAAACAACTTGCTTTTGATAATTAACCTAAGAGGAAAAAGGTAGAGAAAAACAATGTTTTACGAACTTGTATAAACAAAGAAATTTAATTATTTCCTTTAATTAAAAAGAAACAATGCAACTCGCAAGAAGCACACTTATTTTCTTCAAAAAGGAAGATTAATACAGGTTAAAAAGCCCTTCTAGTTTTACAAAATTAATACTGTGTTTAATTACATGAGATTAAAATTTCATTACACATTATACTTTAATTGGTATGGAAGGGGCCAGAGGTTAAAACCTTTGCACGAGTTACCTTTTGTGCTGTTCCAATATCTAATAACATAGCAGTTTTAAATTATAAACCCTGACAACATTTAACAAGTTTCTTACATGTTTTAATTTTACCCTAGTAATCTTTTATGTGGAACAGTGGTGTTCCTGAGGTCATAATCCTAGATGATGAAACAAGCTGAGACAGAAATCATTACAAAACCAAAGTGGCTGGACATTATTGGACTATGGTAAAGGTGCTACCTGAACACCAACTATCAAGTGTAGGTTTAGACACAGCTACTTCACAACAGTTACATGCTGTACTGGATAAAACATAATGTGTGGCAGGCTTTTCACCTCCTAAACAAGCAGTTATACCTTCCAAAACACTGGGAACTTCTCAGGAAAAGATCAAAGAAATCTGGAGGGTCCTTCTAACAAATGACTAAAGTGGCCTTGAACTGTTTGCCCACTGATGCTCTGCCCTACAAGTGGGATTTTCAGAGGTCTCCAAGGGGTTTAGGCATACAAAGCCTATTGACCTCTAGTGGAATTAGGACACCTATTCCAGAGGTGTTTGGAAAACCCAGCAGTACTTAGAACAACATTTCCTGAACAAAAACGAGAAGAGGCAACTGCTTCAAGGACAAACGTATCTCCAATTTGGAAGTGAAGCAAGCAATTTTATTTAGTGTGTACAAGTAATGGCTTGCTGCTGAGCTAATGTAAGGAAGCTGTTGATTCCCCCTATCTTCCCCCCGATGTAAAAGCCTCTAACAAATATGGCTGGTGCGTCTAGTTGGGTCTGCAAGATTCTGGGTCTAAAAATGTCACATATAAGTGCATTAATATATCAGATTCTTCCAGTGATCGCAAACTAGTAATTTATCTTTGCTAGAACTCTGACTGTCTGAATAACCTCATTCCTGAACAATCCAGGGAAAAAAATCTCTCTGGTTTCAGCTTCAGGAATTTCTTGTCTGGCTGACTAATTTCTCTCCTAACAACAACAGAAGAGATAAAACAGCTTATTTTAAGGAAGCGGTATTAACTTCGGCCACTATCAAGGCCCAAGAGACTATCTATTAGTATTGAATTGAGTGATTATTGATTACCCTTTAATATTGACAACATCAGTGTGTATATGGATTACCTGCCACATAAATGCCAGTCAGGTGAATTTAAGATACCTTGGACCAACAACAAACTACATAGTAACTTTCTGAAACATATTTTGTTCCTTTTTCTCATCCTATACTTCCAGGCATGTCCCGCCTGAAAATAAAAAGCAACTGCTACTTTGTACAGCTACTTTGTACTGTGTGGGTTTACACAGCTCAATGTCAACACCACCTAAACTGCATATGCAAGTAACAGTGTTATTCAGTGCTATCCCACAGTGACCTGTAGAAAAGGTGTGTTTGCTTGTGTTGTTGATTTGAGGTGAGAATACAGTTCTAATTACTTGGGTTTTTTTCCTGCTGTAGCTTACAGTTGAATCTCATTATTGTAAAACTGTTTAATCAACTCAAAAAAAAAAAAAACAGTGTAATTAGTTCTGCAGCAATATAGTTACACTACAAGACAAGCAGTTCCAAGAACGGCAGAAGCCTATTCAATGTTTTGTGAATCTGTTATTAGAACTGAAGTTCAGATACTAAAAGAATACATCTTATGCTTTTAAAATGTTTAGCAGTCTTATGCCACATCTTTAGATATTAAAATAGTTGTTCGGGGTCCCATTTGAAGTAAATTAAAATAGCTTCATTTAAACCAACAGAGACCCACAGCCTGTTTTAGTAACATACCAACTCTAGGCCTGATAATGTTTTCACAGAAAAAGAACACTTCAAAGGGCTTTTTGTGTGCTTAATGAAATTCAGGATGAGGCCTTCTGCAAGTAACTACAGTGAGTAATTTTAAAATATCTTCTTCATTAAAAGGACAAAATTTCAGAGCCAGAAAATGAAATTCTGTAATTAAAACATGTTTGTTGTTTTGTTTTTTTAAATAACTCTGGAAAGGTCTTGGACAGTGAAATAATATCCTTTAGATTAATGTTTAATTGAAAACAGTATTTACTGCTCTAGTGCATTTGATAGAGTTCTTTACTGCGTTTCTTTATGTATAATTGTATTTTGTAACCAATTTAAAATAACTAGATGAGTGCAGTACTTATAGAAGGTGAAGATGAGTCCTTGCAAGGATATCAACGTCTACAGGGGTTTCTTTCTAACAGATATGAAAAAGTAATTTCCATTCTGCTACTTCCATGTGATCCTTTCTGCATATAAAATGCCTTTCACACACATACACGCATCTCCTCACCTGAGGAGAATATTTCCTAAAAGACAACATACTCCACTTTAATACTCTCTGCATCTTTGATTTAAAGAAAAATTAGGTAACAACAATAGCAACTTTTTTTCCTGTAAAAGCATAATTAATTCCTTTCACACCTATAATTTTTTGAAATGTGAATGCTACAGTTACAACAAAGAAAAAGAAAAAATAAATGGATTCAAGTCTGAGTGGATTATGGTATGTTAAACAGACTAAGATTTCATCACAAGCTTCTGAAATGCCCTACTAACTCTTAAGTACAAACCTCAATGGGATTGGTGAGCCAAAGTGTTGAAAATCACATTCTGATATGGTACAGTCTCCAATCCAGCAGAAAATTAGTGATTTGTGTCCAAATCTTAGTAACACCTAACAAGATGGAGAAGACCCTAAATCACTTAAGGAAGCTCAACTTCAGGTATATGAATCAGTAACACTGTAAATTAATTAGTTTAAGTCTTGAAGTCAACAGGTCCTACCTTAGTCTCTTCCATTACATTATTTTTCACAGTTGGCAGGCTTTTCTGATTTATTGAAAGACAACAGCACCTGCAGACTTCATTTATGTAGCTGGTGATATTCTGGAATGTAGGCATCTGGAAACAACTCAAAAATTAAGAGTCCACATCATGACGCCTTCCTTTTCTTATACATTATACAGCTCTTACTGGGGAACAACTCTTTATGCACAAATTGCAAAGAGGAAATTTAGAGGTAGTGCTATCCTCTACCAAAGCTATTACCTGGCTTAGAGGTATCACTGGTTTTACTTGATTTAAAATTGTAAAGCTGTTTAACCAGCTCTGGCAAAAAGCCTGAGAGCTCCAAAAAATTTGGCCCTTATCCCTAGAAATATTAATGACAAACTTTGTTTTGGATGATTATCCTGTCTATTTCCCTGTCCGTCTGACAATTTCTCTTGTTACCTCTTTGCCCAAGTTTAGTTTAGATACTCTCAGATCAATGACCTTTTTTTCATGCTTGTAAGAGATGAGTTTATTATTATGCTATTGAAACAGTAACAATAACTCACTGCAATTCTGGGAGAAATTCTGCTAAAGATTAGAGCACTTTTTGGTAAAAAATATTGCATTTTTAAAGGAGTTTTCAGCCAAGAGGGAAGAGGACCTCCATATGACTTATCTGCATGTGAGTGACTCACTGTCTTCCCAGATCTACCCACAGCCTGATTGCATTTAGCGTATTGGCCTACTGTTATAGACAAGAGAACGTCCAACTCTCTCAAGGTTAATTGACTACCGCTCTTTGAAATATACATGAGAAACTTTATTGACTGTCTCACATCCAACCTCACCTGTCATGCAGGAAAACAACCGTAACAAGGGAAAGGACTCCACAAAAGGATGAGAAGGACAAAGGTGAAATACAGTGGATTTCACTAAATTTTGCCAAAATCTCTTCTCTACTTACTCATTGTTGTCCTGTGTTTTTTCTATTTCAACTTTCTGTTATCAGAAAGAGTCTTTATTTTTTACTGAGATTTCTGCTAAAAATTTACTGATCTGTTCTCCTACTGCTACAGGGTCTAAAGACATTTTCACAGCTAAAAACAACAATAAGCAGTATGCAGATGGCCCAGATTCATTTGCCAAATTCACAATCTCTACATTTTATATGAGTTCTCCAAGAATGGYAATTTCTTCATATATGGATATTTTCCATATCTTTTTCAAGTGTACACAGATACTAACTTTTATAAATAATTACTTCATCCCAGATATTACAATAACAGGACCTGAATTATGTAAATCATGTAAGGATAAAATAACAAACCAATCACGTTGGCATGGAAGCATTTCTGACAGAATCCCATAAGAAGAATAAATTAGACCATCTCGTCATCCCTGAAGTGATACATACAACTTCCCTAGCTCTTTTGCATCAAATTTTGGCCCTGCTATTTAAACCAGAATATGCAACTACATCTGGAAAAAGTGTATAAGCTCTGTAAGAGCTCCGTGTGGGAAACAGTGCTTCTTCTGTGACAGTTACACGTGGTCTGCATACATGGATCTAAGAACTGTAAAATCCGCCAGGAAATATTTCCCTCATAGAAAGAATAACATCACATGGGAACTGACAACCTAAATGGCTGTATTTT
The DNA here is from genome assembly GCF_003343035.1 of Apteryx rowi. Lineage (NCBI taxonomy): Eukaryota > Metazoa > Chordata > Aves > Apterygiformes > Apterygidae > Apteryx > Apteryx rowi. The sequence continues at coordinate 3,662,931 of NW_020447308.1, read as the reverse complement.
CAGGCTCAAAACATCAGGGATAGGATTAAATTTGGCTCAAATATTGCATGACTTCAGGTTTTTAAAGTTCTGACACCAGGAAAACATCTGCACTTGTTAAACCTCAACCCACCTGGAAAATAATTCCATAGAAAACTGGAACAAAAGTTCATTTTAGGTAAAAAAAAAAAACTAAAAACAAAAACAACCCCCCCCAGCATTTTATACAGCACATTTACATGTCACCTCACACAAGAGCAATTACAACCGTTATGCTCAAACTGGAAGAAGGGTTTACCTTAGACTGCTGACACAGCCCTACCCACACAGAACATCCCCCTTTAGAGAGCACGAGCCAAACACGTCTGATTTTTAGCACGTTCCATGACTTACGTCTCCACAATGACAAAGCTCCATAAGACGCATTTTTGATGACAAGATAACCCCTCGCAATGCCTCCACCATGACAACTGGATTTTTGCTAAGCTTTCCATGACCAAATTACAGCCCTAATGGTGACACGCTGCATACCACTGCCAAGCAGCATAAACTGACACCTGCTTACAACAGATTGAAAGTGAACTTGTCAATACATCCAGAAATATTACCAATTAATAAGGAACTTCTTCTAAACCTTACTCAAATTGGGCAGTACCTGCTCAGCTAAATAGCTTTACAGAACCGGAACCTAATTTTACACCACACAGAAGAATCTCTGAGACCAAAGAAGCATTTTTTAGTATGTTAATAAAATATTACACTACTCACATCCTATGAAGGAGCACCAGTAAGAGATCCAATTAAATCTCTGTGGACTGGATTCAACCTCCACCTAGACTCCCTACCACAGAAAATCCACATATTCAAACGGTGCAAAAAACAGAGGTACAGAAAATTCATTATTCAGTTCAGTGCTAGGAGGTTAAAAAATGCCAGTGTCCTTTTCGCTTTAAAAATCTCTCATCTCCTACCCCCTACCTGCCAGCTGCATAGAGTATTTCCCTTGCCACCAATTCTGGTAACTTGCCCTAATTAACTCATTTTATCTTTTGGTATAAATCAATTACAATTAAAATATAGTTTGTCAAACCTCAGCGGAGTATTGTTTCATGTTAAAAACATTTTTACTCATGAGAGAAAGTGTGATTAACTTCAATAGAAAGCTTAAAGTTCAACTTACTATGAGCAGAGGGAATTGAGCACAGCTCCCCCTTTGCAGAGCACTTCAAGCTTCGTCTCAACGCGAGGAAATCGGATGAGTGGACAGCTTTGCTCCAGCCGTTACCAGATCACAAGGATGTGGCAGGCCCTGAGGAAAAAAAAAATTGTTTTTAATAAAAAGTGGTGGATAAGATCACAAAAGAATGCCCAACACCTCAAAGGACAAAAAAAGAGATACACCTTTTTGGGGCATACTTTTTGCAACACATTTGAAGACCAGAAGTACTGTATTTTAAATGGTAAGTAAAATGCAACAGCTCAACTTTTCCACCAGAGGTAACGGGATGCCATTTCTTTGACCCCCAGTTAGTACTATCAGGAAAACGTGGCCAAAGCTCTTCGGCTTTCCCGCTGACCGTGCCCTGTGCTGCTGACCTTCCCCGCTTGTCCCCCGCCACGCAGGACCGCGCTTCCCTCCCGTATCCCTTACCAACTCCCACTGCCACCCGAACTGTTTCACACCTCGCATTCAGCAGAGGCACCTCCCAGCCCGGAATACGTCGTATTCCAAACAGACATGGTAGACGAGGGGTGAAATGGAGGAGAAGTCCGCGCCTAGATAAGCGATACGGTAATAGAGATTTTATTTTTTTTCTCCTTTGGGCAATTTTGGTAATGTGTCCCCCCGACACGCACCACAGGAGCAGGGCAAATCCCCGTGTAACACAGTCAAGCCGCCCTACTGGGCACGAAGGCGCGGGTTTGGCAGCAGGGGGCTGCACAGCGCCCTGCGGGGGAGCCGCCCGGGGCCGGTCGCGGCCGGTTCCCGCCGGTTCTGCAATGGCCACAAGGGCCCAGCGGGAGCCGGAGCAGCAGCCGTGAGGGGAGGGGAGGTGCGAGGAGGCGGCTGAGGAGACGCGGGAGGACACGGGACAGGAGAGACACGGGGAGGGGGGCGAAGAGGCGCGTTTGGAGACACGGGAGAGACACGGGGAAGGGGGCACCGTTGGGGACAGGGCTGGAGACGCACTCTTGGAAGGAGGCACCTCTGAGGGGACCGTGGGTGACCCACGCCAGAGCAGGGGCACCTCTGAAGGGACTGCAGCCCATGGAGCACCCACACCAGAGCAGAGGAGGAAAATGAGCAAGAAGCGCGGAGGAGCAGCAGGAAGAAACCGTTCCGCACCGACCTGGCCTCCCGTCGCCTCACCGAAGGGGTGGGAGGGAGGGAGCAAAACGCACGGCGAAAGGAGGACATGAGAGTAAGGGGTGGAGAGGTGTCAGCCTGAAGTTAAGGCAGGGAAGGAAAGGTGTTTCCATAAGCGTTCAGTTGTTCCCCCCCCCCCCGTACCCAAAACAGTAATTAAAAGTTTATTAATTGGTAACAAGTGAAATTCCCTGAGTCGAGACTGTTTTGACTGCGACAGCAATTGCTGGAGAATGCGGCCAATGCYTGCATCCGCCATGGCCTGGCACTGGTGCAAGTGTAGCGACGTGGACGCTGCGGAGGGACCTGTAACTCTGGTACTGGGCATTTGTGGTGCAAGCGGTGCGCCCATTGCACAGGGGGGCAAGGCGCGAACAGCGTGTGATCGGGGGGGGAACGGAGTCCGAGGGGACCCGAGAGAGCTCTTGCCTAATGGGAGGGCGGTCGGGCTTGCCTTATGGCAGGGCTGCGGCGGCTGCGACACCCCGGGGAGGGGGTGCTGCGGTGCCACGGGGCGCGCGGCGTAGTGTGGGAGCTACCCCCGAGATTGGCTGATCTTGAAATTCCCAGTCATAGTAAAACTCAGGTGTCAAAATCTAAGATGACCTCAAGCATCCTCAAAAATCACGACAGGTTCTACACAGTCCAGCCCACCCTGTCCTGAGTTTTCTGAGGACACTGAGCATCACTGCACATAAACACAGCACCTGATCCCCAGGTGGATGTCAAAGTTACTATTCACACCAGTGAAACCGCAAAGTAATAAAAGGGGCATCATTTGACAAATGGAGTTCTGATGCACACTTATGTTGTAATGAATATGATCACTGTATTTACCATTAACTGGGAGGTTTTGATGATTGCCGCTATCAGAAGCTTGAAATATTTCCTCTGTGTTTTTGTCTTGTAAGATTCCATGAGTATTTTACTGCACGCTTTTGACAAGTACAGCTCTAGATCAGCAAAACRCGGTTTTGTTTGACCCCAGCTACCATGTAAGCTTCTAGTTTTCTCTAGTCTAAAGTACACTGAAGTATTTTTCTGCTTTCCTGCAGTTTTTAAGTAGATAATAAGTCCCAAACTTCACCAGCCTTCAGCTGAAAGAAGCTTGTCACGGTGGTTGGTAGCTAATGAAGATCCTTTTAGTTTATCTTCATCAATTGTCAAATATTTGAGTCCATGAAGTGGTGTGATGAGGTACAAAGACAGATATTTGAAGGGATTTTAACTCATTTGAGCAATTACATGCTTAACTGCCCTGCGATAATCTGTCAGTCTGAGTCTTTTCTACACAGCAGAAGTGGGGAGTATTAGAATAGCTGGATTTAGAACATAAAGGCCTGGTCTGAATGGAAGAAAGGCACCAGAGAAATTAATTGCCAGTAACAAACAGCAGGACTGCTTGCAAGTTATATATCACATAGTTACCTACCAGCAGTGGTAGAAGCCAGCTATAAAATAACATACTGGATTGTGACAAAATAGTCACTGCTATGAAATCAGTGAATACCATGAAGAATTTAAACTAATGTTGGCTAATCAAGTACATTGTATTAAATAAATTATACAGATGCAGACATAACATATTATATAAAGATGTGCTGAATGTCAGTTTCAATAAAACAAAACTACCAGAGCTGCCATTATGTTTAAGAGGTGATCTTATAATTTATATACGTTCATTTATTTATGCATGTTTTTCTGCTGTGTTCAGAACATAACACTTGTGTAGATTCAGCAATGGAACAATGAGTAAAATATATTTTTAAAAGGGATGATTTCTTAACATATTATTCTTTTATTATTAAAGAATAAAATTAGAGTCAGATTCTTAAAAAACTCTGAACGATAACGTATGTCACTTGGAATGAAATGGGTAAGACTTCCTCGAGCCCTGTAAGCTGTGGGAGAAGCCAAGGGAGAGACCCATTATAGAGGAGCCATGGCAGCTCTTCAGTCCAGGCTCAGCACTACACTATGCCACTGTTTCCACCTCCTCAGAGGACACATTGCTACTGTCCTTTTTCCCTTTCCATTTCTTCCTTCCCCGCATCATCCTCCTGCTGCCATCTCCTTGCCTTGTCCGTTGCCACCCTCCTTACACCTCCGCCCCATGGCCTCCCGATCCACCATTACATGGCACAGGATGGCCTGCCTCTCCAGGCAGGAGTCACCACTCAACTCTGCCAGTGAATATAGCCATGACAAGGTGATATTATCAACAGAAATCCCACTCCGTGACACCTCTTCCCTGCACAACAGGATCCTGTTTAATTCGGTAACACTCTGGGATTCCCCGCAGTGGGGAAATACCAGTGCACTACACCTAGTGATGGTCTCTGTACTCCAAAAACTGAGGAAGTTATACTTTCATATGTTAAATTCTTTTCTTTTGAATTATACCACAAAACTAGTGAGAGGCAAATGGACTCGAGACTAAAACTCTTAATAACATAAGAATGTTTCAAAACCTGCGTACCCAAGTCTCTCATTGCCTCCTTGGTAACACTGGCCGTAAATGACAAAGTGTGTTTTTATACAGAGAGGGCTATTTTATTCACATTACTCATGTTGGTTATGATGTTTATTTTAGAGGTACAGTCTCCCTGAGGTGCCAGCTCTGAGGGAGCTAGTTAGCATGTTAGTGTTAGGTACAAAGCAAAAGCCCTTCACCTCGGGGACTGTGCTTCAGTCCTGACCTTAGGTCAGGAAGGAAATAAAGATAGGTAATCTCAGCTCTGTCCCTAATGACCAGTATTCCACATCACAGCGCTACACGTGGCTGTCAGCTCCTGCTCAGGAGAGGCCCAGGACACAGCCAGCACAGAGAACTAATTACCCTCCCATCCTGGTGAACAAACGGGCAGCCCAGCTCAGCAGGCTGAGATCACTGGTGAGCTACGGCAGCAGGCTAATAAACCGGAGGAGTGTCACATGCATGGCTGTGRCATACAGTTCATGAGGCTCTTTATTTTTCCTTCATTAATGAGGATTTTATTTTAGGCTCACTGTGTGGCATTAACATATTTTTTTTAAAAAAAAGGAATAGAGCTGATTTATTCAGTGAGCCTGGTGTTGCAAACATCACCTGCCTTTTGTTTTTACAGGCCTAATTCACATGGGCCGAATTAAGTCCAGACTTTTATGAGTGGGGCATAAAGGGCACAAAGAGCTGCTTTCCCCATCAGTGGAAGAAAGAACCATAAATTGGCTGCTTACGCTGGAGAATCCAGAGGTAGAAATTCATGCAGTGCCAGCAGCGTTAGTTGGGTCAGACAGGCCATGTCTGAGCTGGATGGACTAGGACGTGTTCTCATTCCCTTCCAACGCTGAGGCGGGGGAACCAGTAAGGCAAGAAACTCTTCAAAGAGCTGATGCTTAGCACGTTCCTCTTGCACCCCTGGGGCCACCAACCCCCGGGTATCGCTACTCACAGTGCACAGAAGGGTCTCTCCCCTCCGTGAGGCACCTGAGACACTAATTAGCTCACAGACTAATCTTTATCGGGATGCAACAGTTTGCTGTAATTACAGTGTTCACTAACTGCCTAGACCATGGGGTAGAAATACCTGGCACCAGAAACACAGGTCACTGCCAGTACGTGCACACACAGATGCGTTACCGCTCCGTTACAACCAGCAGCGCTCGGAGAACCAGCGGGGCATTCCTTTTGTCTTGCTCTAGCACAGAACCACGCGTGCAAAGCTTATGGCAAAAAAACAGCAGCGGGCACAAAGGAAAGGGATATTGTAAAAAGACTCTTTTCCCTGGCTGTTATGGTAGCAAAAGTGATAATTATGAGGAAAGGGGATACCAAAGTGAGCAATTAGACAGTGAAAAGAATACACCACRATTGCCAGAAAAGTACCTTCACACAGAAGCACCAAAGTCACACATCTGCACATGCCCCAAGAGGATCACCAGACCAACAYCACCCAAAACAGACCCTGACACCCTASTCAAACACCCAGGTGTGGGTATTTATACCTGGGCGTGGGCTGTTCCTTCTGCCTCCAACTACACAGGATCCTGGGAAACGTAGTCTGAGCCAGATGGCCCCTCTTTGCATGGTGTGCTCTGACTGCTTTAGATAACATGGTTTTAAAGCATTTAAGTATGCGTATGCTGTGCTCTTGCTGAAATAAAAAGCAAGTCTGAACTTCTCTAGGTTATGGGAATTATAAAGGTATCTTTAAAAAACAGCCTGGTCTGAACAGATAGGAAGCTAAGGCAGGTTTATTTGGACCTGACTCAGGCTCAGCAGTGTAAGTTTAAGAGGGATATTTGTCTTTTCACTTAGAACATTGATTTATGGAGTGTCAGTATAGCACAGATGAATGCCACAGTAGTCAACATTCCCTTCCCTCAGAAACAATTTAGGTGTATAACAAGTGGGATATTAAAACAACACCCATCCAATGCAAATATATCAATTTACTGTATATTCACTCCTTCCACAAGTACTGGGTTGTCAGATACATGCCAGGTGGATGCTCTCCTCCCCTATATGGACCAAGAACCTCATTCTTAAACCCAGTCTGAGAGGTAACTCCCCATAGGCTCAAGGAGGGAGGAAGCACTGGGTCCATATATCCTTCCCTAATGACATTTTCCCTTGTGTTGCCATGACAGCTGGAAGAAAAGGGACACAGCATAGGAAACAAAGCACTTTGTGATAAGAGTAGGCCACCAACTTTGTCCCCAGATTTCATGTCTATCATATCCTAGCAGCAGCAGCATGGGAAAAACACCTGTAAGCCTCAGTGATAATCAAGGAAAATTAATCATACTGTTCCCACCTCTTCAGAGGAATACAAACTGCAACTTGCACACTTTTTCCACAAACTGTATGTCACATAAAGATGTGAAATCAGCTGGGGATTAGATATAAAATCACACTGTATTCTGTTTTCCTGGAAAAAAATCAGCAGCAGCCTTTCTGTAGGTGCAAGGAAATCACTACAGACAGACTAGACCAAAGAAGACAAGGAAAGACCTCATGGTCTTTTATGATATTTTGTTAAGAGAATGTGTCTCCACCAGAAATATTCATCTAGTACTTAAGTCTTGAATTAAGCTTAGACATTAATTTTACTCTCTGCAATGTCATTAAGCCACCAATAATGGCAGTAAGTTCGCAAACTGATTCACTTCTTGTGAAACCAACCCTGGCAGAAGCCCATGTTTTTCTGGATGAGAAACAAAACTCTGGCAGAATGAGGCACAGGCTGGACTTTGTGTCTCTACACGCAGTAGCAGAGCTGAACTGGCATATTTAGAAATCTGGAGCGATCAGATACAGATGGAGCTCAAGGGCGCCCCRGTTCAGAGTGACCCTCCCTGGGCTATAACATAGAGCAGTGATCCTTACACAGGACAAAACTAAATAGGTTACCACATCCTTGCCACATAATTTGATAGGAAGATGGGATATGGGAAGGTATGGCGGCAGAAACAGTTCAATTCCATAACTTTCATTTAGGCAACTATAAATAAATTTTGCAAACCAAAGTACCARATAGGTTTTGCCATTTAATTCAGCGAGGATTTCACCCCACATCTTTTTTGTTACCAGTCCTATATAATCTAAAGTTTACTGACATGCTGCAGAAAATAGGACTAAAGTATCAGGTGCAGGTTTCTAAGCTCATTTTAACTCATACAGCAAGTCTCAGTATAAGAGAGCTTTTATATGACAGCAAGRTATATTATAGAGGCAAAACAATCTTCCGGTATTGCTAAAAATTATCACTTACATTTTCATATCACATGGGAGACTTAGCTGATGACCAGAACCTATCTGGCAAGTATGAAAGACAGAGAGAAAGGAGTTTTCAAGATGTAACATCTTCTGTTTCATAAGTGAAAATAGCCCACTAAAAATTAAATCTGCAAGAAACATGAGAGACAGAAGTTTTGCCTGAGATCCGTTTCATATTCTTATTAGCATCATTCCCCAGGGGCGAGTAATTTTGAGTGCAATACAAAGTTGATAATATGTTCAGTATAATTATAATGAGGATTGATTAAGTTGGTAGCCAAAGTACAGTAGCTTTATCTCTGAAAGAGCATCATAAAAGAAAGCCACATAAAAAGTTGTGGAATAAACTATACACAAGGATTGACAACTAGCTCCCTAGTGAAATAACATCAAAGCTGATATATATTGTATGCAAAACAACCCCAAAACAGAGAAATTATTCTAATTGTTTTAAGGTTTCCATGTCAAAAACTTAAAATCGAAATACTTCAGATGCTGCAAAAGAGAATAAAGTATTGACAGCTGTAGCTATTCCATGCAATTAAGCTCAACATGCCCCCTTTTTCAGTGGCTGTTGAACAACTATTTTTGCCTTTGGAATTTTCTCCTCTGTTTCACAGGAACACTTGGCAACAGAAACAATTTTTGAAGAAATCATTTCAGGAACTGATTCATCCCTGATTGTAAGGGAATTACAAGAGCTAACTGGTATAAGGACTCATTAAGTCAGTCCACTGTTTTAAAGTACTTTCTCCTTTTGTTTTCCGTTTTTATTTCACATTTACCTGCAGTCCTGCTCTGTGTCTGACATTTGAATGTGTTTTGAATTTGCAACAGTGAATCCAGCTGGCAGAAGTCAGACAAAATCTAAACATGTCATGTTGCTGAGTTCTGCTTCTCTGACAGGTAGAGCTCCATGGACACAACTTTTTAATTATTATCTGTAGGTCATCCTCACTTAAACTACCAAAGTAGCAAATGATTATGTTCACCAATTTTGTAAAGTGGAATAACTGCAAAGAATTTTGAGACTGAGTCTCTGATGGACTGAAATACTGGCCCCAAACCAGCAATGAACTTCTTTAGTGCCTCCCTTTGTAGGGAGTCATTCCAGTGAGTGCAATTACGGATGCCAAAATTAGTGGAATGATTCAAATGCTGAATTTAAAGCATCTGCTTTGAAAGACCAAGGCTAATAGACCAGCACACTCCAGGGCCAAGATTATTTTAGTGTATGGTGTATAGTATATATATTGCCATGTTAATAGTATAGCAGGTATTGTACGTGACTGTGAAAATACAGTATTTTTTATGAACCTAGGACATAGAACTAGAAAGGACCTTCTAGTTCAGCAAAGTCATGTCCCAGTTATTGCAGATAATACGTCATGAAATCCAATTCATAAATAGCTCCCATCCCATCTTAACATTAGCAAGGCATTTTACTCCCACTGCTTCTCTTGGAATGATATTACTCCACAATGTCTTTCATTCATGGTTAGAAACCTTCTCCTGATTTTCAGCCTAATATCCACTCTGTCCAACTGTTCTTTCTCTAATCTAACACTATCTTGAGTTATGAAGAACTTGAATATTTTCTAAATTTTTAAGAAACATGCTGGAATAGTATAACCTCATCTTCATRGTTTACCCAAAAAGCAGAGCCTTTAATGAACAGGATATAACCATGTGAAAAAAATCTGTAGGGCAGAAGGGATGATAAGTATCACTGAATCAGATATTACAGTGTTGATGTATAAATGCAGCATAAAAAAGGGTAATGCTGGCTTCTGCAGCAAAATGATATTGACACAATTAGTTCAATGCTGTTTTTAGAGTTTACAAAATATGACCTCTGGATTTTTCATCTTCAAAGGTTACTTCTAATTAGCATCCAGTGATAACACGTTAGAGATGCTTCTTTAAAAGATATCACAGCGCTAGCAGCGAGTACTGACATGGTATCTATCAAAGTCTCATGGTGCCTGCAATTCTGACAAAAGGCACTCCAAAGGACTGGCACGTACCACCTCATTTGCATTTTTGCATTTCATTATGCTCATAATTGCATACCACCACAGCAATTCTTCCCCACTATCTCAGAAAACATTATCAGCAAYGTCTGAAATAAATGCTTAAATGTCAACAATTGACGAGCAAGAAAAGCTGACCTTTGAAGGATCTCRTTCTTTTGAGAATTGCCCTGGTACGACTCACTCCTTAACTTTCTGCTTGTGTTTGATAACACCAAAGGAACATAGTTTCTGTAAGGACTGTTTTGTGTATTGGAAATAGAGAGCAAGTCAAAGTATGTAAAAATTCAATCCATTTATACTAGCAGTCAGCTGGGATTGACTGAACATTTGCAGTGACAATTCTTAAAGTCATTGAAACATTAAAGTAAGTGGACATTAACATTAAGCTACAATGGAATTTCTATAGAATTATATATTACATCCATATTAGAATTAAAATGAGTTTATCCATGATTAATGTTATGACAATGAACAAAACAACCATTCTTCCACAAACATGCTAACCATTTTACACATTGTAAGAAGTGTTTGACAATTACAAATAGCTAATCTAAAAACAAGGAAAACTATTTACAGTCATCTTACATATACTGTAATATTGACTGGCCTTCACTAAATTGAGCTAACATTTTACTATAGTTTCTGTTTCTACTACCATTTCATGGCTCCATTTACCTTGATTTGCATAGCAATTTTGGTGCACATTTTTCAAAAAAACCCCACTAATCAATTTTAGCTTAAAATAAATTACACCACCACAGAAATTGCTGCCAGTGTCCAAAAATGCTAATCAATTTTGAAAATCTACATCATGGCTTGCGTCCCAGATTTTTTCCATCCAATCCACATCAAAAAGAAATGATAGAAAATTATGTTAACATGTTCGACTGCTTGTTTGCTTGTTTTAGTTGAGGCATTGGTTATGCTTCAATGGCAAACTAATCGCCTGTTTGGAATCTCATCCAGTTTGTGTTACTTTTTAAAATGGCAATATGGAGATGTTGCAGAAGATTTCAACATGGTCCATAGTTTTCGACTTTGTAACAGGAGTAATTTTTTACTTCACTTTTAGAACTATTAGTAAAAATAAAAGTAAAGTGTTTATTTTGACCAGTATTACATTATTCTGTGGAAGGAATTCATTCCCTTGTATTAGATTTTATTTCAATGATATGCAGAATGCAACAGATCAATCTAAAAAACCTCAGAGAAATGTCATTTTTCAAGGCCTATAAAAGACCGTTAGCATTTTTTTTAATATTTAAAATGAAACAATGGTTTTAAGCCAATATTTTCATCTACTACAACTCTTTGGTTCATTGATAGTTTCAAGCACAGATTGTGTTCCTTTTTATACAGATTCACACTCATTCGTAATTACTATCCACTATGGTAATAAGGCTAACTGCACCTATGTTCCCAAATCATTTCTGTCTTGTGGCTGCACCTTTTGCAGGATATCTAGGGACCTTTTTTTCCTTAAGATATAACTATATAGTTTAGTACCCTGTAGAAACATCGGCGCTATTTTAAGATTAATTAACCTTAGTGAATATATGCTAACAGAGCTATTGAGCTTCTGGTACAGCAGCTAATCTCCATTTCATGGGTGCATTGCTTCTAAGTGAAACAGTGTACAGATAAGGTAAGCACCACAGGAAAGATGAGCCCAACAGTATCCACAGATCTAGAAAGAAAAAAGTCGCCTTTTTTTCTCTGCAATTAAAAGCGTCTTACAGAGATACATTTTCATGGCCAGTACTGTGGTTCAGTCTATTAACTGGTCAAACTCTGTTCTGAGAAGCATTAGGGTTAGTATTTCTGTGTTCATACACAGCTGCACGCTGACTTGACTTTAAGGAGCCAGGATATCACACAGGGTGACTAAGGGCCTGAAAGGATTAGGCGTGCAGGTAGATTACATTCAGAGGTTTTCCTGCACATGTTACCTTGCAGACACGGAACAGCTCTGTCTTTAGAAATAACTGGTAAAAGGCACACAGGGGAAAGAAAAGAAAAAAAAAAGATAACCAAAAAGAATATGCATTATAATTTCATTTAAAAGCCCTATTTTGCACTTTCCACCGCAGCAGAGTGGATTATACTTCCAAAACAAACCATTGTGTTGCATCAAGCCCTGAGGAGCTTCCTATTTTATTATTTCACCTTGTTTGAACCACACATCTTTGCTACATGTTGTAATAAATTACATGATGTCCAAATCTCTTTTAAGATGGCTCATATGAAATACAGATGCACCAGCACTGTATAACCCTTTCCTTGTTTAAATAGGCAAAAAAAAGTAAGTGGGAGGACAACAGCAATAGACTTCGCTCCAACAAGTATATGCATCATCCTTGCACAATATGCAATATATAGAATACTACAGACCTTAAGAAATTTCAGTAATACTGACCAGCATTTTTTGAAAATATATGTATTCGTTTCTCCAGTTTAGACATGTAAAACATCACTTTTAAAAAGCACTTCAACATGATTTCCATTTAAAAATCTCCTAGACCTCATTAAGATCATATTCTTTGTTTCTGGCTATTGAGAGAGCTGGAATAAAGCTGAGACTCCTCATTATAAAATATTCTGCAACATGATTTAAAACAAGGCATGAAAAACTATCTATAAAAACAACTTCCCACATGGATATGATTAACAACCAAGATGGAAGTGTTTCTTGTTGTCAATAACAACTTCCAGTAATGATTAAGACGGGCCATTATAAATGGGAAAAAATCCCATAAAGCATTCCCCACATTAAAAAAAAATCAATATTTTATATGAAAAATAGCACTGGAATTATTTAAAGCAATTCTTACATTTATGTCCTTTTTGTCCAAAGTTGGAAAATGAATCTTTTTTTTAGTTATGGAGTGTTTACTATAAAAACATTTGTCACTGTTCTTCATTGAGAGATAAAATGCTGGAAATACACAGTGCACTTATTGGACAATTTAACATGCTAGGGTCAGGCACTCTGAGACTTCACAGTAGCACAACAAGAACAGATACTAAAGATGTTCGAAATCCAGATTATGGCTTTCAGAAGACATGGTGTATTGTTCACCCAGGTTGAAAGCAGATGTATGTTTATATACTTTAATCTYGGCTCAGATGTGAGCTACCATGTTAACAATTTTGTTGCCCAGGCTGCCCTGGCTTGGGATTTAAATAAAAACAAATTACAGGTCTTAACAGTGATAGATGGACTTCTCTTACATTTGTGTAGAGTATTTTTGCCTTAAGATTAAAGGCTTACGCATTTATCTGCATAAACTAACCCCTGGAGTAGGGTACTGCTGACATTTTCCAAGAAAAATGAATATCCTAACTTATTCCAAAGAGAAGACTTGGTATTTGTATGGCCAGAGTGACCTTTGCAAGTGCCCTTTCAGATTAGGTGCACTACATGGAAAATTGTGCTCTTACAGTACTCCATAAATCATACCTACCAATTTTCTTTAAAGGGGTATGTAAATATCAGTGTACCAGGTGGGTAAACAACACTAACCTCGTACAAATGGCTTGAAAATTGAAGAAAAGCACCTTATTTTGCTGCTGAAATTGCTTTTGAAGCCCAGCATCGTGGCTTGGGTTGTAGAATGCATGAAATGATTTGTGCACTGGGAATAGAAAATGGGTTGATGATAACCACATTCGACACAGTTCCTATGTTTCTGAGTTCTTTCGATGATCAAAGATATCATTGCTGGATATTACTTTTCTTTGAGATCCCAAATGCATGTGAATTTCAAGTGACATACACATTATCTGCATGTTTCCAAAACGGACAGACAGCTTTTTAGTTTGCATTTCTCATTTGAGCTGGTTAATGTTTCTGGTCCAGTTTCAGTCTGAGTCTCCTTGCAATAGTTATGTAGCATTTCTATTTAATAAAAAACAAGGCAGAGAAGTTCATGTGCTAAAGAAGAAAAAAAATGAAGTTGCAGCCTTTGAAACTGTCAAAAGTGTTATTTGAATAAGTACTGACTATGAAAGCGGGAAGATGTGTTAATTGTTGCTAAGCTATAACAGATAATAGAAAAGGCTCTGAATCAAGAAAAAAAGCCCTGGTTTTAGACACATCAGTAGGGTGACATACACACTATGGATATCATAAGCACATTGGCGAAACTCTGCAAACCAACTTCGGATGTGATACACTCAGAATGATTTCAGTTTAACTTTTACCATTTGTAACTTCCATTAATTCTGAAAGTCTCATTTCTATGCAAGCGGTGGTGGTGGTGTGTTGCTTGGTTACAKCCTTATCCTACAATATTCCAAAGGCTTTAGCATAAGTATCAAAAGAAAAAGTAGGTACCTCATTTTGTAATGGTTATTGAAAAAGCAGAGTTTACAGTCTTCAGCCAAGGTCTGTAAGCCTGGGCTTAGCTTTAAGTACCTATACGAGACCTAATGCAACTATCTGATTTTTTGAAGAATTTCCTTGATGAATAGGGGCCAGAGATGATATAAGATTAAAGGCATGTCTTATATTACAAACATTTCTATGGCCTAGGATTGAAGAATGTAGTAAGACAAAGTATTGACCAGCAACCAGTCATGCTAAATACTTTTCTAATATTTCTTTAGACCCAATTCACCTGYGTTGATAAAAGTATTTGGGATCCTTTTCTGGCCAGGCACAGGGAAACAGCAAGAATTCACAAATAACATTTCCAGAAATGTCCAGTCATTCTGGCTTCATTCTTACCATCAGAAGTCCTAGGCTCCTGCAGCTTCAGTTGCATTTATTGATGCTCAAAACCACTGAGGACCAGGCCATATGTGACAACCTGGGGACCAAAACCCAGAAGAACTCTTGAATAGCTCTGAAATATGGGCCTTAGTGGTGTGATCTTGACAACATTACAAGTAGTAGAAATTGGGAGCAGAAACAGGATCCACTTTTCTTCTTGCCCACTACATGATGTTGAAATAAACAGATGAAAATTGTAATCAGCCATTTGGAAAGATAAAGCATGAGTAAAGAATAAAAGCCATAATCCATTTTTATGCTTAGAAGGTGCCTTAGAGTTATGTTGTGCATCAGCATCTCCAGTGTCGTCCTTCAAAATCCTTAAATCTGCTCAGCTCAGAATGCCTTTGGGGCGTAAGACAGAGGACAGAATTGCTCACAGCAAACTATTTGAAGAATTTCTGAAAACAGATTTATTTTTCATAAGAGGGAATACACACAACAACAGAGGGGAAAAAAAGAGCTGCAAATGCTGTAAAACCAAGCTTGCAGAAATTCTGGTAAATTTGTTCTCACTGAGAAAGGAAAAGAGATCACGGAGGGGACAACRGTAGTGTCTGAGGACATCCTCAGCCTGCAGATTTGTGAAGAAATCAGCATCAGTGTCCCAAAGGTGCCTCCCTGCTAGCAGCAGATCACTCAAGAATCGTGTTGCCACTGGACCACCTGACAATGTCTTCAATGGGACAACTTTACAGAGCAGATCCAACATCCAATCCATATTTAAGGCAAGATTCAAAAGCAGCTTGAAAGACTCATAACGTTTCAAGTCACAAGAGGGCACGCAAACACCCCAGAGATATAAACTGCCTTGGTGAGAGTGTGCCATGTGTTTATCAGCTGTTCTCATCTCCTTGCAAAGTCTCTGATTTGATGTGCACAGCAGCACGCTCTGAACTTTCAGGAGCTTACAGTCAACTTGGAGATACAGAGATACAAAATCTCTGTTCTCTACAGACAATATCTGAAGGACATTTGCTTCCTACTGGTATTCTGTTTTTTCTACTGCTCCTCATACTTTGCAATAAAAAAAGGACAAATGCTCTGAGAAGCAGTTAGAGCATCATGTCAAAACTTTGGGAACAGTTCCATTGTTTCGGGGTTAACAGATGAGTTTGCAATAAATTGGGGCCYCCACTGCACTGAGAACCTAAGGACATAGGACTTCTTTCATTTAAGATTAAATCMGAGACAAGAGTATTTCAAACAAGGGACAGCATAGTCCTGCTTTGCTATAATAAAATTATGTGGTACATTGAAAGAAACTGTGTAATCCTCAGAATCTTCTGTGGATGGAAGTCTCAGTTCTCATCTATGTTTTGCAGTGATACCGATTTAAGACAAGACCAGGAATAACTAAACTCAATACAAAGACCCAAGTTAGTATCTGGGAACTTGCACTGTTCCGTCTAGCTCCACAAGGTCTCACCACAACAGATAAGTGAATTACCCTTGACTTTAGGAGTCATGAGGAGACACCTGAGAAAACCTCTGCATTGTAGCAAAAGGAACAGTTTGAGCGCTTTCTTCAGCAGYGCCTATGTGAATTAGGAGTACTGGGGCTTATTAAAAGCCACTGATGTTTGTATGCCAAAGCAACTTAGATGTTTCTGAAAATTCCCACCTTTTACAAACGTATTAAGGGTGTAATTTTCAAAGGAGCTTGTSGGTTTTACAAAGAGGTGTTCAGTTACTGCTAGGTTTAGATTTACTCACAAGTTGTTGAGAGTTCAATGTGATTACTCACCGGTATGAAGAGTAAGCAGGTATACATGTGTTTATAGGCTCAAGGCTGAAAACAACCCAGAACTCAGAGGTAGGCAGAATACAAATATTTTCAAGGTGACTTCTTCATGTCAGAAGTATTTTTTAAAGACGGCACAAGATTGCATACAGCATATTGCTGGAGAGGCTATGGAATGTGTTATTTTTTCTAGGGAGGACTGGAAATAAACATATTATTAGTTATCCATTTAAAGTATGTTTGAGCTTAGAAAAAACTGCACTGTGGCAAGCTCTACAAGCCCACTGTATCTCCTATCTCCCCATCTCCTAATATTTAAGGTCTCATTTTATTATCCTAAGGCCTAATCCAGTTCCCAGAGAAATCACCAATTTCACCACACCATAAAGATGCAACTCAGGCCTTCATCTAGCTTTAATAAAATCACCAATTAAAAGAGAATGTCAACTGGCAAAAATAACATGTTAAAATGTCTATTCTGCAAATAMCTTGGTAAGATATAACCCATTTACTGTTTACTGAAACCTCAAAACATCACATGACCTTGCATCTACTCTGCAGAACAGAGAAAAAAAAAAAAGAATTGTATTTGACAGGCAGTGCTAATAATGAAAATGTTTTTAAATGTAAGCTCTAGCTGTGTACCAATCACTGCCTAATCAGGGTTATGCTTTTCAAATTATATTGTGTCTTCTTTCACCTCCTGCCTATTATGTGAAATAAAAAGAGAAGTGCTTAGACAAATCCTTGATCTGTTCACATATATTTTTAATATTAATATGTCAGAGCAGTGGCAATAATGATATTAGGCAAATGACGGAATTCTCCCCCCAGCTGGACATGTTAATTGAGAAGCCAAATTTTAGAGGCAAAGTTCACGTCTGTGCAGATGGCGGGACAATGCCGGATGGCAGGCCTAGGTCAGTGTCAATCCCAAACCGTACTTTAATGGCTCACTTCTCTGCTTTTTCAACGTCAGCTGGTCCCTGTGGGGTGTATAAGTTGGGGAAGTCTGTCTCTGCATTTTTTTCTGCCCTTGACTCTGGTGCACTAATTTCATGCAGAGAAGATGTCCTTATGTGTGATGATAAAAAAAGAAGAATTTGCACTTAGAAGCTCAACTGATAGAGACAGCTCCAACATTGTCTTTAGAGCTGATGTAGCTGCATTAAAACCAATACCATATTCTTGCTCCGGCAGGGCTTCATCCAAAGTTCACTAACATCAAGGGGAACCTGTTCCCCATTATAATCCAGTCACCTGATCTTTTCTTGTGTTAGTAATTTTGGTGATCTTTCTTTGTTATTGTCCTTATTTGCATTTATACTGAGGCCACTTTGTATTTTGGGCAGGCTGGTCAGACTTCCAGATGCTTTACTCTACTGCAATGGTATACAGATATATTAGTATATGTCAGAAAGTCCTGAATACTGTTCATATTTGTTTAACTATTATATTATCTCCTTTAATATGATCTGTGAATCAAAAGCTGAGTATATATACCTACATATTTAGAGAGATATATAGCTATACAGGATCACAAAAAGACTTTAATAGTTTCAGTTTCCTAAGTCATATAATTATTTATTATCTCTAATTAAAATGCAGAGCTTGGCTTTCTGCATGAGACTAGATGAAAAGCCTTTTTAATGAAAAGAGCAACTATGAGCTCTAAATTTCTTTATGGAAGAGATAACTTATGTAATCACTGGTAACCTTTTTCAAGAATATTATCTCACTATTTATAAAACAATACCTTCTTTACTTTAGAAATTCCCATTTACATATGAAAAAGACCTTTATTTATTGATGCGTTTGACTGATGTGTATTCCTCTTTCAGGAATACCCTCTTTTTCCAGTCTTACATATGCCAGAGCACCTACTTTCCTTCTGACATTACCTGCAATGATATTTTAAAATTCTTCTCTCTTCTAATTATCAGTAAGGACAAAATTAGATCATTCTTCAAATAAAGTCATGTTATATTTCTTTGTTTTCTAATCTTATATTTAAAGTGTTTTCTAATCTTATAGTTTAAAGACTGCAACCTTTAACCACTAGGAGCAGCTATGAACAAAGAGAAAACCTCTTTATTTTCCTTTCTTATTGTAAGAAAATCTTTCTTCAACTCCCTTCCTCCCACAGGTTTTCAGGTATTATAAATTTAACTATTTTATGCATCATTAGGATATAAGCAATCAAAAACTGAAAGTATAAGACAGCAAAACTTGCCCCCTCTATACTAAAAATGAGTCATAAATTCATATATTAACATGACTTCTTTAATTTTTATAAGTTCTCCATTTTATTTGTAAATAAAAAGGCATTTGCTATAATTTATGGAATAAAAATATTAAAATACTCAAAAGCTTTATGGACTAGTATTTTCCTCATGTCTCTGTAACTTCCAGCATACCTATGATCCAGTTTTGACCAGTATTAAGCACTAACATCATTTTCTGCCAAATGTACAGCAAAAATTTGAAATGAACTAGTTTCATATTAATAAAATATTAATAAATAATACAACATAGCACAGATTGATGTGTCGCCAAGTATATTATGGATGTTTTGCAATCATATAAGGTTTGATTCAAAGCTCACTGTAGTCAAAGGAAAGATTTCCATTGATTCTAATAGGCTTTCAATCAAGTTCTCCCTTGACTATCCATATTTTTTCATGAAATGGAAAAATTCATCATCTGTGGAATTGTCTGGTATGACTGAGGGCAGCAAATGACTTCAGTGATGCTACATTTGTGTAAATCTGGGCAAAATGTGACCTTGTATACTGATAGATAGGGTAGATGTAGGCAATGTGTTTAGCTCAACGTCCCTGTTGTGTCATAATCATCTGGTCTTGTGTTTCACTAATTAATGGCTGTGTACAGTGACAGCATTCAAATAAACATCATTTTAAAATCCATTTACTCTTTATAGTCCTTGCTTTGTAACTTTTTACTGAATATTAACTTTTAACTTACGTCCTCTCTCAAACAATACCTCCCTATAAGTAATTCTATTTCTTACTCCAGATAACAAGCCACAAATTTCGTTTAAGGACGTAATACCACTCAGTCCAGATTTTATGCAACAGTTTCCTAGTTATCTGACTAATGGTTTTCTAGCCCCCCGCAAAGCTTCTGTAGGCCTCTCTGGGCCTAAATTCTTACATATAAACAAAGTACATATGTTTTCAAGTATATATATGCACATAGTCCATGACTTTATATAGCCAATTCAACCAGGTTTAATTTTACAACTAATTTAGTCAGGGAATGGAAAATAATAGTCTATGTAAATCAGCTAAGCTTGGACAGTCAGTCTGAATAACATTGTATACAGGAAACTATATATTGATCAAACAAACATTTAATACTGTCTGTTTTACAGGCAGCAGATGGGAGCAGAGTTTATATTAAGTTGCCTTTAATTTCATTCACAATATTGTTAGCTAGATTTTATTCTACTAATGAAAATATAACTATATATCTTCAGAACGGACAGCCAATATCCTGGAAAACAGATCAAGAGAGCAGAGAGTAAAGCAGGAAGAGGGCCTTTCCAGTGAACGGAAAATATATACAGTTTCTGTATAATTTTGAAAGTATAATTTAGACCAGTGATATTTTTATTTCTTATTCATATCATTAAAAACACATCAGTGCATATTCTAATTAAGAGTGGAGGATTTTTCTGTAGTCATTCTATACACATTCCCACATTCTACAARGGCAGACCTGATTCAATGCCCCAGAAGTCAATAAAAAGACTATGATTAACTCCAGTGGGCTTTAGATCAGTAGTAAAGCTGCTTGGCTTTCAAAGTTGGTGCAACATAACTGATTTATATATCTGGGGTTGTACATCTTTCAAAGGATTTTTTTTCAGATAGCATCCACTAATTCCAAGCATCCTTACTTCAGTTGTTCCTCACATTATATCCAGACCTCACCCTTTTCATCTCGTTTTCCTCTCCTATTAGCAGCACTAAAGGTTAAAACAATCCCTTACAACAATAAACTACCTTCATAATTCTCTTTAAAGACTAGAGTTAAAATATGGACTTTGAATAGCACTGTGACACATTTGCAAATGCCTAGCTTGCCCATGCAGGCTGCCACCATGAACCAACACGTGAAGTTACCGCACACATACATTGCTAGTTAGTATATGAAGTCAGCTATCGATAAGTATGTGTTCATAATTGTGTTTGCTTAATATTAAAAKATGTCCATTTGGTAAATTATGCTGGTCTTTAATGGGTCTGCTATTACTGTACAATAATTCAGATTCCTCTTTTTGTGATTAAAGACTTAAAATTCACAGTCAATTAGGTCAGGAAGAATCCATATGCTAGAGCTACTTGGGTTTGAGTTCATATCAGATGAGGCAGATTTATAAAATCACACTGCAAGAGCTGAAAAAGGAAAAGGCAATACAAGGAAATCTGGGGGAATTCAGATCACTCCTTCCATGTGTCATTCAGACAACATTACACAGGCTTGATATTTGACATCATCATATATTTTTCAGCCTTTTTTTCCATTCCAGTTACTCTTGAGCACTAAAGCAGTTTGTGCATTATTACCAATGGGAACCCCCTGGCATAAAAAGATTAATTTTAGTCTTTGTCTTGCTTGAGTAAGAGGAAACAAATTTTATCTAGACATTGTCCTAGTCAAGTCAAATAAAGAAAYGATATCTGCTGACGAGACATTATTATCACAGCCAAATAGATTAGCATTGATTTACTGTAGGTAAGAGCTGTTGAAGGGTCCATTCTGTACATGCTCTGTAGCAGCACGATTATTTACTGTAAACCTACCCTCTGATTTTCTCCTTAGGCTTGTATTGTTATTATTAAAGCTAATTCGCATGAAATTATGGTAGCTCTCCTGGTCTACGGTACTTGGTCAGAGACCTAAGCAGGTGTTTGCTTAATAATTTGGTCAAAGATCAGTGAGTTAAAGGTTAGGCCAAAGAGGGGAAGAATGGAGAGGTCAGAGCACTTGCAGGAGGGGTCTGAGACTTGATCTTCCGGAGTCTGGAACGGTCGAACCTCAAGGTCACCCATTAGTGATCTCGCTTTAACGGACTGTGAGATGTCGACCATAAATTCACCATGCCAGAACCTTTAACCCTATTAATACTTTGACAACTGGAAATAAATGCAAGGACCCAGAAGGAACCAGCCCATGGAGAATTATTCACAAAATGTCTATGAGATTAAGTTTATAAAGATTAAATTTATATAATAAACCTTACAACTGTTAATACAGMTCTACAAGGAAAAAAAAAGTTTCTTCATTTGTCCCTCTTTGGATAGAGATTCATTGCGTTGTATTTCAGGATGACAGATACATAAAGACCTTCACGCACAACATTTATGTACATGTCTTAGTATCTAAATATATACATACATTTTACAATATTAGGTTTTCTCAGATAATCCAGGAAAGTAGAAACCAAACCAGACTTTCTTCTATTCCCCAAAATTGTACATGTGTGTATGCATGTCTAGTCAAAATTTTATTATCATCCAGAATTAGAAGATGACATATAATGAGTCAACTGCCTATCAGGAGCAGATCAGTCTGGCAGATGTGCTTTTGTCCTTGTTTGAGTCAGTAACTATATTTTGATGGTCAACTATTTTAGCATATAGATGCATGTAATCACCAAATTGTAAATGTATATTGGGAAAAATGATACTATCTGTTCAGGAACTTCACCTTGAAAACTATTTCTTTCCTTCTGCTCTCCAACTCCACTTCTAAGTGGAAGAGTTTTTACTTCCAGGGAATCAATTAGTCTTAAAATCTTAGAACAAAACAAGTCAGCCTAATTTAGAGTTTTGAATAATTGCAGATCAAAAATATATGAAACTGCTTAGTATCACTATACACCACAACTCCTTTTGGGGCATTCCTCACCTCCAAAGCTTGGGATACTCTCGACTTTTGCTGTGCCCAGGATCTTCTAGAACTGCATGTGACAAAAATGAATTGACAGTATTAACTGAAACTGTGCTGTAGGTGTACATAGCGCTCTTCAGAACAAATAACGCTCCTGTTTTATCTAGAAGAGATTTACAATCTAGACTGCAGCCAGAATAATAGGTAATGACTGTTCATATAGAGGAGCTGTAAAGGGATAGTCAACAGGATTACACAGCCACTTGAGAAATCCAGGTATTTGCCTGGTAAAAGAGGGACCATTGCAGACCAGGTTAGGAAAATGGTTACTGCTACAATTTATTGTATTTAGGACTTCTGTGGGACAATGAGACAAAGACAACACCTTCCCCAGATAGCATCCCAAGGACTCCTGGTGAGCAACTGCTTCCATTGCGTGATCAGGACATAAGAAGTTACAGGCATCAAAGCATCATGAAAGGGAGCAGAACGGTAGGAAGGGTAAGACATAAAGGAACCATCCGCTTGAGATAAATGAAGACATCACAGCAGAGTAAAAAGAGATAACAACAGACAGTTAGGTGCATAGTGCTAACTGGGAGTTTGAACTGATTCAGTGGCCCCAGTACAGCATTAATGAAATATTCATAGATGGCCACACAACATGTTCTCAATAAAGAACAGGGTGGTTTGCCTTAGTGAGGAGAATTTTACTATATCATTGTCCCCTCCTTTTCCCTGCCCTCAGACTGTGGGAAGGAAAGGCATGCAATTGCTATGAATGAGGTGCGTTTTGTCCATGAAAATCACATCCTAGATACCTTGGCTATCTAGGAATAAAGAATTCATTGTATCATCCATAAAGGCCACCAACATAAGAACTTGGGACATCCTGAAACTTCACAAATATATTTAACTTCTAGTCAACTTTTCTTTAAATTTTAGTATAGTTTAGTTCTCATATATTCTCATTTTATGAGACCTGTGCAAACATCTGGACAGAAAGAGGCTTTTGTATGTGGGCAGGATGGAACATGGTGTTTCAAGAGAGAAGTAGCTTTTCTAGTGATAAAAATTCATAAATATTCCAAGCTGAGAGACAAATCCTGATGGATGCTGACATATCTTATATAGTATAAAATGCCCACAATTCCCAGAAAAATCAACAGGTTCTGGGCTCCATCCGGAGCCCTTCGCATTGAACCCTTCATCCAGAATACTTGGCTTCAACTCATATCACTTGAACTCACATTGTTCAGATGGGCTTAAATCTTTACATAAACTGTTTGCTCAATTGCACTGCATACCGTTCATGCTGCTGTGTGCACCTGTTTGTTTTGATAGCAAGCACAATAGGATATTTTGTGGGTGGAAATCATCCATTGTAACAAAACAGTCTTTTTTTAATTAAAAACAATTCTGGAAATGAAGACACAATAAGAATATGTACAAAAAATCCTTTATAAGGATTGAAAAGTAAAATGTGTCAAAATATTTTTAGAACCTCACAAGTATTTTGGTGACACAAAAACAGTTTTCAGAGAGGAGTTCTGTTTGTAATGGGCATAAACTCTGTCTTTTAAATGATAGCTGAAGGATATTCTAAGTAAATCTTTAAAATACTTTGTGTTTTAAAAATAAAGAGAAAATAATTACTAAAAGGAACTGTATACTTATTGTGCTCAGTGTTCTGCTTGCTAATTAGGAAGGAAACAAACAGTTAAAAGAATCCGATCAGGAAATAAGATTTCCAGTCTACTTAATCAGTATGGATTGGTATTCATTCACAGAAGGCTGTATCCCATAAAACTTCTCCGTGTTGAGCTCTCATTAATTAAAAGAGGAATAACACACAAAAAGCCAAAGTTATAAGACAGAGGCTGTACGTGTTCCTCTTTAACRCAATGTCTTGTACTTTGGGGGCTTTGTTCCTAACTACCTGTAAGTAAATATTATCTTTAGCCCCCAATCCTGTAAAGAACTCTACAGTGTACAAAGCCAAAATATGAAATATTGTAAACTAATGATAAACATGATTAAATTATTTCTAGGAATATTTTTATACACACTTGTACCCTGTACATTTCAACAAGAATTAGCATGAAAATAAGAGAAAATGATTTATGTAGCATGTTATTTCCACAGGTCATCTTGTCCTTTCTATGACAGTGAAATAATCGTTTGGACCCTATTGTGCATAGAGAGCTTTTAGACAGAAAATACATTTGCAGGCATGGAGTATTAAGACAGCATTGCCATTTCCCCTCTRGATTATAGGACAGACAAGCACAGTGATCTAGGAAAACTTCGTTGAGATGACAGAAATAAAATTTTCTAATTTTCTTAATGGTCATTACTGCGGTAAAATTATTCCAGGCTTGGAAAAGGCCAGCTGAAAACCTTTGACAGTGCAGAACAGTCACGGAGAGAGATTTCAACACCAGCTGTGTATCAGCAGGCAGGATGATACCTGGGTCCGTGGGACAGAACATTGCCGTGATGTAACCCCTCGCTACATCAGGGTAGGGGGATTAGCCGGAAGCTGGGATAGATGTTGTTGTAGGGATTTGTTGCTCTCATTTGAATAAAGGAGACCGATGATGTCTTCCAGGAATCGGTTCATTGCCCAGCACAAACGCTTTGCCCTTTTGCCACCTTGGCATGCGGAAAGCGGGGACACTAACATGGTAAAATCCACTCCTGGGAAGGAGGCCAGAACATGGCCTGTGTACTATTAAGCCTTCAAAATAGGGTTTAAGTGGGACTTAAGTGATGCATGAGCCTTTTGCTGGCTTTCTGCCCAGAAGTGAACTTTACCCACAGAGAACACTACATGTTGTCTGTGCGCTGTCTACCGTACATGGGTGCAGTGTAATTCTCCTTTGTTGCCCTGACAAAAYGCCCAGCATTGGCTTAAACTGAGTTGCTCTAAACTGCCCAGCGTAAACCGTGTGTGCTTCATGCAACACAACCAACCAACCTACTGCTAACTCAGGAAGAAAGTGTCTCTGGTGAAGCAGATTTAATTTTCTCAGGACTGCCATGCCAACACAGTTTACCGTGGAGTAGGACCCTTAATACATAAAAATGTGGTTTCTGGCATTTACTGCTGCAAAAGAGCATATAGATTTTTTGTGTGCCTTTTTTTTTTAATTTTCACTTACAAAATAAGACAACCCTATACTATTTTGTTTATGTACCATTCATCATATAAAATGTAGCTTCAAGTATCCTCACATTTATGAATGTGTTTAATTTTATGCATGCAAGTAGCCTTTCAGATTCAGTAGATTTGCACAGGCAATAGAAATACATTAAAACATAGCTGTACGTCTTTACAGGAGCGAGGCCCAAAGTTGTGTTGGCATTCCTGATTTGGAGACTTTTCCTGTTCCTTATTTTATTTCTGTTTGAGGAATATGTTTTTGATACAACACCAGGGCTGTCTCTTTCCTAATTGACTCATTTTCCTTTGAGAGTTGTTTAGATAGCTTATTAAGAGGGTTAGAAAAGACAAGAAACAAAGGTTTAATGAATTGCAAAAATATGCACAATACAAGAGAAATACACACATCCTGGATGTTTCCCAGCCTGATACGGTCTTAGCTGGAAAAAAGGGTGATGGGGAGAGAAGTAGGATTGGGAAGAGAAACCTCAAATGTCCTGGAAGGAACAGTAAAACATAATTCGCTGTTGTAAATTCTGCTGGCAGCTCTTAAAAGTGACCACAAGTAGTCTCTCTGACATATAGTGAAGGGATCCAGAACTGCTGACAGGTTTGTATACAGCAAACTGATTAACACTTTACATTACATAGAGAATTATTAGAGGCTTTGAATCTGATTCCCTACATTGCTCTTACTTCGAAGTAACCAGCTGCAATTTTTTTCTGATGGTACTTTCTGTAAACGGCATGTGGAAGCTGCTGATTATCATTCATTTTTATTTAGTTAGCAGATGGCTTCTAGCAGTGATTCCTTAAAAGTTTCTTCATTTATAAAATATGAAGTGGCTGACCTAAGTTAAACCAATTAGTATCTTTCCTTTATCATTTTTTCAGGTGCTTTCTTCATTATCAGATATCAATCAACAGCAGGGCAGTAAACATGCTAGTTCTGGTATTTGTGAATGCTCAGATCATCAATTGAAGCCCATGCAGTTCAAATCTGAAATATTAGCAGTTCAAATATCCATTAAGATCAGTATCAGATGAATTGTTATAATACCCACATTGAAATGTGTTGCACAGAACCAGCATGTGACACTTTGGAACTGAAAGAAAGTGTTTCCTGTTACTACAAGGTTCATATAAAAACACTAGATTGCATTCAGTGGGCAAGATAAAATGTTTTTCACCTAGAAATTGCTCCCTTTTAGTAATATCTTCCTCATTAACAATGTTCAAATTAGTTTCTTCAGTTATTCTGTACCTCTAGACACAGAAGTTGGAGGAAAATGCTTCAGGGTGAAAATATTCTTATGCCACACAACTGAAAAGTGATTCATCAGTTTGTTAAAAACAGACAAATATTTTACCTTGGTTTCTATAACCAAGATCTTTCAAGAAGATACCAGTTTCAGTTTCAATAAAACAAAGATGCATCATTTAAAAATAATACGACTCAGACTTTTACCCGCTCTAAACTGGTATCACTAGAGGTGGTTCTATGAGTATTTCTGTACAACTATATCACATACCTTTATACGCTGAAACTTTCAGCTATCTTTCCAGTTGTGCTGTAGTGGAATGCAGTTGTTGGAATTTATATCAAGTAGAAAAAAGAATAATCTGCTTCTAGATATATTGGCTGAACCAAGGAGTATTAGTAAAGAACAAAATACTGATTCTGTAAATCCACATGATCAGAAAAACCTTTTACTCACGTGAGTAGGATACTGGAAGGATCAGACTAAACATTCACCAGAAGAGTTGATGTAATAAGTTTGTGTTTTGGAAAAAGGCAGGTTAAAATGATAAATGTCAAATATTAGTGGTTCTTTTTAAAAAGGCATCTCCCCTGACACTTCACCCTCGTTCCCTGGTTCTGCTCTGCAGATGGCAACGAGGTGCACAGTAAAAGAAATCAAGATGATAGTGTGTTGACAGGAGCAAGGAGACTCCAGTTTTCATTCCTGCAGACAACAGAAATGACATCACGTCTCCTCAAACTGACACATTAATAAATTTAGTATCACCTGAACTTTCTGGAAAAGAGAACCTTTTACACCAGCAAGCTATCTGGTGTCAGTAATAATAGGATTCTGTATCATATTCTGCTCCGTATATGATGGCAGAATTACCTTTTGGGCCCYAACAAGTTGACAGGGGTTCATTTTGCTTCCTCTTTTAATGACATCTTCTTTGCAGGTGAACTGCAGATGTAATGACTTCCTCTTTTGCTTCTGAATACTCCTGAAATGTCATTATGACCCAAGACATCTCAATCTGGCTTAATGCAAACGGGAAGCAAAGGGTTTTTAAAGGTGAAACTGATCTTGCTAATGAAGAAGTATCACTCTTCATCTGGACAGGGAGCACAAAGCTTGTTAGATCGAGCTAGGTGAATGTCACAGGTTAGAGTTCAAGCATAACACAGAATTGTGACTAAAGATGTTATCTTCTGCTTGCCTGGAGATACACAATCAAAAAAAAGTACTATAAATCTAAGTATTTTGGAATGACCCAGCAGGATATGGAATAAACCTTTGTTGGAGAAGTCAGCACTTTGAGGACCTTAATCATAAAAGGTCAAATATTTAAAAAAAGAGACAGTAAACATGTAAAAATATGTTAAAAAAAAAATTAACAGCAAAGGGAGGATAAGGGATGCTAGTGTAGACCACTCATTGCTCCAAGCTGGAGAATTAGTCCACAAGTATGTGATTTGTGTGCTTAGCTACAGCATTTCAGATTGTAAAAAATACTTCATATTTGCCAAAGAGTTGTATTATTCACGAAGTATACATATATATATATTTTTTAATGCACAAGAGAGTCCATTAGGAGGCTCAAGTAATCTGAGGGCTGTTTTTCAGGGCAAGTGGAAAGCTGCTTGGTCTTTAGTTCTGCTCACTCCCTACCTACATACTGGAGAAACCAGAGTTCACCTTCAGACATGCGTAAAGTTCCCTGAAGCTATTGGAAGCTTCTGGGGTAAAAAAAAAGAAAAAGAAAAAGCCAAAACAAATACAAGTACTGAACACATTCAGATTACCTTTGTCAACTGAAAGCAGAACTACCTGTACTGCATGGTCATCATCATTTTTTTGTGGGGGAGAGCAATCGTCATTCTGAGACGTCTGAGTCACTGTGGAGAGCGCTAACTTTCAAAGCCATTGCCAGCTGTGAAGAAATAGCACAGATGATGACAAAGTTGAGCTTGCCTCTTTGCAGATGTTCCTTACACGTTTCAATCATTCACTAATGTTTTGTTTACAATCCAGGTTCTGGTGATGCTCTTCTATTTAAAGCAGCCCAGCGTTTGCAGGATGTCTCAGATGGACACATCGTGTGAATGGGCCCAGATTGAAGCTAATGCAGAAATTGTTCAGTGATTCACCAAGAGAAAATAAAAAACAAAAGCCTACTGGATTCAAATGCTTGTCTGATTCAGGGAACATTTTAAAAACACCACATGAATATTTTAAGTGCCAAAACTAAAATGGAGATTTGAAAATAAAGGCTCCAATTTTCAAATAAATGTTTGCACCACCTGTACAATCTACACATCTGCTTGAAAATAAATGAATTTGAACAAAAATAATATTTTTAAATAAAGGTTTGAGGTATTTTGATTTAATTTTTTGAGCAGTTTTTAATGGAAAAAGCAGAAATGTGCCTGCAATATATTCTATTTCAGACCCACTGCCTTATTATAAGAGCTTTTCGTTGTTTATTCTTGCTTTGCTTAAGACACTTAGTGGAACTGACTACTATAGAATAAAATGTCAAATAGGAGAGGGATCTAAAAAGAAGATGGATAATTTTTACAATCAACAATATCTTTGGCTAAAAAAGACGAGCCCAGTACCTGGCTGAAAACTATGAAGATCCTTAGGTAGAATATAGTACATAAATTACATTAAGTCATAGTAAGTTTTACCCCAAACAACCAAGTCAGTGTTTATATTAGAGATAAATTTCATTGTGTATCAAATCTTAATACCAACGGTATCAGATGAACAAAGTGGAATAACCAGAGCTCATAGTCATGGGTTAACTTTGCAAAAACTATCCAGCAGAGTTCCCTAGAGGACACCACAAAAAAAATGACAGAGATGGAAGAACAGTGGGTTTAAAACTCAAAACTCAATTATAAAAAAAACTGCAATCCAAAAAAAAAAAAAAAAATCCAGCCAGCTTCCCCACGCAATCTAGGTAAGAATTGGCTTAAAATATATGAGAGCCTCCTACAAGCACAATAACTCCTTACTACACACCTGGAAAACAAAGCACAGAGCCTTTATGCAACAGTGAAAACTTCCAGGCCCTACATCATGCAGTTGACTGATGCTATGACTGTCTCGCAGACAACAGTCTTTATTCATTCTGCATCAAGGAGTACCATAGAATGGATGATAAACTTCCACGGTGAACTTTAAAGTTGCTTTTCACGTTGCTTTATGGAAAAAAAGGTGATTGAATACAAGATTTGATTATCTAATACCTGATGCAAACATGGGAAATGCACTACCTTCTTTCTTGTATGCACAGAGATTGGCTGATGAGTTTAATCCACTTACCTTGAAAAAAATAAAGTATTTGCAAATAAGTTTAAATGAATTTTCAATTAAAACATTTATGAGTCACAGCCTCTGTGTCACTTTAGCAAAAACAAGCAATTACACTTAGTTCTAACAGGTGGAATAATGACTTTTTCACCTGTCAACTGACAGCTTAAAATTCCCACACATGTAGACCATTTCTGTTTCATCTTTTCTTTGAATTTCAGCTGCTTTGCTTTTCAATGCCTGTGCTTTGCTGGTGTCTCCTTTGTGTCTGAAACTCTCACACTGAGTTCCGCCTCTTTGGTGCTGGGCTTTCTTTTCACAGTGACATTTCAACATAAACAGTCAATATTCATTACCTCAAAGGAGACTTCCCTCCTATTGCTGACCAATTAAATACCAGCTGAGTTAGGCAGACAAAGGTAAAGAAGCTGTAACACAAGACTGCCTTGGAGTATACATCTCATTCCCTTGAAGGAAAAAAAATGTAATCAAAACAAAGAATTGACGATATCGGGAAAATCCAAAGCAGAACAAAACTGTTTCTTCAGAAGTTATGTTCTTCCTCTTTATCTTGCATGGTCCTTTCCTGGTGTTATTTAGTCTGTGGACCGGGATATAAAAGATGCATACGTATCCCAGGTATGCCTATACAATTTCACAGACTTCAATGAAATACCRAGGATGTAACAAAAACTAATGTCTGATGTTTGATGCCAAGAAAAAGGGTTTTCCCCCTTTTTATTTCTGAGATGTGAATAAGATTCGGATGTGTTTTGAATGTTGCTGTATTACACACAGTTCAGTAAAGACAGCTTCATCTTATATTGTGTAAGGAGTCAACCCTGACAGGGAAAATGTCCACCTAAATAGATCATGAGCAGGGGTGAAGAGGTACAATAAACTTAGGGCTGATGAGAACAGCCTGCTGACAGCCTGGAGGCTGATAAACCTCCCTGTCTTGCACAGACTGGGAAGGGACGGGTATCATTAACTGTCTCCAAAACGTAGGCACGGTCTTTAGGGGAAGGAATAGCTCTACCCATGGCAATGCAATCCAAGCAGTCACAAAGTTTCACCTGCAAAGCGCAGGAGCACTGAAACATAAAAATATAACCTGAAACGGTCTCATAGAGATTGTCTATACTGCACACTTGCCTCGAGGCAGGATCAAAGATACCTGAGCTATTCCTGACAGATGTTTGTCCGACCTCATCTTGAAAACCTCCAGCAAAAGAGACTCTACACCTCCAGCAGCAGTCGACTCAGTGCTGAACTGTGCTTACCAGTTAGGAAGTCCTTATTGTCCGAACTAGGTATTTCTTGCCACAAATTTAGCCTGCATAAGCCCAAGTCTGCTCATGTACAAATGGAATCCAGGAAGAAGTGTGTGCTTGGCCCTTAATGTTTTCCAAAGACTTTAAATGTTTACACTAGGCTTTGGGTGATGAGAAGTTTCTAAAAACAATTAAGAAAATACACTCGTGATTTATAATCTTGAACCAATGCAGAAACATAATTACTTTGTTAGTAGAGTAACCTAGCAAAGAGAACCAAACAGTTTGGAATAGGTGGATACACAGATCTACAAGTGTGATGCTAACACAAAATCAGAATAAGCATCTGAATTCAAAAGACCTAGTGACTGCTTGGAACAAGATCAGATTGAACTGTCAACATCTGAAATAACATATTTAATGGCATGAAATAATTCTTGTATTTTTACATGAGCATACAAAGATTTTTTTTCTCCTTCTTGTGAAACATAGAGAGATTTCTATAGCACAAAAGGGCCCAATCCCACAGCCTAACCTCCGTGGGAGGTTTGCTTAACCAAGAAATGCAATGTCAGCCTTTCTCTGAGGATAAAAACAATAGAAAGAATTAGTGTAGATGCTTTATGTAAAGGTAACAGCTTGAATCTCTGAAAGCATCTAAATGATTTTTACTTAAATAGATGTGACATTGCCAAGAAAGAAACTTTATCCTCATGAGAGATCTTTATTAGCCAAGGTACTTAACCCTAAAGATGAGGAGAATTTAATAATCACAGGGTTGTTTTCTCCCTCTTTCTTCCATTTGTGCAACCAGCAGCTAGAGGGCACAAAAGAATGCTTTTACCTTATGATCTATCATATAAAAGAGCTCTACAGACTGAATAAACAAAAAAATAAATCAGTGTTAATATCACAGTATATTATATATTTTGTTTAGAATCTTAATCTGTATTCTGATTTGYGAGAAGCAGTAGCAATTCAGAGAGACAACAGCATGACAACACAGGAGACTAATCAAAGACCTTTATCCCACTAAGAATATGTATTTAAACCTCAGAACATAGCAGGTATTTCACACCGCATGCACTCTCTGTGAATATGGTCATCATTACTTGCTTTAACTGTTTTGCAAAGCTCTTTGTTTAAAACTAATATAAACACGTATTTAACCTCTTTCATTCTTACATCTTAAATATTAATGCTGGCTGTGATTCTGCATTAATAACAGCTATTATTTTTGCATTAATAAGGAGCTTACAAGAATAAACATGGAAGTCATAGTGCAGTCTTCCCGTCAATTAAAAAGAGAGTCAGTTGTAGTTGCAGAGTGCTTTATCTTATCGTTTCACTCGGGACATTCCCAGGTTCATGGATCTGATCTGAACAGCTCCAGTGATAATAAACATGTAAGCACACAGAAAACCATCATGGCAAGAGAGTCACAAAGGAGGTTATCAGTGAATTGCCAATTTTGGAATCCCTCACTTTGCAAAGAGCATTATCACAATAAATGAGGTCATTTATGTGGACARTGAGAGCATAGAGCTTAACATTTTTCCACCAGAAATCCTAATAACCCCAGGAGGGGTCACATCTGTTGCTGTACTCTAAAATGGGGTGGACCTTAATAGCAACGTGTGTATTTGTATGTGTATATATATACATACAGTTAAAAAGCAAAGCAAAACAAAGACCCTTTCCCTTCACCCCTAATGAACTGCACCAACCCCTTAGGCAGAAATGACTTGGATCTGGATAGAGTGCCATTTGCCAAATTGTAAATTGCCTACATTTATTTTGGGAGTGCACTAAACAGAGTGCTAATTGCCTTGTTTAGCACTTTCCCTTCTTTCATTTGCACTGGTGTAAAATCTTAGTAAATTAACTCGGGATTTTATTATGTAGGTAGCATTTGAACAACTGAATCAGTGAGAAAGCAGCATCAAAGGACTGATAAAAGAGGAGTTGACTCTACCCAGAATGCCATTTATATGTCCCTTGAATTAAAAAGGATGAAATTAACTTTTAATCCTTTTGCTTTTCATATAGCTGATCTTAACATAACATGTATTACTCATTCATTTTATTTGCATTTACTCATTTTAAAGTGTTAAAAACTGTGGTTGCAAGCTTACTGTACGGGAATGTGCAGTAGCTTGTGTTCATATACATAAGTGTGTAGGATTCCTTAGTAATTTTTTTGAACTGCAGCCAAAAACAGACTTGAGGCTTCTGTTTATTGTCAAAGAGAACACCCTGAAGAGCAATTCCCATCTAACTGTTCAGTGGCCTATGTAAAATTAGCTGGTGGTCTCAGACTTGTCCACAGCACCAATGTTATCTTATTTTTACATAGTCCAGAGAGAAAAAGGAAAAAAAAAAAMCCCACCATATTCTCACCTCTATGCTAATCATCTTTCCTACATGAAAATGAGAAATACATCATTTATTTTGGAAATGAATTCAACAATTATATATATTATATATCCATTATGCATGTATAAACAGAGGGCTTCAGACTGAAATCTTGCACAAACAAAATTTCTCCTCAAAATCCATAGCTTGAGGATTTCAACCTAGTAGCACTATTGCTCATGAACACAACTTCACTACAGGAAAACACAGACCAAAGACCACAGATTCCACGCGTAGTAGATCTGGGTTCTGTTCTGAACACACTGCCTGGCCAGTTACTACCTTTGGGTGATGGTTTTCAGCAGTGCGTAACTATCTATCTGGGGTGTTTTACTGGCAGAACCTTAATTTTCAGAAATTCTGAGAAACCAGGACTTCTGTCTTCAAATGCAACCAAAATTCTCAGGAATACAGAAATGGTAGGCAAAAAACTGTTTGTCACTGTTAATAAACCATTGTGCTTGCCAAGGCATGATTTATTCTCTTTTGCTTTCAGTTTACTTTCCTGTCAAATATTGCACTTGCACCCATGAGGAGCTCAGAATCATAAAAAAAATTACTAAAGTTAAAATGAATTTTCAAAACTATTAAAAAACAATGAGATATGTTGCTTTAGCTTTTGACGGATTTTTGAAAGGCTAATTTGATGGCATTTTCTACTGAGTACTTCTGATCTCAACGAGAATAGGAAACACAGGACAACTTACTGTCAAAAGTCAACGAGACTTGAATCTTTAGCTTCCTAATATACCTTTGAGTAAATAATACATTATATAATCATTTGCAGGTACCCAAACCTCTATACCTTGAGGTACCTTACAAAACAGAAGAAAAAGGATCACTCCACAAAGCAGCTTTTTTATGAGATCATTTAGTTCAGTTTCCAGACCAGCATGGTTTGGGAGGGTTCCAAATAAGTATCCGAACTTTTGGATGCTTCTCCCAGCTGAACCGCCAAGCCATTTGATGTTCCTCTATTATTATTTAACACCTGGCTGCACTGCTGTTAAGTGTTATGTGAATAAAATAAGATATGATTTAGTGTGTGCTTGCAACTATTTGCCAAAAAAGCAGAAGAATTATTTCCTAACAATTCTCTGTACATAAATTCATAATAAAGGTCCAGAACCTACTCTTCACATTACAAAGGTGAGGGAAGCCTTGCCACATTTCCATGGCAGCAAGGACAGACACACTATTTGGGACCACATCTTCTTGCTGCAACAGCTAGTGAGTAGGAATGGAGTAGGTCGTAGATTTATTTTTATCTGTCCAAGAATATCACGAATTATTAGGGTGTGATATCCCTGTTATTGCTATTTATTTACATTACAACTAATGCATAAGTCTCATTCAAGCAACTGAACTCCATAATGCTCCCTGCTGTGAACATACATAATGAAAATTTTGACCCTACACCCATAAGTTTTTCATTACAAATGGAAATGCTGAATTTAAAGTACTGAAGAACAGACAAAATGGCCACAGGAGAGAAAGTAGCCGCAGACCACATAAAACTTAAAGGATGCAAGTACAATCTTTCCTACGTGTGCTAGATCAGTCTGACAACGGTTAAGTTGGCTCCGTCAATTCAGTGAAGAAGTTAGTTCACTACTCAGCCAGCAGAGAAGGTAGGTAGACTTATTAGAGAAAGAGGATCTAGGGTGTGGGTTGAATAGCTCTGAAAAATGAGCACACAGGAGACTAAGGAAAAGACTTTGTTTTTAATTGATCTCCAATATTTGACCATTTTGGCCTTGTAGGGTCAGGAGCATGTATTTAATGAATTAATCTAATATTGAAAAACAAACGGAAGCAAACAGCTGCTTTCAAGTCTTTTATACTTTGGTATTTAATCACAAAAGAGACACTCAATGCAGCAGAAAAATACACAAAGTGAAAGTTACTGCCTATGAGTATAGTGCTAAGATTTTTAGGTTCTAGTCCCTGATCTCAGGCAAAATGAATATGCTGAAGAATCTCCATCAAAAACATTCGTGCAGAGGAACTGGCCTCAGTTAAAGTACCAAACAAATACTGCCCAGTTCCACTTTGTAACAGAAGGCCATTAATAAGAATGTATATTATTTCAGTTAGAAAATACAAAGAACTCAACAAGTCTACCAATATAGCACCTTCTTTACAATGAATTTTACTTCGTGTTATCAATGGAGTTTCTCAAAAGAAGTCTTCAAAAGAAACAATCCAAGCATGATGATTATACTAATACTGTAAAACTAAGCCTGTCCACATATACTACAGGAGCCATTTTTGGTATTCCATCCTCATTAAATAGGCACATTTCTGTGAGTAAATTAATTTTCAGAAGCAATTCTAGGATTAATGCTTCCTCCATTGCCATTCCTAAGCAAGAGCTCTGCAAGTGTACAAGGTCCATCAGTATTTTCTGCTTAGATTGTTTATATTTTTGAAGTACTTCCTTTCATAAACAGTTTTACAAGTTCATTTGTAGAACAGAAGTAAAAAAATAGGTATGAAATTGAGGATTTCCTAGAGATCTTTAATAAATAGTTCCTAAAGTCCTAAAAACCTGAGGCATGCAAACAGCTGAAAGCAAAGCCTATAATGCATACAAAAAAAAACAACAACAACTACTACTGCTATATCAACCTTTTGACGACAAAGGACTGAAGAGCAAACCAGAGAGGAATGACTGTAGAGTGGCTGAAGTGCTAGTCAGGATTTTCTGAGACCTAGTTTAATTTTTTGCCTTGCCGCAGACTGCCAGGTGTCCTCTGGTACAGCTTCGCACAGGTATTTTTACTCATCCAAATCATCATGGTACCTGGGGAAAAAAGTAAATTTTAATCAATATTACTACTTGAGGTGCTGAGTCAGCAGAGCTGAGGAATCTGTGCACATCTTTTTCTTTAAAGGGAGCACTCCGAGAAGACAGCTTTATCTTTGTAAACTCTACAGCCAGTTTTTCTTAGACTAGAGATAAGAACCATGAACTTTTTCAAATAAAAGAAACCTCAGAAAGATTAAAGGGCATAGAAAGGGAATTAAAAAAAGCCAAGTTCTCTCCCTGCCCACTGTGCCCTTCCAAGGCGGGTCCTTTCCCTCAGGCTTGCTCAGATCAGCAACTCATCGACTTTCTGAATTTTGACAAGTTTTTGACAACTGCACTTCAGCTGCCTCTGAGACCTGTCTCTTCCCTTTTCCTGGGCCTCTCAGCCTCTGCCCATGCTGCAGGGTCCCTCTTCACCCACCTCGTCTTCTGTGACCATGCTCAGCTGCTCTTGGGGAAGGAACWGCATCCCTTGGTGCAGAGGAGAGCAGCCAGGAGAAGCTGAACAGGCAGCATCCCTCTCTGCTCCTTAGTCACATCTTCCTAAGGGAACCTGACAAACTATGTGTACATACAGGCTTATACATAAAAAGCTGCAAATAAAATGGGTATAGTATAATATAGAAATTATACCCTTAAAGATATACTATTCCAGTATTTCAAGTCCACAGGAAAACAACTTTCCACAAGAGACCTGACAGAAATCCTGACTCTGCTTGGAGTCTAAGGCAGGCTTGCATATGACCTCACAGGAGCCTGGATTTTCCTCACTGCTCTCATCAATACAGAATCTTCCATATCGAAAATCGCTATTAGAACAAACCATTGTACTGTGTCCACACAACACTCTTCCTACAAAATGCTACTATTTTTCACTTTCACTTGTAAAGCGCTTCATAGGGGAAATGCAATATATTATTAATTCAGGGCATTGGTGGGAATGCTTGGTATTACTTGCTGGTATTTCATGGCTGTAAAGGATGGCACAAATTTTCACCGATTCACCCTAGCAAAGCAGATCAGAGACAGAGCAAAGAGGGTAACCCATCGCTCCTTGTGGAGCAACCCACCTCCGATCTTCCACCGGCAACCAGCGGTCCCTCCCGAGCACAGCGGCAGCATTTGATGTCAGCCGCAAACCCTGGCAGCACCAATGAGAAACGGTTAGCAGAGGTTCGATATTTCATTTCGGTGGGCAGGGAAATTAAATCTGCAGTTTGTGACTCTTAGGAAATTAAGTCGCTATTAGGAAAGGGTTAAAGACAGATTATGCAAATGGGGATATTGTTATTTGTCCCATATGTAGCACTGTGGAGGGAAGTCTGCTTTCTCTCGCTCTCTATTTTTTTTTCTTTTTTTAGTTTTTCTTTTCCACAAATTGAGAGATTAACCTGGTCTCAATTGAAATGGCAGCCCATATCATACCTTCCCTTGATCTCACAGCATGGCTAATAACAGCTGGGGCCTACCAAGCAGGCTTCTTTATTTTTCCTTTATTGTTCCAGGCCACACAACCGTGAACCTTCAGCATGTTATGTACTTAAGCATGGTCAGGTTGATGTCATTATTTTCTTATTGTTGTGGAGCTCCCTGGGTGTTTGCCCATATTCATAGAGAGGGGCTTGCGTGCTCTTTGTAGGTTAACCTTTTAAAAAGGAGATGCTCGACCACTTGCAAATTTAGCCCAGGGCTGTGACATTGCACTAGGCCGATTGGYACGCTTCAAAACACATATTAGCACCACTTGTGCTATTTCATCTTTCTTTTTAATTTTAGCCCAGTCTTGTTAGATAAATCTTATCTGCACCGCAAGTAAATGCTTGATAGAGCACATTTTTAAAGCTGTTGGAAAGAAAGAAAAAAAGTGTGGCTTGTCTGGGTCACTGTGTGCTTTGTCTAAGTATAGGCATAGCTATTTGCCAGTTTTTCTGTCCGCCTGTCCCTCTGTCTATCTCTCTAGCTACCTTGCAGCAAGCAAGCCACAAACATTAGTGCTGAATTGTGAGAGCTACAGGGAAAAGTGCTTCTCTGCATGAACCATCGCCACATTTAGCTTTTACAATCCTATAAAAATTGGTCTACTTGTTATCAGTTCAGCCTAGAAAGCAAGCAACAGCTCTCAATTGCCTCCGGCTTTGATGTAAGCACCCCACAATATTTCCGTTTAAACTACAGTGGATAGAAGACACCTATAAAAATATTAATTAGCTCCAGTTGACACCAGATGCAGTTAACATACCGTGTGCCAGCTCTGAAATACTAGAGTTTTTATTAGGTAAGCTAATGTTTATTGCAATCATTAAAGTCTGAGTCATAAAAGGCTGAGCATGAGAAAGATGTTTCAGGTATTATTCCTTTCACATATCAAACCTAAGTTTGTTAAATCCTACTTTCAAGGTTAATTATTTTGGAAGTCATATTGCAAATACAAGCTTTCAAAGAAATTGGCAAGATCTTTTCATGCACTCGGCGGGCCAGATGTAAATGAGTAAGAGGGTGRATCTCCATTGGTTTCGATGAGTTTTGGCCTTGTAACTTTTAAATGAAGCAGATACAAACAGCAGCACAGATTACAGGCTTAATGTCTGAATTACTTTAGTAGTGTCAATTATGATAATAATAGTCCTGACAGCAATGCATCCTTTGCTACAGTTTCTTTTGTAGATTTGTTGATCCTTTGCTTTTTTAAACTGAGAGGTCAGGAAGGTGAGCTGTACAGCTGGGCAGCAAGCAGCTTTATGTATCTGCGTCACTGTCAGTGCCCCAAAGGTGTATCTTAAGTTACTCATGTAATGGGAAGGGGAAGCTGAGGATTAAGTTCATGGTTACCGCTGGTCTGGATGCACGACCTGCCCCTTCTGCAAACCTGTGCCACACAGGCAGGAGGAGAAACAACGTGATGAAGAAATTTTTACAGGATGGAGATGGACCAGACCAGCTTTTGCATACC
The DNA here is from genome assembly GCF_003343035.1 of Apteryx rowi. Classification (NCBI taxonomy): domain Eukaryota; kingdom Metazoa; phylum Chordata; class Aves; order Apterygiformes; family Apterygidae; genus Apteryx; species Apteryx rowi. The sequence continues at coordinate 3,623,168 of NW_020447308.1, read as the reverse complement.
TAATAATACCTTTGGAACCTCCTTACGTCTTCACCAGATGTTATCTGGATGGTCCCTTAATGTTTCTTTCTGTTATTATAGAAAAGACAGACAACCACTAGATTTAAATTTCTATCATTTCAGTCACTTGTAACAGTTCTGATTTTACAAGCTACTTCAGTGTGTATGTCTAAGCATAAAGACAGTTTTCTCTGAAGCATTGCACTTCATCGCACTGGGGGGTTGGTTTCATGGACTATGTCTGTATCACCTTTCTCTTCAGATTTGAGTTTGTTGAGTCACATGGAGCCAACCAGTTCTGTCTATTTTGCCTGTAGGAAAAGAGCTTGAATATGAGCCATTCCTATCATGTGTCTGAATTTCCCTGGACAATTTGGCTTACCCCAGAGTAGAGCTAGAAGGGGAGCCGACATAAAAACAGTTTGAATGATCAGGGAGTCTGGCCTTGATGTCATTCTCCAGGTCCAGGCTAACGTAGCGGCAGAGACGGTCTTGTGTGCACAGTGGTAGAGGTGCAGCAATGAACTTTCACTATGGTTCCCCCTTTCACCGTCAAACTACTTTTAGTGTCAAAAGTCCTCGTGTTGGCCTACAAGACGATACTCCATAATACACTGAATTAATTTCTCTCTGGCATTTTGTATCTTAGTAATTTCTGCTTTGCAGTAGAAGTAAACTTAATGTTCAGATAGTTATTTTCTATTGAAACTAGAGATGAATATTTCTTTCTATAATGAGAAGTTCTGAGTAACTGTTTTAATCCCCCAAAATGTGTGTTTGTATGTATGTACATACACATGTCTAAACAAAATGTTAATGTGAGAGACATATCTGTACTTAATCTTTGTTTAATCAAATTTATAATCAGAGTTTTGCCAGTTTTACTAACAAATTTCCAATGTCTCTTTTGAAACCTTCTAGTTCCTTCCAAACCCAAGAAGCGCAACAATATCACCAGAAGACGTTACTTATTACGAAGCATGGGCTCCCATTTGCAAAATATGACTTGAACAAGATGTCCTTTCATGATAGTAGTGTACTTGGTTTATGATTCCATAAGATCTTTACATATTTAAAATGATATTCAGAAATATGCTTATGCGTTTTTTTAAGATCTTATTTTCTTATCTGAACTCTTTTAACAAAGGTATTACGCTAAGTATAAAAGCTGTCCAATTTTTTTCCAACCTTTTGCTTCTCTCTAAACCACAGTCATTTTGTTAGACATTGAAAATGTCTTGATTTAGTTGTCTTGCTATTTTGGGCCTGTCCTGCCCCCTGCAGTGGTAATAAGGATGGGGCTTCCTGCTGGGTCCTGAAGAATACCATTTCACGGCCGCCACATAGCTGGCAGCTTTTATTTATGGAGCCAAGAAAATGAATGGGTATTAGTGTCCAAACATTTCAACATGCTCCTGTGGCCATGCACAAAAGGGACTGATTTGCAGCAAATTTCCACTTATTTTCCAAAAGTATTTACCTTGCAGAAGCTTGGCTGATCGCTATAATGGCATAGCAGAGGGGAAAAATGACCATTTCAGAACCCAATTTTTATATATGTTTCTGAACCTTAAAAGTGCTATACTTCTTCTGAATAAAGATAATACTCCTGGTTGCTAGGCTTTTATGGCTATGTGGCTAATGCCAGCCTTTCTTTTTTATATATGTGTCTTTACAACAGATGAAATAGGCAGTACCTAAAAGCAGAAAGCTTACTCTGCAGTGGGAACTACATGAGCGAAGGTTCTTGCAAAAGATGTTACCGGTTCCAATGACAAAGTTTGGGTCCTTTTAAGCAAGGGGAATAGCATTCAGTGTAACAAATACACGAGGTGTTTTCAACACCTGTACTTTTACCTGCCTGCTGGGGGCAGTACAGTGTGTATTTTACACCTTTCCTAAACTACTCCTAGGAAATTTGGGGAAGACTTTCAACCAGTGCTCCACCATGTAACTGCATGAAACCTGCATCACAATACTTTATCAACAAAATTGATGAGATTTGCACAAGCCCTTTAAATCACTTAAATATGAGAGGCTGTCAAAATATGGTTGCTAGAAGTCCTGCTCAGACCATGCAAAGTTCAGGCATGTAACTCAAAGTCTTGCGCAAAAAAGCCTTCTTAAAATAGTTCTAGATGAGCTTTTTGGGCAACAAACTCAGCGATCAGCATGTGGGTGTTAGATGACATAAAGGCTTTGCTAGATAAAATGACGACTGTTCTTAATTCTGCAGGTGTTTGCAGGTACCAAATTTCAGGTGCAATTTCATGTATACACACACACAGGTGGAGATAGTATACCTGAAGATCCCCACCATAATATTTATGGGAAAGTCACAACAAAAAGAAAAACTGGATTACTTGCGCTATAATATCGTTTCTTGGAAGTTCCCAGCAGGTAAGATGTGAAGTCTAGATAATAGAATCACACCACTATACTAGCTGCTATACAAGTTTATGCAGGTCACCAGATATTGCAATCTGCAACCCCTCAGTGTAAGCTTCAGGAGAAATAATACAGGAAAGGAAGAGTTGGCAATGCCAATATCCTAGCAATATTTTTTCCATTTTATAACCTTTTTATATACGATATTATTCTAGACACAAACCACGTCACTTTACTACTATTTATGGCTCTCACCTGCATTGAAATGGAAAACTATCATAGATTAGCTGGAAGTTGACTAGTTCCACATCAGAATCTGCAGCTGTTGTTGCCTTTTCTCCTGGAATGTTATCTGGCAATTATAATACCACTCCTGATTTAATTCCTTGTCTTAAAGTATTCCTGTTCTTCCTTAAAAGCAGTTTACACACATGAGAAAAGCAGAAAAAAAAAGTTTTCTATTCTCTTCACCACAGTGTCTCRATACTTTAGAGAGCTAATAGATCCAGATCTGAAATCCTAGATGTGCAGCAGCAGTAGAGCTGCTCCATAGTTACAGCAGTTGATCCTTATTCCTTTGCTTCATATTCAGACTCATTTTAGTCAGAGGCTCCGTCTCCTAAATCTGTTCTCATTCAGGCAATCCTAGCGAAACAGTATGCAACATGGGCAAACCTTCTACAAAGGATGACTCTCTACCTCCTGTTATCCTTCAACTCCYAGTAATAGTTTCACTATACACATGAAAAAAAGAGATGGAGGGATAAAGTGGTGGAACAGAGAGCAGACAAATGTGTCTCTTGTGTTTCAACACCCTTTGAACTATGCATGAGGCATACCAAGAGAAAGAGAGATGAATACACGGTGGATGCTCTTCCCTTTTCTTGCTCCCTGCAGTTTTACGTTTGGCTCCTCTTCACGTTACCTGGCAGAATACACCATACACCAGAACAGTGTGGTGTATAGAGGGTGCAGATTTAAGAATATCTATGAACATCCATGAAAGCACATACCCTTTCTGCCTGCCTCAATTGATTTTTTGGGGAATGGATTTAAAAAAGACTTACAAAAGTGCTGTGAGGATCTTCTATTAATTCTGGGGKTTTTTTTTAAGTTTCCACTCAGTTTCTGGTCCCTCCTGTAAGCATGTATGGTATTTAATGAAAACCTCAGAACACCTTTAGAAACTACAAACTACTTCACAGCTAAGTTTCACATTGTAACTTTAATTTTCAGAAGCATCAAGGCCAATCAAACACCAGACATGTGACCTTTTTTTAAAATGATCTGCAATTTTAAACATTTAAAAAATAACAATATGCCATTTCTCTCCCTAGCTCATAACAGTGCAATTAAGACTGAATTGGTGAATTATTACATTTTTAAGCTGGTTAAGAATAAACTGTCCTGACAACTCTCATAGAAGGACTATATCAAAGCTTGTTCTTCCCACTAAGATTTCATTTAATTCTGTTGTCATGAAGCAGGCAAACTTTAACAAAAATGAACACCTTTCACTCTCTTTTGTTCCATTTTTTAATATATCTTGGTTTAGCCAATGACTGAGAAAGTCTATCAAGCCCTACTCCAGGTCCTTTTTTCAATCATTAGAAGTGAATCATCCCTAACCCCCCACTTATTAAAAAGGTTTAATCTTGTCAGGTTAGCCAAAAAAAGAAAAAAAGAAAAAGAAAAAAGAAATTTTGCTTTTTTTTCCTGGGGTTAAGAATTACTTTTATCTGACAATGGCTTTGCATGTTATGGCATTAATTTTGCAATAAATTATAGTGCAGGTAGGTAGAATTACTCACATTGCTTGACCAAAGTGTCTGACCTAGACAGACCCCTGATTGATGAATAGTTTTTCATTTTGTTCTGCTAGTCCTATCAGACAAAATCAAAAAACTGAGTGAAAAAGATCCTATTTCATGTAATAGTATTTTGTTATATATCATTAGCACTTAATTCTGTCACCAGTGCCATGTCTGTGTTAACTAGGCCTTTCAGCTTAATCCTTTCACACCTCAATGTGACATTCATCTTGGGCAATCGATGCACCAAAACTCCAGGTCCCAAGGAGTGAAATAACTCATAGACTGTTATTTAGCGACTCAGGCCGCGTCCTGCAAGGGGAGGTCTCTTACAAAACTGAAAATGCAATTTGAACATGATTACAGCTACCTTTGCTCTAAGTACCTTAAATATCAGTAGCAGTGTAACATTCTCAATATACRCTTTAGGAAAGACTTTGTACAAGTCCTGCAGTGACTCTGGATACTCACCTGAGTAGTTATTGCATATTGAAGTTCATGTTGCTGTGACTTCTTTGCTATTGTTATTCCAAAATACTTGCATTTAATCTAGTTCAGATGCATCTATCTGGGGTGTTACCACACCTCTTTATGGTGGTAGATGGTGTTAGAAGTTTATTTACTGTTTAGGCTTGTTCAGGACCTTTTTTCAGCTTGACTCCTAGATTTTGGTGAAGTTTATGACTATATATAGATTGTCTCTTCTACCTGGGCCAGAACCCATGCTCAAGTCCAAATTTGCCTTCTATCCAAACTGATTAAACAGAAACCTGACATCAGGTGTGAGCCTGGAGAAAGCTCTAGAGTACTACAAGGAAGTTCAAACTCACCCTTCCTCCAGACACACGCTCAAGTGTTGCGGCTCCTATGATGCAACTCCAACCAACGCTGTGGATAAGGCAGTCATACACATGGCTATGAATGGTGGGCTTGAGACTTTCCACCACTACCCTACAGAGCTTTGTGGCAACACCACAAGATCTACATGATCCGTTTCGCAAAACGGGCAATCGGGAGAATGAAAATCATCCTAACGCCAGCAGGTCTCATGTTAAGGGCTTACTCGCAACTTAGATGAAACCTAGCCCATTCTGCAGGCATTTTTAACTGAGCTGAATTTCGGTCAACAGAGATGAAAGGCAAAATAGTGAATGAGCTGGCTTTGCTTTGCACCTACAGTTGTTATTGCCAATCTTAATGCTAGCGAGGGGAGAATGAGGCAGCAACTAATCAACTATTATGAACACACAGTTCTGGTAGCAGGAATTTCAGTGCATGGCAAAGCTGATCAAAAGACAGAAAATAGGCTTGTGAAACTTTTTAAGTGTTTCATGTCAAAGGGCTCAAAACTTATCAAATTTTCATTTTTGTCAACACTTCCATGACTTTTTAATCCGAACTAAAAGGTACATGTGAGAAATACGCTCTGCAGAAAAATATATTTCTTATATAGTTGCACATGCATAGTACGGAACACTGTTAGACATTTATATTAGACCACACTGTATTGTGATACTACTTGTTCAGATTATCTTTGGTGCATGGAATATCCTCTCAGAGTTAATACATCAAATCACCCCAGAAGTATCTCTCAATTTTTCCCTTCAAAAGTCACTTTGTAGTGGCTCCCTCAAGAAGTGAATTAACAAAAAATTTTCTCCAAACTTCTTTCTATAACCAGTCAGAGTTCATGGAAGAGCAAAGGATCAACTTAAAGGATCTAATTACAAGACTGGGGGCCTTATTTGAGAGATGTATTTATTTTTACATTTCATACTACCACAGTGTTTAACAATGTTTGCACATGCTTTTGCTCTTCAACCAACAACTACTGTTATGGTGTCCCCATCTTTGTCCCCTTCCTCATTGTTTTCATGCCAGTACACTGGGTCATGTGCCATTTGAATTGCAAGTTCTTTGAAGCATGAGCCAGATATTCTTTAACTACCCTATGATGTATTTAACAGAAATGCAAGGAAAGCAACAAGCAAAAACTGGTATCAGAGGCACATATTTTTTCATCCTCTTCTCTGCAGAGGTATCTACCATTAATTTTGAAGATCCTGTTCAGACTTTTACCTCTCTATATGTATATATATTTACAACCAGCATCTTCCTAGAATCTTTTGTCTGAATTAAACTTACATTGCAAGAGCCTTACCTCAGTCCCAGTGAATGTATATCCAGAGACATTCTGTTGGTTCCATTGGCATTGGTCCAAATGCGCACAACTGTAAATGACATGAAAAAAATCTGGCCTCTGATATGAAAAAGGCTATTTATGCACTTTCACAAAGGACAAAAGTCTTATAACTTTGGGTCTATACAGAAATGAGACACAAATATGTTAGTGAAAAGCCCCAAGTTTTCTAAATGTAGATGAGCACAGATTAAGAAAGCAGTAATTAATTTCCTTTGACCTCAAGCTGAAATTCCTTTCTAAAGCTGTCATAAAGAGAAAGAGGCCAGAGAGAAGAAGTGAAACTGTGTAACAATGCAATTAAACCCTTGTAATGAGGTCAGCCATTGGACTTGTTGCAACTGATATCATTATAGCAATGAGGAGGCATTATACGATGGCCTGATTCTTTTTTTTTTTTTTAAGGGATTCATTTTTTTCTTTAACTCTTTAACAGTCAGATATGTATTCTATTGCATTATAAAAACAATTTTTATTAGCCACCAGCAGAGTAGGCACAAGCTTTCTTGGTGCTATTTCAGAACTATGGATAATGAATGTATGAAAAACTTGCACACAGTGGAATACAGGACAACTTTGATACAGATAATCCTTCACTCAGATACTAACTCATACGTGCTGTTAGAGCTTCCTCCCAGAAGACAACCCCAGCATCCTCTAACCATGGGAACAGGTGACTTTTATCATTATTAAAGTAACAACATTGAAAAAAAAAGGTGACACACAAGACATCTAGGGCCTCACTTTCAGTGCTGCTTCAAACTGGTTTTCTGCTTGTACGAAGTTCTGTCACCCTGGTGTGCTGGCTGTTGCAGCAGTCCATCTTTGTCCTCCCTGTGTCTGGATAGTAGCAAGCCCAGGTGTGTTTCAGTAGATGCTGCTCTCTAAAAAACAACCCGCAGGGAATTATTGATGGGTAATTGACTCATGTGGGAACTGTGGTGCTCAAGGAAAACATGAGCAGACCTGTAGGACTAACCTGAACCAGAAAGAATCCTAAATAGTTTCGATCTCATTGTTCACCCATTGAATGCGTTGGGAAGAGAATGTGCTCTGCTGGAAGATTATTCAGCAGTTTCATGTGGTCTGCAAACATCATAAGTTTTGCTTGTCTGGCTAGACATCAAAAAGAAACAAAAAGTTGTGAAACTCAGATCTGGGCCTAGATTCAAGGAGATTTAGTCAGAACATACTTTACATAAAACTTTCAGTGGATAAACAAACAGTTTTTGAAGTGGAAACTTTAGATCAAAACATTTTCCCTTTCTGGAGGGGGTGTCCTAAGTATTGGGCCACCTGGATGACAGGCACCTCTGATATTACTGCTCTGACTCACTTGGATCCCCTGCAATTGACCTCACACTTCCCATTTCCTGGGTGACTATTCAATAATTGGCAAATGGGAAATTGTAGTTATTCCTTCAGCACGTTTTATATGAGTGCTTCCTTCTCAGGGCTTGTAAAAAAGGACTTGGGTATTCACATTTAAGAGATGGTTCAGGGTTATGAATCCAAAGTGGCAGGAGGTATTTTCATCTTCTCAAGACATTTCAATCATACCCATTTTTCTATTTCCATATTTATTAGTTTAGGTGTCTCCTTATTCAGGATGCTGGTTCCTGGCTTGAGATGCCTTGCAATAGGATAGGGAATACACATACTTAACTCAGAGATGTGTATTCCACTGCGGAAACAAGGGGACCTAAAACTTCTCTCTTGCAGCCACTAAATCCATTTATATATCTCGGTCCCACTTATTTCAGTTCACATACCAAGGAAAGCTTTGAATCAGTTCAAATTTTATCCCAGTGCTCTGCCCATTTCCTATGAAGTTTTTATGGGATCAGCAAACTGCACACATGCTAAAGGAAGCTGCCTGTATCAAAAACAGCCTGTTGTAGATCTGCAACCTGCTGAGTAGAATTAAACTGCCTTACATGTGAGAAAGGCTCCTAAAGAAAAGCAGGAGACAGCAATCCACTTTAGTTACTGCTCTAGCTGGAAGAATACATTTTCAGGATAAGGAAAGAAAAAGTTAACGGAGAAAAATGTTAGCTTACTGGGGCCCTAATTAGTCATACCCTATTTACTCCTTTAAAAAAAATTGCATTGAAACCAAAAAGAAATAAACATGGCATTTATATAATGCCCCTAAAAGCAGATGATTATTTGATGAAGAGTGTTCATTGACTTCAATGAGGCAATGAGACTTCAGACTTGAGCTGCCATTTTCTTGAGGCTTTGGTTCTTCTGGTCYCAGAAAATGTCAATGCATATGCAAAAACATAAAAAAGACATTCAAACTGATACCAAGCATTTATAACTCTTCCCTAAAACCCTCTCAAATTTTTCAGCTTTGAATACGCTTGAAGCAAAAGTTTCAGGCAGCACTTACTTTTTCTGAAGAAGTTCACCAACCCTCATGTGTACATCATATCTTTAGCTAGCTATTAGACGATGGATTACTAGCTAGAAAGAAAGAAAAGGCAACATYTTCTTGCATATAGAGGACTGAGTGATGAGTTCAAATCTCTCTCCTTTTACTGCCACACTGAGAGATCTTGCACAACTTACATGCCTCAGTTTCCCCTCAGTGAGTGTAATACTTACTGACCTCTGCAAAGAGCTGCAAGCTTTCTGTTAACCTCTCTAGTAAGTGCAAAGCCATAGCATTATTAAAGATATTTTTAAAAGAGACAGTTGAGTGATGTCCTATAAATTGTCATTTCTCCCCAAATGGACCACAATATAATATTTCCTCCAGAAATGCATTTATTATTTAACACTTTTCCGTGAAAGGTTTCCTTTACATTGCAAATGCTCAGAGTTCTTTCATAGGTCTTAGACTATTGACCCTCTACCTTAAAACATGCTATTAATGCTTAACATCGTTATTAGTATTCAGGGAAGTAATGATTGGTACTAAAATGGAAATGTGCAGTAAAAACACCTTCTATTTTGTAAAATAATTATGTAGCCTAATAATTATTTCATAGGATTCTTTTTGATTGATAGGGAAAGGGCACCAAGAAGTTTGGAATCGTGATTCCTTAACGTCTACATTCAAATCGCAGCCACCAGCACCACTGCGTCAGACAGCAACATTTTATGAGAACTGCAACAAGATGATCCCTGATTCTGTTTGGATGAGGGATACATCAGATAAGGTATTCTTAATTAGCCTTTTTTTTTGAATGGCAAGGAATTATCATTCTAGAAAGGGCAATACAGGGTTCCTGCAATTTCCAAGTAAGCCACTGGAAGCCTGGAGGTCGAATATAGTTCAAGTCTGCAGTGAAGTGAGACTTCCTCCTTCCACTCTGCTGTCATCGCACCTGACCCCAACCTGGTAAAAGCCTCCCTAGTGGTGCCAAAGAGGCCTTTCCATTCTCCATGCACTAGCCACACTGGTCTTTCACATTTAAGGCTGCCAGACAAATGTCAAATTGCAATGTTCTTATGATGTTTAATGGGAACCAGGCAGAGAGTGCTTGAACTTGTTTCACTTTGGAGAAGTTTTTGTCACTTTGGCTTAGATGGAAAAACAAGCCTTGGATCAATAATGTACATAAATGAAATAAATTTGCCGAGCTGGACTTAGCTGATTCACCGCTTCCTGAAAAACTGGAAAGCCTACCTAGCCAAACGCATCTGTGTTCAGTACAGAAGTAGCTCCAAGATTATTGTTCAATGTTTTGCAAAGACGGCTACTTCTATGTCTATTATTTTCTGGAGCATATAATACTATAAACTTTTATAGTTGTTTTCATTGCAGATTTCCAGGCTCTGAAACAGCTATAGCTGGATGTCTGTCTGTATGCATAACTATTTAAAACTTTTCTTGCTGGGGCTGTTCGGTTGCCAATTTTTCCTTCAAATGTTTTATTAAATTTGAATACAATAAATATAAGCCAGGATTAATATTCATGATACTACACCAATGGATTCCAAATGAAAGGAAAATTACAGCTGCAAATGAGTAAAGTATGCATGTACACATACAAATTAATTGCTTATAAATATTTTTATATAAATGGTAACAAAAATTTGGAAAAAGCACCGAGAAGTCTCTCCCATCATAATGCTGATGAAGACTACGGCTGCTGACCTCTCACTTTCTATCTTTACCTCCAGAGATTCCTGAGCAGGGAGAGAAAGGAGCCAATACCCATGATCACTAAGAAACCTGCTCTGACAGTCAATTAACCTGGGACTTGTTCAGATATTAAAGTGGTAACTACCACAGTAAAACTTCAAGGGCAATTTAAGGGCTGTGGAGGTTAAGACAGGAGACACACTTGGCAATCCCACCTCAGCTACTCAGCCAGGCATGCTCTGGGTGGAGCACAGCTGCTGCTCTCCTGCATCCTCACTTCTGCTCATAAATGACTACCGAAAGATATCAGCAGTGCCAATAAAAGCAGTAAAACACCAGCAGGATCAGCAGTAGGAGCAACAGCTGGCCAGATACAAGAAAGGAAATAAAATGTACCATCTGAAGGGAATCAAGGGATTAGTTATGACTCATGAGTCACAACTCCTTTCTGGACAGGCTCCTGCTTTGATCTAACTGCATATGGCCCTTTGCTCTAGTCCTATGCTAAAAAGAGCAAAAAGAGAAAATTAAGAAGCAAGCATTAAACAGAAGCAATACGTGTGAGATAGTCAGAGCTACTTACACATTCACTTCTTGGGGACAATTAGGCAGATCCAGAATTACATATATTACTAAAGAATTAAAGTTCAGATAGGTATTTCCTTTTGTAAACCAGACTGCAAAATTAAATGAAGAATGTCAGTCATTCACCTAAGACATTACGAATGATGCTGGTTGGAGAGAGGTGGGAGATGGGGAGAAAGGAAGTTTCAAAAGATTTATGAATATTTTGTCATATTTCTCTTAATTAATAATGTTGTAGCAAGCAATGGAAAGTTGAAAGACCTGCCTTATTATTAGCCTGGATTTATCCTTTTCAGCTTCTGACTATTCAATCTTGTCATTTCGTTTTTTAAGCTATGGGGAAAAACTGCTTGTTAGCTATCAAATTTCTTCCCAACTTGCACCTCATGACTGAGTAAATGCTTAGGCTTCTCTCAGCTAAGTTAAGTAGAGCTCTTTAAGTTCCTCAGTATGAAGAGTATTTTCCAGATCTCAAATAATTCTTACTTCTTTTTCCAGAAAGTTAAATTTTTTTTTAAGTGTAAACACCAGAGCTGTACACAGTATTCCACTAGCAGTTTCTCAAATGCAGTAAAGAAAGGAAATATGATTTCTTTACTCTTTTTCAGTGTTCCCTTTCTCATACATCCAAGGATTGTACTTACCCTCTTGTACTGAGCCTCATGTTCAATTTTGACTATCACAATTATTAGTCCTTTTCAGAGGTTTACTTTCTTCCTAGCTTATAAGTGGAATTTACATTCTTGTTCCTAGATGCATGACCTTACATTCACATTTAGCTGTGATAAACATACAGCTCAATTGCTCTTTAGACAGTAATCTCTGTAAAACAGTAAAACTAACCCATTCCTGTTGTTATTTACCAATTCTCATCCGCAAATTCTATTTGCAATTTTTTCTTTTCTCCCAAATATCGAATAACTTCATGCTACATACAGATCTCTGTGGAACCATACTAAAAATACCCAGTGAATGATGATTTCTCATTTACTAGCAGATTTTGAGATCAACTAATCAATTTTTAATCTGCTTGATAAGGGCTACATTRATTTTGTATTACACTAGTTTTTATAAGAAAGCCATGCAACATCAAATGAGTCACAAAATTTTCATTCTTTCAGCACAACTACTTTTACCTGTTGGAGTTGATAGCAATTTTAAAATGTTTAATGACATTCTAAGCCTGCCCTGATAGTATTAAGGCTTCAACTGGACCTGAAAGTAGTTCACAAATATGTAGGAATCTTCTTTCAGTTTTTTTCAGTCCTATCACACACATTACAACTCCTCCTACACATTATGCAAGATGCAAATGTGTATTCCAATAATAACAATACAGACATAGTTTTGTATAAGCAGAATATACACAGAAGCTATATATAGAGGGTATAAATTTAGCTTCTACTTCCATCACCCTGTGAATGTAATGCCAGAGGGAATAATTAAGGGGCAAGACTGGTTGACCTAGACATTGGTTGACCCGACAGGCTTTCAGACCGAATTCTCCGGTCTGCTAAAGAAAGTCTCACAAAGTGTCTTTAAAGCAGCCAGGAAAGACAAGAAGAGGATTCCCTAACAGCTCTGTGATGATATGTCTGCCAGAGATGGCTCAGCTATTTCCCATCACAAGGCATTTCCTGCCCCCAGAGTAAGAGGACAGTGAGAAAGTCATATATGGAAACAGAACGGGAAGGTATATGGAACCGAATGTAATGAACTTCACTACCTTTGGTCCTTCAACAGCAAAAATAGACTTTCCCCTTTGTAACCAGAACCATGTGAATCTGAATCTGCAGACCTCTGTAGTTTTCCACTTTGCTCTGTGGCTTTCACATAGTAAGAAAATGTGACTTGAAGGTCTTATTATCCAAACAATAAATCTATCATAAGCATCAATTTGTCAGTCTTCTATTAAATCCAATCTAATGTACCACTGAGCAGTTGTCAAAATAGTTATCTGTCACAATGCAGTCCCAACAAGATGATCTCCACCAGTTAAGATTTGTTTGGTCTCTTGATCCATCTGTTTCTGAGCATCTCTCTTGAATCTGTTTGACCACAAGGCTCTGTGTGGAGACACTATTCATTTCACACAGACTTCTGACTAGTTATCAAACACAAAAAGCTTTGGTTTGCTGATTGATACTGTCCGGATGGAACCTACAAATCTACTGCAGAGATGAAARTCTCTATATCAATTCATTAGTTACTTCTCTTTATCCTTGAGAAATGTAAAACAATAAGTTTGCTGGAAAGATAGTCATTACCCAGCTAAAGACTTTAAATCAGGCGACTAAAAAGCACATAAACTCACTGTTTCCAGTTAGGCACAAGTATCTGTCTCTCTTCTCTTCCTCAACAATCATATGACTTGCTCTGGACGTGGCTAAAATGACACATTTTGGTAAACTGCTTGACAACTATTTTTGACAAGGTAACTATTAAATTCATCTAATTAATTTCTGTCATGAGTTAACCCCAGTTACCATGTCCTCACAAAAAATTTCTACAACACCCCATTTTCCAGAGCATGCCATACCCCTTTATGGTGTTAACTTTTCCTGTGCTCCCTAGTACCTCCGCAGCTTAGGTTATTACAGCACTGAATGTAGGACATGGATGGGAGGACTGTCAGTTCTAGAAAAAAGAAAAGAAGAGCCCCCACAAGCCCATTTACCTTGCAATGAAAATTCAGAGCGTTTCCAAGATTTCCACAGCAGACAATCTCCAAGTGACATACAAAGCACTACCAAATCTCCAGATAAGATTATACAGGATCTTCTTTCCCATGGTCACCACATTTTCATGACTCCTCTTACTGTATCTTAGGTGTTTAGGGGTTTTTTCCCAGTTCAAAGGCACATAGCTTATTAACATAGAGTCCAASTTTCTTTAGAGAACAACACCATATCTCAAAGGTACAGTTTTTTAAGACATGTTTAGCAACCTTCTCCTTAAGGAAACACTGTCTGTCAAATTCTGCCTTAGGACCAAAGTTGAAGTCCAATGGATATTCATTCATGATCCCAGCAGAGTCAACGAGACTTCTGCAGTTGACCATCCAGTTTTCATTCTTTTGTACATTGCAATTATTTTTTCAGTAGATTTTTCAAAATCTGTTTTCAAATAAAGAATGAGTTTCAGAAGCAAATGTTAACAGTCTATCTTGAGTGTCTGATGAGACTGACCAGGAAGAAGGAAGTGGTGTACTATTTTGTTCCTGTTAATTTTGCTAATAATCTTGCCCTGAGCCTTGCCTAGATGTTTTATGACTGGTGCTGGTCTTTTCTCTCTTTTTTTTTTTTTCTTTTTCCCACTGACATGCTCTTGCCAAGGATATCATTATGACATTCTGTAGTAACAAGCATTCTTCTGTTCAAATTTATATCAATTAGTTTGGGACAGTAATTCAATCGGACGGCCCACTGGATTTTGAAAGACTTGCAACRATGTCAAAGTGGCGACCTTTTTCCTTCGCTCTCAGCCAAAAGCCATTTTTTAACAAGGAGCTCTTGAAAAGAAATGCCACTTTGATAATTAGTTATTGATCACGGACAATGCGGCGACGAATACCATCAGATTAGCCAGACGCCAGTGGGTCGCGACACGAGGGTTTTCTTATCGCAATAATCTATGAAAAGAAATATAGAATAAAGGTCATCAAGGCGTCTCTTTTCACTTCCTTATTAAAAATAAAAACACCAAAGCATCCTGGATGCACTTAATTTTGTAATGAACTTGTCAAAATATCTGCCATCTAAAGAAAATTTAGGAAGTTACACTCTTAGACAACTACATTTAAAATTATTTTGATAAATTAACCCTGCTTTGGCCAGCAGTTTTACCTCACTAGAACACTATAACTTTCCTGCCCTAACATTTCCATTAGAAACAATTTTGGATCTGAGCATAAAAACACCATAACAATTATAGACTTAAAAAAATAATTAACTTTTTTGTCTGATTTAGGAAGCACTTCAAGAGCTCTCTGAAATTGCTTCATATAAGTTAATCAATGGGAAAAAATGTCAAATAACAATTTTATTGCACTTACAAGGACAGAAAAGAGGAAGGAATCCATTAGCTTTAGAGCTTCTTTCTAGAACATTAATTAAACATACCTTTGCAGAAATTTGCAAGAATGCAAAACTACCTACACTATAATTTTTGGCTGACTTGAGAAACTATTAGCTAAGTACCAAAGCAACAAAACTATTTTTGAGGTGTGGGGGATAATGTAGAAGTCCTATTGTAACTGAACTCTTATACCACCATAGGTAATACCCATACACCATAGGTAACAGCCATACACGACAGAACTACCTGGAACATTTCACTGATAAATAGATTAGTTATAGATCATTACTTCCTAGTTGGCACAGGGCCCTATTACTTTATAGGCTCACCTAGAACAGTTATAATTTCAGTGTTCCAGTGAGGTAGAGAAAAAAACATTATGGCCAGAGAACTAGAAATCCAGAATGACTCATTTTCACATCACATAGGTTACCAGGAGTCTGCAAGTCTAAGAATCAAATCCAAATTACTTTGTTTCTCATCAGAGTCTCATCAGACAGAACAGTTTTCTTATCAGCTGATGGCTAATGATGCTTAAAACACTGTAAGYAGTCCGATGTTAGTCAACATCCCCCAATTTAAATTAGTATTATATCCACTTGTTATTGAATCATTTCTGTTTACTTCAGCACCGAAAATAATGATACAGTAGGCATACAGACAAGATAAACCTCCCAAACCTAGAAGTTTTTTCACATAGGTTTGGACTCATACTGACAGGGAAGTGTGAAGCCTCCATTTCTTTAATAATAAGCATCCATTCATTCCAGGGAAAAAGAACTTCATATTATTAGACCGATGAACCTGTCATGAGCACAATATTAATTTCTTCTTGTATTCAATATTATTTTGTAAAGTTCATCATTAATTCAGTGTCATTTTATTGTTATCATTAAATTATTGAATTACTATTATTCTAATCTATGACAAATTACCTTTTTGAAGTTTCCAGAGCTGCATTTTTATACTGTAGTGTGTATGAAAATGTTCTAAAAATGTATTTAAAGTAACATTTAGAACAGTTACTCATTAGCTTCATAAAGGTAATCTGTTCTAACTTCCATGATCTGAAGGTTACCTCATGTTATTGCTATGGCTGCATGAAGTACGGTCTTCAGGAGGACACTAAGATGTCATTGAAGTTGAGGGGACTTTGTGGCACAACGAAGGTCACAAGACATGAAGGTTTTGCAGTTGGTGAATAAGGATTATTCTGCAGAGTGGATGTTTCTTAACTCTTTTCTGGCATTATTTTGTCAGGTGGAATACGGCAACATATTTGACTTCTAGGTGTTTTCTTTTTTGTGCCTGTCTGTTGTGAGAACTGTTATTTTATGGTTCCGATTAAGACATTAAAAGAATTATTGTAGCACTGTTCTGGGCTGCTAAGAGAGAAATCTGAAGCAGCACTTCAGCTGATGGCATGCAGATGGCTTCTGGACTTCCCAGTTTTCTTTAGTAAGTAAGAATGATCTCCTATCACCTACTTCAGCTGGCCAGTAGCATCCCCTTTTTCACTCTACAGATGAACACCTCAGTACTTCCTATTTAACAAYGATAACTTTTGCCTGCAGACTTACACTGTATACTATAAAAAAGCCACAGAACACATATGCACAGGTAGAATCCCTTCTTGCTAGCACAGGATGATGAGGACAAACCATTGCAGCACAGCGTAGCGTACCTGTCCAGTAATTAAGTTCATCGAATCTTCTCTGCTTTTCAATAACTTGACCCAGAATACTTCAGAAAACCTCTCCCTTTCCTGTCATGCAGACACGCTCTGCAGGGACAGTGGAGTTGACCTTTTCTATGGAAAAGAATCACAAATGCAGTGGGACATCAATCTTTCCTGACCGCTGGCCACAATCTCTGGAAATCTTTTGAACAGGACATTAGTATTAATATAATCATCTTTAAAATAAAGCATGAGATACATCTCTTTAGCTGAGCTTATGCCATGTGATCTTGCCTCAGTGCATCATAAAGCAATGGCAGGATACTGTCCTTTAGACCAGTTGTTTGTGTAGATACCATGGTGATGGGTGTGTGAAAAGATATGGCTTATTTTTTATAACAGGGCAATAATTCTTACTTACCTATTTTCCCCAGGGTGTTCTGAGAACTAACAGTTAGTGTTTGCTCAACTTTGTAAAAGGCCATATAAGTGCTAAGTATTATTATTATTACCTTATTATGATATTGACTTTACCACATTGAACTGCAGTACTTTCCTCTACTTAGGTGTAATGTCACCATGAAGTGTTTATATTCCCGTAATGTAAATGTTTCCTTTTGAAGGTGAGTTGAATAGCTTATTGTTACATGTGACCCACAATATAATTTATTTACATGGGCCAGGAGACTCTAAAAATATATTCTAGGGACCTTTCCAGTTAGACTTACTCAAGCTTTTACATTCTCTGTTTGTCTTCAACAGTGTTTGTTGACATGCATTTCCAAAATCCTGTTTGGCCCAATCCATGCAGCCCTCTAGGGCCCTGCGTTTTGCTGCACCAGTAGGCATGCTGTCATTACTTTGGCACTGAAGTATAGCTGACTGTAAAAGCTGGGCTGTTATTTTGTAGCTGAATTCACCTGATTCGAAAGCGTCTAGCCTTGGCCTGAGAGCAAAGAATTAACAATTGCGCAGAGTCAAACCTGCAGTCCTTTGCACTGATTAGCACTTAAAACAAGTGCCAACCCACGCCCCGCTCCCCCCCCCAAAACCCACAAAGCCACCTGATCTGTCAAGTTTGTTCTTAGTATCCGTATTCCAAGSTGACAGATATTTACTCTCCTCCCCCCCCACCCCTTACATCTGGATCAATGGGGACAGGCTTTCCACCCCTCAGAAGATTCACTTACATTAAGTGGCGAGGTGGAAGCAGTGAATGAACAATAGACGGCTGTCAGGCTCGACAGCAGGGCATGGATGTATGAGCGTGGAGCTGACAGCGAGGGCCTCAGAGGGTAAACTGCTTTGCTGGAACTAATTAAACAGATGAAATTATTACATGAATATGCAGATGTTGTTTACATTTTACCATATGGTATTATTTCAGGTAATAACTCGCAGGAGGATCCCTTCCTCTCATCAAGAGGAAATGAGTTGAAAAGGAGGCTCCACGTGTCACCTTTCAGTTGCTAGGCAGACATTGATATGGCAGGCTTCTCGCCGAGTCTCGGGGAAGCTCTTCTCCTTGGAGCCGTACTACACTGGCGAGGATTTGCATTCTTCGTACTACGGAAGGAAGAGATTATTTATTAAGCTTAAATGTTAAGGTTGCAAATTTTTTTCTGTTAGACACAGAAGGCATGCACTTTTCCAAGTGCTGATTTCCAGTGTGTGCTTTATAACTGAGATGCTGCCAATCCATAGTCCACAGGTAAGAATTGACAGTTCTGTCCAAATATGTAGAGGCTGGGAGTCTGACATTTCTGCAAAGTCTGACATGCGGCTATGTTGGTTAGCATTTACTGCTTTGCTAACCTGAAATGTTGATAACGGAGGCATTCCTTCTCAATAAGTTTCCATTCATCATACTCAAAATGTTGCTCACTAGAATTATAGCAGCACAGGATTACTATATCCAACAGTGTAAAATATTATGGATAATATGCATTTAGGGAAGGTAGTCAGCTAGAATCTAACACTACAAAATTACTGTACAACCCAGGCAAAGATACATACTGAGAACAAACAACACTGCAAACATATATAAAAAAGTGTTATCTATAGAAGTGCAATAGGGACGGATCACAGCCAATGCAGTGCTGGCACAACCTGTTATGGGAGCTACTTATTACTAGATAAATCCAAGAAGGATAACAGCAGAAATGTAGCCATACTTACGTTGTATGTATCCCGTCTCTGATGAAGAACTGTCACAAAACTTGAACAAATAAATACGGATGCAACTGCCAAACAAGACCAACAACCCTACTGACGTACAGACCATATTGCAGCAATGTCTACTGCTTAAAGATGAACATGCAACTGTCTTGTCATTTTGCTATTAGATTATTCAAAACTCCCATCCTAAAACAATGTAATACTAATGCAACTGATACCTCTTATGGGCTAATTTAGCATCTCATTTCTACAATAACCATTTTCATATTCTCTCAGGAATCCATTGCCACCACCGTTTTGATTAGATGCACAAAATATCTTTGTATTACTCTCTTTATTGCTTCTTCTAAATGTTCCTAGTTGACATGTGGACTGACCACATTGATCTTTCTCCTAAAGACTCAAGCACCAGATATGTTTCTATGGCTCACTGATAGGGGATAATGCCAAGTTACATCACCGCTGCGCTGACAGATTGGCTGCACATTGCCACTGATACATGCAGCTTCCAAATATCTTTCTTAGGTACATCATTTTAATAGATCATAGGAGTCATCGATGACCTATATCATTTAAGATGCAAAGACATGATGTCAGTGGTGCAAAATGTGGTCTTGATTCAAGCYGTCATATTGTATTTTTGAAATAAGACAAATGTTTTCTCTTTACCACTAATTCCCCTGTAAAAGTCCAACAGAACAGCCAGTATAACTGCCTCCGGCCATTCTGAGTATATCAACAAGAAAAAACAACTGGATCTCCTTGACTTAGAGATAGACAGCTTTATATGGACTCAGTGCTCTAAGTTCAGAAAGGATTTCTTTGACTTTGCCTTCTGACATAAACATTTAACAGTATAACGTATATATCAAAACAAACCAGAACAGTTCACTTTATGTACGTTCCCTTTGGAGAGGAGGTGAGARAACAAACATAGAACAGATGTTAGTCATGCTTAATGTACTACTGGAGGGTACACCGATACTAAGGTGATGAATATGGTAAAAGAAATGAAWAGAGTATTCTCTTCTGCAACTGCCATTTTTAACTGACAAAAAAGCAATGAGAAGTGCTTCATTCCTCTGCTCATCAATGCACCACCTAACAACCAGACACTGAAGATAAACACTTTGGATTTTCCTCGGGAAACTAGCACACAGAAGAAACGTTACTACTAATTACTGACTTATTTCCACCTTTCCCTCCTTGTATTGCTGAAAGGCGGCTTTGATCACTCAAAGAACACATTTTACTGCTGCAGTTAGGAAGAGTTTCTACAAATTCCTACAGATTTGCTTGTCAAAGACCTTGCTTTACCTGTTTTATCCATAACTTTATATATTATATTATACAAAGAAATCTTGTTTTAAAAAACTATTAATTTTTCACTAGAAACTAGTCATCCAAGTTGCACAGAAAGGCACAGGTTTTGTTGGGCACACAGAGGGTCCGTTTATCTCCTCCCTCCTTGAGACCTGCCATTGCACTTTTTTGTATAACCACAGCTACCTCCTTCCTGCTAACGATCGCACSAGGTTGTGGAGCTGCTCTGATCTCTGGTTATGAAGCTTGTTGTCTGCCCGCAATGTATATTGTGTTTCCTGGTCCTAGTAGAAAGATGCTGGGGGGAAGAAGGCAACAACATGGAAATAAATTCTTGAACTAGCAATATAACTTGAACTAGTATCAGGATCACAGAAGAACTTGCTGCGGGTGATCAGAGGTGTGGAAGAGAGAACAAATGAATCAAGAAGTGCTACAGCAGGAGCTGAGAATGTCATGTTGCTAGCGTGATAGCAGGTGGAGGGCGTCTGCACACAGATCACTGAGCAGGCACTGCCTAAGGCTGTTACTGTTGAGCAGAAATCGTGATACAGCTATTATTAATAATAGTATAATGGTGCTCAGAGGTTTCTCAACGGTGTTAGAAGCAGCAAATGAGACACCAAATGAGTCCCGGAGAATAAGGTCCTGCCTTATGCCTTACCATCATTTCTCATTTACTTCTTTCAGACAGGCTTTCTACAAGTCGTATTACTTCATAGCCATATATAAGTAATGTATAACTGCACATACATATGTATACATATATACCTAAGTAATATCCCTAAAATTCACCTTTTCCATTGTTCTATTTATTACAACACTCAACCATGACCAGTCATTCACTGGAGCTTTTTTCCTCCCACTCACAGATGTGTCTAAAATTCCCCAAGTCTTCTGTCTGTCATGCTATTCCTTTAGTGTTACACATACACATTGGGCTGCTCACCACAGTTTGCTATCTGAGTATTGTGAATTCCTGTGGACAAGGCTATGTCTTCTTTATATCTGGAAAATTGCCAGCACATTGCAGTGTTAATGAAAAAAATACAAAGAAGGTAAACTTTCTTTTCATCTGTTCTTACTTTCATCCGTTGTTCATCATGAAATAAACTCTGCTTGGCAGGCACTAATTGTGCAATGTAACTTACTAACACTGCAAGACATACAATTAAGAGTAGCCTGTTAATTAAGCATATATATGAACTATCATGCAGTGTTGAGCTGAACTGTGACTTCTTACCTGTACTAGAAAGTCCCAGTGAGCAAAGGGCAGCAGAATGTCCATTCGTTTTCTTCAGTATGGGATTCTGTTTCAGGGTTTAATACTTCAGCATTTTGTCACCTGAGATTTAAACTTTCCCTAGTGCATGGGAAATGATGTAAATCAAGTTATAGCAAAGATGGATTTGGCCTTATGTTTCTTGGATGATGGCCCAAATCTAAGAGAAATCATTTAGAAAACTTTGCATTCAAAATAAAGAGATATAAAGGAACTGATGTGCGTTCCTGACATGGAAAAGCCACAACTGTGTAATATTTCACTTGTTCAAATTTCATGATGATCTGTCTTAAAGAGGAGAAATGAATGCCGGACCTGGAGTAGTGCCACATTAATTTCCATTGCTCTGTTTCACTTTAGTACACAGGACATTTCAGCTAGGTTTTTTTTCCCCCCACAAATATTATTGTGTTGATACCTGGGGGGAAAAACAGATACCTTGAGTTTTATGTGTTATGCAGAAATATTTTCAGGTTGTGCTAAACTCACAAAACAAAACAAAAATCTGCAAAACTTTGCTGTTACCTAAAATACCATTCTCAGAAGTTTAAAGATTTTCAGTTATGTTTTGTCCTTCTGCCACGTAAAAATGTCTCAGACTCCTAGAAAACAGCAAAGAACTATTTCTTACGCTATTTGGGGAGAGTTGAGGGTTACAGAGATTAAGCAATGAATAGTTCATAATGGCAGACAACCAGAAAAAAAATTTTTAGAAAGAATTTTGGTTGAGAGAGATGTTTGAGGACCAGCCTCTGTTATAAGCCTATTAGACCCTTAGTATTTCAGCATCCCTATCACAATAAACATTACCAAGATTCTCTACCGAGAAGGCAATCTATATACAATCGTGTATGCCTGAATTGCTGCTACATCCATTTGAATCTGTTTGCTAAGTTTTACTTTAAATTATTTTAGGAATAGTCTAGAGGGAACCAAGAACAGCAGACATAGTCCCAATCTGAATCAGGGAGGAGGGAAGAGGGAAAGCCTGTCCAGCAATCGTAACGCTGTGATATGCTCAAGGATAGCATGCTTTGCAGCCCAGCTATAACCCAGGAGACAGGTATTAAAAGTCTTCTAGTCCCATCCCCAGTATCTCTGTGATTGGCATTAAAAGGTTCTGCATCTGAGGTTTAGTTGTCTAGAAAAAATCACGTGCGTACAAATATATGATCTATTATTTCCTATGTGCTACTCCTTTTTCCTTCTTTTTAGAAGATCCTCCTCATATCAGTAGTCTATACAAGTCTCAGCTTCCCAGATGTGTGAACTGTAAAACTCTGGATTTAGTTTTCCATTCAAGTTACTAAAGGTGTTTAAGCTCTTCCAAGATAACCTTTCAACTAATGTTAGTTTTTGCACTTGTGCATTTTCTATTTTTCCATTTTGCAGCCATACAAACAAAAGCTGAACATGATGAACATGACCTATGGGCTTTTGAACAGTGCAGAATATACATGGTGCCATATACTTTAAAACTGAATGATAAACTCCACAAACTCTTCAGCAGCATATGTGCTACCTGGAGAGCCCAGAAGTCTCACTGACCTACTCTGTACTCAGCACAACGGAGTCGCTTGGATTGCCATCGCTCTGACTTCTTTGGGTGGACAACTAAATCTCAGCCTCTTTGGGCTCAAAACCGTGATACACACAGGCCTTTAGGGATCTTGTAAAACTACTTCCAGCTCCAAAATGTGAAGAAAATCTTTGCACTACTGCAACATAGAAATTTGGAGAAAGATTTCCCTGCATTAGGAACTTGAGGCATAAAATTCTTCAAGCTTAAACTTCAACACATGAGCAACCTCATTTCACTAAAAATAATCACATATTTATTTTTTAACTAGGTACCACTCTCAGCTCTGTGCCAGGCTGAATATATCTTTGAAATTGAGTGCTAAATACATATACGCACCAAAAATTTTTGGACCGTTGCACAGGTCCTTAGTAACTGCTACTAAAACCATCATCTTTGCCACTATTTTTCAAACAAGCTTTCAAAATAAAAAATATTTTTTTAATGGAATGAAAGAAGTGGTGGAGAGATTGTTATCATTGTTAAATTTCTACTCGAGCATAGTCACAAATACCAAAACAGTATTGCTGGAAGCATTTTACATAGTGATTAATGCAAAGTATTCCGACTGTGTCAGCATCCATCCAATTCTAGATTACATTTTGGCATTTCAGACAAAAGACAACCTGGCAAAAATTAAACTAAGGAATGAGTAATACGATTATGACAATTTATATTTGTAACAGTTGTGAATGGTAGCATCAGTGCTTGCTAATACTTTGATAAATTCTTGTTACCTTTCATTCCCAAATGTATCTATGCAAGTATAAAGCATATTGGAGGCAGATGCTGCAGCAGATAAATGTTCTTGCCAAGTGGTGTTTTGTTTTGTTGTGTTTTTTAATCTAGGTATTCTTAATCTCTACAGTTACACACACCAAATAGTTCTTACTTCCGGGACACTTCATGCCACACTCTGGGACACTGATATATGCAGCTTCCTGCTCCCTGCCTCCATTTCTTCTCCATATTTCATTTTTCCTCTTTCATGTTAGGCCTAATCTCACAGCCTTTACTCAGATAATAATCTTGTTTACTCCTGTAGCACTACTTACATTGAGTAAAAGAAATACCAATAAGCTTGAATGAACTGTGGAGTAATACCATATCTGAGCCAGTCCACTAAAACTTTGTTTTTTCCTATCTTAATCTTGAAACATCATAATGGAATATAATAAAGCAGATAAAAAACTAATTTTAGGACAATCATATTTAAAACTGAGTTTCTTTTACAATAACTAGCATTAACAGAAATACAGCATCTGCACTGTTCTTTGCAATGCATATAAACAAGAGTAAGAAACACCTAAAAATCTTTAACTTATTACCTGAATGTGGAGAAACTCTAAAATATCAGTAATGTTCCATCTTTCTATATGTTTTGCACAGTCTCCCCTCATCCAAAAATCAGAATACTTTTTACCTTAAATCAGTAGGAGGTTTCTTTCGGGCTTCAGGTTGTCTCTGGCATTCACCTGTTTCGCTCCTTAAATGCCTGTGGGGTTGGAGTCAGTAGGTTATAAGTTCTAGAATTCATTAACATTTCATTTTATTGTTATTGTCTTTTGAAATTAAAGTGGAGTTGGCTGGCTGCATAGCGGATGTAGACAGAAGACGGCATCAACCTCCTGAGCTGTCACGTAGACCATGCCTGTTTTTGAAAGCTATGAGTGTACACGTGTGCATGCATGTATGTATCTTTATGAGAGCACGTATGTATGCAAACAATATTGTCATGTAAAAAGGCTGGAAAGGTCTGGGAGCTCGAAAGCAATATCTTTCCTCTCTGAACTGCTTTATTACTGGCATTCCCTCCCTCTTGGGCATGCGTTCAGCTGAGACTAGGCCAAATTGGCAGTCATTTTCAAAGTGCTTGGCAGGCCCATGATCCCTGGGAGTTTTCAGCTGACATCTTTCTCTCAACCAGTCTATGCAAGGGTCAGTGGGAGACCTGACTCCCAGGCCCTGGCTTGCTCTGGCTGTGTCATGAGTCAGGACCAATATAAATTAAAACCTTAAAGCTGTACTGTGAAGGCATTCTTTACCCCCTGAGGTATTTTTTTTCCCTGTGACAGATTGCCTTTCTACTAGTTTCCTATTTTTCTATTCTTGGATAATACAGTAGCAAACATTCTTCTGAAGTGAGGAAGGGGAAACATCTGGCTAAGAGAGAGTTAAACTTCCACCAAATTTTTAATACTTTTGGTAGATTTGTTGATGCTCAACAACAGCAGTGAAATAATAATAATACTAGGGGCTGCTTATCACTTACAAACAATAGTCCAATGACAATGTTCACACTGACGGAAAAAATGGGAGTAGAAATTAATAGTGACAGTCCTGCAGGAAACAAGGGAGAAATTGGATACCAAGTTATAAAATACAGACTAACCCAATAGGCACATGCTGCTGTTATTATATTAATATTGTTAAAAATATCAAAGCACTTTAAAAATGGAATTGTACTGTAGGTAGATGGACAGTATTATTTCCACATTCTTTTAAATAGAAATTTTCACTCCTTGTTTGGCTTGGAGGCATGGATGTAATTTGTTGCTCAAAAACCAGTAGCTGAATGCTGTGAAAAATAAGACTTAGGATTAAAGTCTCCCAACTGAAGGACAGAATAAGGCTATACTGAGAGCTTTCTCTGTTATTAACCAAACCATCTGAGTCACTGCAGATATGGATTTCACTGATGTTGTTCAAAAGTGAGGCAGTCCATATTTATTCAGTTCGTTAGAGAAGAGGAAGAGATTGTTTTTCCTGTGAAGAAGAATAAAGGAAGAAAAACTRACCAAACTCATGCAAATAAAGAAGTAAATATGAATTACACAAGTCGCACTGGCTGATGAACCTGATCCTGYAGCCCTTGCTTACACAGGTACGCTCCCTCTAAAAAAATCACTCAACTACTCTACATAAATAAGGTGTAGAGTATGAGCCCGAAATCGTGAAGGAAAAGGCCACAGTGTTGGTATTAGCGATTCAAAGCGCTGCTGTAGCAGCTCTCTTCTTGCGGTATGTTTGTACAGCGCCTAGCGCGGTGGAGGCTGATCCCCAACAAAGGCACCAGAGCCTGGATAATAACCATGCTCCACAGCAGTATAATTTCAGTTGAAATCTGGGGATTTGGGAATCAGCGTAGCTTCAGATAACACCTTGCAGGGGAAGGGGGAGCCTTGAGGGTGCAGAGGAGCAAGAGGTCCTTACAAGCGGCTGCTCTTCCTCGCAGTTCCCGGGCAGAGACGGTGCCCTGCCATCGCCTCTGCTCTCCTCCCGCTGAGGCCGGTGCCTACCGCCACGCTTGCCTCTGCAGAAGGAACGGTGAAAAGCAGCGTCAGGACCCAAGGCCAGACCACGGCGAGAGCAAACAGCGGCGGCCCCGCCAGGCCTCCCCGCGACACGTTTCTGCGTGAGGGCGAGCTGCTCGCTGGAGCCCCCACCCTGGGCAGCGCCGCTCTCCGCCGCCCGGGCAAAGACCTGAGCCAAACCTACGGAGCAAGCGTGCCGCGCACTCCGAAGCTTAGCTTCATCACTCTTCACCAGTTAATTGTAAACAAAAATACCTGTTTTCTCACAGGGACGTCAAGCAAAGTCGACTCCCCATTTTCTTTCAAGCAGGTTTTGAAATGCCAGTAATTTCAATCTCTGTTTTTGGTAACCACACGCTTCCTTCCCGTTCAGCTTTCTTTTAACTCTCCCTGAGACGGACCTTCATCTTCTACAAGATGTTGAGACTTGACTTAATAAGCAATGGGGGTAAAATATCCAGCTCTTTACATGTATGGTATCCTGAGGTACATACAAGCATCGCTCTAAGATGTGATAAAGTAATCTAAAGCCGGGCCCAGCCTGCCAGTTCAGGCCTAAAGGGATTTGATTCAGTGTCGAAACCTTTGGCTCACGGGGTCACTCTCTCTTCTTGCTTTTCGTATAACAAAGGCAGAGGGTTGGGGGGGAAGGGTTTCCTCTTCTTTTTTTCCCCTTTTTTTTTTGTCTTGTGAATTCATCAACTGTTGTTTGTTGAGCAGCGGGCCTTTATTCAGCCTACTGAAACATTTTCATTAGACGGAGGCCTCTGAAGTACGCTAGCGGCTGGGACTGTGCGAGCAAAAAATCTTAGGCCTCTCCAGAAGCCGGCTGATTGAAATCAGCACTGTGTCAGGGGCTGTCATATCTCAGAAAAGACATAAAACACACGGAAACATCAATAAGCAACAAGCCTCTGACAGCTCTGAGACATTCCAGCTGACAAGAAGAGAAAAGGGGTAAGGTTAGGGCTCATGGGGGATATTTAAAATGCCTAACAGCCAGTCGAAGTGTTGGCAGGCTTCAGGGAGGCCTAGAAAAGACAAGATAAAGTCTATCAGGTTATCACCTGGTTCGAGACGGATCCCTCACAGCAAGGCCACAGGGATGAGACAATGACACAACCACGCTTTTTTTTTTATATTATTATTATTCTTTTATTATTTATTTAAAAATGTATCAGAGAAACAGACTGCATTTACACTGAGGTTACCCAGACAACGTTTGTGCTGGAGAAGATTAAAAAAAAAAAAGAAGAAGAAGAAATGTAAAAGAGGGAAGAAAAAAAGAGAATTCTGAGTTAAAGAATTCTGCTTCCAGCTACCATGTACAGAAATCAAAAAGGATTAACAAGTTTTTTTTTCCATTTAATTTCCTGTACACCAGACGCTTTTGTTAAGAGATCAGAGATATTGCTATTTATTGAATTTTTAATATGATCGTTATTAAAAGGCAGCACACATGTTTGGTTTTCCTTTTTTTTTTTTTTTTAAACATGCATGAGTATAAAAATGAAAGCACAGGAATGAACCATAGTTGTTTGATTTTCCTCTCTTTATATTATGTTATGGTGATTCGGATACTTATTTAAATTTTAAAATAATAAAGACCCAACCCACATATAAATGGCCTCTCATCCTCCTTTTAACTCTATTCTATTCTGCTAAGTAAGCAATGGGCCCAGCGAAGCACTTTGACCCCATCCAAATGCACCAGCCAATCAGATAATGAGTTCTGTCTTTGGAGTGAGCGCAAGATCGAGAAATGAGGAATGTAACCCAGTAAAAAGGGTGGTGTGTAATTATTTTTCATTTTCAGATTACCAATAGCTGCAGTTTTAAGGTTCACAATTTTACCATGAAGGTGCAGATCTGTAATCACCATTGTACGTGGTAGTCTGTTACACACAATACACCCAAGCTTAGTCTTCAGCATGGATTGTAGTTCTAACAAAAGGAGTAAAAATCAATCTGTACGACCTACCTTGGTTCTGGCTGCCAAGGAACAGGACAATTCTTCCTGGATGGACTTAGAAAGCTGTAGCAGAACCTGTTTTGATCAGTCATTTACGAAACAAAGCAAACCGTCCTCTCCAGTGACAGTCAACTGTAAAAGCAATTCCAGTCTCTCCTTCCTTAAAAGTTTGGAATGACAAAAGTAGGATGACTTCTTGGGGATGGCCTTGTGATAAAATCTAAGCAAAGAGTCAAAATAAAAACATAACCTGACCGGAAAACATTGTTCATCCTTTCCTATCTGCATCTCTATAGCTTTTCTACAGAACACGTCACTATATTCTGTGATCGCTTACAAAGCAGATTAGACTCAGACTTCATGATATCCTACTTGTTTCTTAGTTACCTTGCTTATATTGGTGTAAAGTCATAGAATTCAACTGAATTTTACTGAGCAGAAATATTATTGTGCTAACCTGAAGCTTGGGAGAGCAAAGTTCAAATCTTTTCCTCTCTCAGACATCAGCTCTGTATGATCCATGAACCACTTAGTCTTTTTGATGACACCTTCTGTAACCTGAGCTGTTGGAGCTCAAGAGTCAGGGTAGCCATGAGCTCTTGCACCTCATGCTTAAATTTCTTTTTTCTGGCAAGATTTTCCCTTTCTGGCAAGTCAGATGGATTTTGTAGCACCTGCAATTCTGTACGTCTTTGTGGTAGACAATGTTGGGGCGCTTCTTGGAAGCAGCCTTGTTGCATTTGTTGACTGTATCATCATAATTGTGCAGGCAGACATGAGGGAAACTGCGGGGGCAGGCGCAAAGAACCAGAAACTGTCCTACAGTTAGCTCTGAGGGAACTCAAAAAACTAACTGATATGGACAGACAGCGAACTTGTCTTCCTTTCATCTTCAAGTTGCTCCTGCACAGCAGTGTAAATACAGTCTCTGGGCTTCACCTTCCAATATGTGAACTGGGAGTAACTGTTTTTCCCTATGGCATTTGCTTGCTGCAAAGATAAATGAATCATAAAGTTTGAAATCGCTGCATAGGTGTCACGGARTGGGTCATGCACATCAGATGGATATAATGTCTAGGGTCTTTGCTGTGTTTCATGCTGTACAGTAATAAAGCAAGAGCTTACCATTGCCTTAAAGACYTTCTACTCTAGTATATGGCAAGAGGCATTGTCAGTATTATACATAATCAAAGGAAAATGGGCAGAGAGTACAGTAAAACATATTTATACAAAACATTTCTACACAACCATCAAGTTTATGAAAGAAAATCAACAAGAAAGATGTCAACAATTCCTATTCGCAAAGAAAAGGATGTGATTTTTCCTCATTTGTTGGAAGGGTATTTCCTGCTGACTAACATGGCATGAAGTTAGGAACACCAGAGCATGTGCATCACTCAAGTTCTTTCCATCAGCCTTTTAGACCAAAAGCACTATTACAAAAGATGTCCTGAGCCTGAAGGTGATGATAAGTAAAGTCTCTTGACTGAATGCAGCATGTGTCAACCTGSACACCCTTTGACCCACCAGGTTATTTCTACTTCTGCCACTAAGAATTCCAGAGAGGATACCTCATGTGTGTCTTTTCTTTTTAACAGAAAGTTGGAGCTATATCTAACATCAGAAGTACTTACTCACTGTATCAGTAATGRTGAAGGGTGCTACGCGGATCACAGATGGCCTGCAGGAAACAGCAGGCATAGACAGAACAGTCCAGGTGCTATCTGATGTTGGTAGAAGTTAGAGCCATCTTCTGGCTTGGCACAGGAGACTTCGCTAAGTTACAGGAGTGTAAAGGTGAGCTTCATATGCTCCTGTACATGACCTGTGCTTTCTAAAAACCACCTGTATCTCAGGATCTAGCCAAAAATMGGAAGTGATATGGGCTGTTGCCTTCTTTTTTTCCTACAGACTTTTCTGACAAGTTCTTTTCTAAAGCTAAATGGATTTAACAACTGTCCAGTGGAAACTCTTTCTAGTTAAAAAAACAAAAAAAAAGGACTTTTTTTTTCAGTGTTCTAAGAGTGAACTTTGTTTCAGGTACACTACTCAAAACAGGATTCACTTTTTTCACTGAAGAAAAGAATGCCTGGTTTTTATTTTTTCTCTTTTGTCCTTCTCTATTCTTCTTCTGAACATATTTTTGAAGGAAAAAAGAGAGATCAAATATAAGTCTTTTTCTCCCTTGGGATAAAAAACAGTACAAGGACTCCTTACTTCTTAAAAGAAGTCCACTAGATGAACTTAAATACATGAAGTTTTTGTTCCTCTGTGTAGAGACTCGGTCTGTGGCAGTTACACTGAAAACCTGCCCAAGAACYTTCTAAGACTGAAAAATCAAGTTCACTGATCACTTCCTTTTAAGTGTATCTGGCAATCAGTACTATTTTTATGACTCAACAGGCGGCAAACTGATTTCTTCTCAGTCTATAGTTATTAGGCCAGKCATTAAAAATTCCTTTACTATGAGATTGCCTGTGTTATGAGATACAGGGTTGCTTCTGACTACAGTAATGAGGATCTCTTTTGAGCCACTGCATTCTTAGAATCTCAGGTAGCTCAGCTTGAGACTGCAGAATTCATGAACTTCAACTTATATCAACAGAGTAATTTTACAYGAAATTTTACAAAATGATGTACTGAAAAACCTAAACAGGTAACAAAAAGTTTATGAATAATAACAACAAGCTAATAGCTTAGGTGCATGTCAGTGGGATTTAAGTGTAATGAAGAGCTGTGCTGAAATTTTAAAGTTCCATGGGAAGCCAGGTCAAAAGATGACTACAGGTATCACAAATAGGATATGTAGCAGAATGGAAGTGGCACAATGAATTTTGCAGTAACCAAGAAGTGATTTCATTGGAGGCCAATATAGTCTCATCAACATCTATCATTGTGTATTAATTCAGCATTGTATAGTCAGACAGCTTTTTCTCCCTCTCCCCTCAGTGAATGGAAAAGTATGGTCTAAACCGTGGTGGCTGCCTTGGTGATCAGTGCTTGCTCYAAATGCCATATATAGCCAACCCCAAACACATTGAAGGCATACCTGAATTCCTGCCTCCATCCTTGGACTGCCTTCTCTCATGTAGGTCAGCAGAACTTCTGAGGACATATCTTCTGGTTCTTAGAGGTATGGTAAATCTCTAGGATTTTTCCCCTGGAGAACTGTAGAAGAACTCTTCTGCCTTTCTAGACACAAAAAGAAATATGGAAAGGTATTGTAACACTGTTTGAGTAACTTAGCCTTCCTCCACCGCCCAAATGGAAGCAGAACAGGATTTCTAACCAACAATCAGTCCAACTTGCCAAGCCACCTAGACCAGAAAAAAAAATTCCCCTAAATTGAGTTGAGAATAAGGAATGCTAAGTATTGTGAGTAACTTCCAAATAAGAGTCCTAATAACTGTTCACTGAAGAAGACAGTATGTATGCTGCTGCAGCAAAAAAACGTAGGCAGGTCCTAGGAAGGAACTGAAACAGTTTCTACAGGTCTAAGTTCAGGAGGATTTATGTGGTCATCTGGTCTACATCCTCTAGTAAATTCATACTGGAATTGGTCTAGGATGCATGGCTCCTCTTGCAAACTGCTTTGTCGAGGCCTTTGCAGCTTGTTGGAACATTCTCTTGGCTTTGACTGTGAATACAGCAGCTCTTGGAGTGCCATCACTAGTGAGGTGAGCAGGATTTACTATGCCTTAAAGTAATTACATGCAGCTTCAACTTCAATGAGTTCAGTGGCAATGGAAGTCCAAGAAAGCCTCATGTTTACAGGGACGTGTGTTTATGTAGCACAACACTGCAGTCAGAACTGTGAAAATACATTTTCTAATATGTGTGCTGGGAATTAATTTCCATGAAAGCGGAGTGTAGTCCCCCTGAATCTCCCCACACAATCTGAGAATATGCCATCAAGTATCACTACTTGAAGAAACCTGTTAGGTTAGTTAGTGCCAAAAAAACCCCACTCATCAAGTAGTGTGACTGTCACAATTTGTGAGCTGTGCTCACTGTCCTCTAGACTTTGATTTAAGAGCATTATGAAACTATGTAATTTTGGTGTAGTCTTTTTATTCCCATGGTAATTTATGTCTGTGGGTAAGCATTTTATTTTATCAGAGCCATGGTGCCAGAGTTATTTTCTGAAGCTCTTGAGTTTCCCTTTGATGCCACTGAAATTAAAACCAGAGCCGCAGATAGTACCCATGCTGCTTGTCACAGAGTCAGAGGTTAGAATGCATTTGCTGCTATTTATTGTGGCTCATCCACTGCAATAGTTACTGTTGCTCTTCTCATCACAGATACAAAAACATTAATAATTGACAACTCAGGAATGGTAAATAACTGACTTTGTCAGTCACATCAGCATTATAAAAAACACATTACACAACTATCAACAAAMCTGTACATACTACAGTAATCTTATTTGCCTTGGGAAAATTTTAATTAAAAAATGATGTTAAACCTTAAATATTTTATTATTTAGGCAAATGATTTGCATCTTCAGTAATTAAAGAAAAGACTAAAAGGTGTCTCTGCACTTGCTAAGTGCTGTAAAATGCACACTGCCCAGTATCAAGTATAAAATATATTTCCAAAATAAATCATAATTCCATATCTATGCATAAACATCTATTCATTAAAAAAGCTAGATAGCTTGCTTACACTTAATGACAACTTCAAAATTATTCCTARCTATAACTTTTCTACCTGTAAAGGCATAAACTTACTAAAAAAGATATAAAAAAACCAGATGGATTAATAATAAGATGTTTTTAAGGATACAATACAATAAAAATGCAAGAGGTTTTGTTCCCTGTGCTCTCCTTCAAATTCTAAGAGTTCTGACACTTATATTTTAAAACTGCAGAAATAGGGTTATTTTAACCATATTCYAAATTATTCAGTATTTCACACTTGTGAGTAAATGCAAAACTATCATGCTTTGTAGTATCTCCCTCTGTTTTTGTTAATGGAACATCTATGAGTCTGCATTTAAAGTTCACACAGCGGAACGTGTGTCCACTTGGCATACATTTACCCTAATCTGGGTCTAAAATGGGGATGAGGGAATGACAGCATTTTCCTAGGTTTCATCAGGAAAATACGACCCATTCATATGTAGCAGAAAAAGTCACATGAAGACAAATTGCACAGATATTCGACTACAGTAACACCCGCTCAATGAATGTTCCCAGTGAATGCTGACTCTCTCAGGGAAGATTCAATATCCTTTGAAGCTCTAGTAGGCATCTAYAAGGAAAATATATGGAAAAACCAAGTGGAAAAAACACTCAGTATCATTCAAAACTGAGACGGAATTCACAGAAAATTCTGCAGATCTCTTCCCTTTCTTACCCGAGGAACAAAATGTCTTACATTAATGGATCGTTAATGGTCACTCAAATGAACCCCTCTTAAGGATATGTTTACAACACAGTTCAAGGTGCACTAGCTATGAATGAAGATATCAACAGGGSTATAACATCATGGCCTTCATCACTCAGACTGGGTGTGCAGACCTCAATGAAGCAGCTTCACTTATATTAATTTGAGCACTAAGCAGAATAAAATTCCTCCCTTGGCAGTCATGTGCTGGCATAAGAGACACAGCAGTCATATACAGACATAGGAGACAATGTAGACAATTCTGCATTAGCTGAACCCAGTTCAACATCTGGACATTCTTCTTCATCACCATCCAAGCTTTGAGTAAGTACTTACTCTTACTTTGGGGTTTTAATTCATTTTCTTAAAGAAATCAGAAGATCATCTTAGTGAGCTGCTGATACGACACAGAAGTATGTTTGTATCTGTAGACACATATTTTCCATAACTCCCAGTCCTCAACATTTCTTGGAGAATTTCATGAAGGTTTTGGCAAAAGAAGGAACTGACATATTCTACAGGATGTCTTTGGTGCTCTGGGTCCTCTGCCTGGAGAGAGGCCCTACTGCTCTCGCTCAGTGTGATCACATTATGCCTGAGGACTGGTACAATTTATGCACCAACTGCATACCATGGCCTCAAAGACCAGTAAGGGTCCACAGACCACAGCTGGGAAACACTATTCTGGGATGTAGCTATAAATGGTTGCAAAAACAGGAAATAAAATGTGGAGATGGAGGTAAGTCAAAATTTAGGGAAGAAGGAGAGAGCTGTCTTTATAATTTTTGTCTCAGATGCCTGCACCATCCAGCCCCAGTCTCATACCTCCCAAAGCTCAGTCACAGCAGACAGTTTAGGTAATAAATTGCACACAGAAAAAATAAAGCATGCACATCAGAAAATTAATTTGAAAATTAAGAGCAAATGTACACTTTAAAATAATATATAATTAGCCCCTTTTAATTACCACTGCACTACCATTTAGAAAAAGGTGATGGAAGTTCAATAAAATGAGATGCTTTTATTCAACACTAGTCAAATTAATTTACATACTCAAATTCTCTCTTTAATGATTCCATGATACAGTAGGGGTTTTTTTAATCCAAATTTTAGAACATATCTATGATTGTAATAGTTATCTCAGACTGCAAGTACTGTTGCAAATTTCTTATATATTCTGGAATATAATATTATTAGAGGAAGAAAAGTGATTTGATTACTTGCCATGAGTCTGATTATGCATCCTACAATGCATTTAGGAGATAGGAGTGCTCTTTCCTTTTAAGAAAGAACAGAGAAAAAGGAAGGGCCATAAGACCACTAAACTAGAAAWCCCATTTCTCTAGCAAGAATATGCTATCTGCAGCAAATCTGCTTCCAGCATAGTCTTTTGTTGCTCTTAATTATCTAAAACATCCAAGCCAAAAGCTTCCGTCTTCTCTCCATCATTGCAGAGACATGAATATTTTCAATACCTCATATACTTTAACTCCACTAATATGCAATATCAGACCTGTCTGTTCCATTTGAGAATACTCTATCACATCCTTTGATGGTGAGTACCACAGACGCTATTTACCTATTCTGTGCTCTGTTGTCTT
Source organism: Apteryx rowi (assembly GCF_003343035.1). Classification (NCBI taxonomy): domain Eukaryota; kingdom Metazoa; phylum Chordata; class Aves; order Apterygiformes; family Apterygidae; genus Apteryx; species Apteryx rowi. The sequence continues at coordinate 3,587,696 of NW_020447308.1, read as the reverse complement.
TACACCTAATCTTGACTGGGGTTTCAATAGCAGGATCTTGTAATCAATCTCCCTTGCTGAAGGAAAAAAGCTGCACCTACAAGCATTCAAGTGAATGACTCTTGATACCAGTCATGAACTTAGATATGTTGCACTGCAACATAAAGAGCTGCTTCCAAGCCTAGCAATTTGCCTGTGATCAGTGTTAATGAAAATTTCACTTGAGCTCAATTACATCAATGTAGGAATATATATTTACCATACGGCAATCTATGCATGATAATACAATATTAAAGCATAGAGTCTGACCGCTGAATAAATGTTACATCTAAAAGAATTCAAATAAGATTTTTCTTACTGTTTTCCTAGGATGCTGAATCTTTACTGCTTCTAAGTAAAGATTCTGGGGAAAGAAAAAGTCAATTCTCTGCACTGCTACCTTTCAATTTCTCATCAGGCCTGTCTACTACATTGAAACTAGGAATAGATGCTAGAAGACCAACCCGATTACAACAAAAAACATCTTTTTTTCCTAGGAACTCCTAAATTTCACATATTTCTGATGTATCTTAATAGCTCCTATTTTAGTGATGACTCACGTATAGCTATGATTCAAATATAGCTAAAATGGAAAGTATCATTAAAAGCTTTGTATTTTTTTTAATTTGCATTTAGCATCTGAACTGTTTCTGACCTATGATATTTTTATAAATAGAGTGAGACTGATAACTGTAACAATCTGCACATTCCTAAGGATAGATCATAATGAATTTCTTCGTTTGGAAAACRCCTAAAACTGATAAGGCTAATTTTGCCTATATTCTTTCCAACAGCATATGCCCAGCCTAACAATACCACGCCATTATACTAACGTAGTTTCATTATACTGCCAAATTTGCCACAAACACTAACATCCAACTTTTCTAAGGTTTTATAAAGACTTAATTTAATATGGCCACATGCACAACGTGTATGGCTACCAACTGATAACAAAACTAGTAGCATTCATTAAGTATTGCTATAAATCTCTCCACTGAAATAGCAATAATATTGCCTTCCAGCAACCACAATAAATGTAATGCTTAATCTTTCTCTGTGATATTGTATAACTCTAGCCTGCAGCTAAACCTCCGCTGTAGGTGGTACTGTAGAAGATAAGTCTGCAGTGACAGTATATGTGTTCCTCTTTTCCAGTACACGGAAGTTCGTGAGTTTGAAAGACTAATTTTTTTCTTCTTTCCAGAGAGAAGCCAGGATTTAGAGGGGTTAAGAAAGGAAGGAGAACGAAAATGTTTTAAGTGGTACAATATCGCTCTTAGTAGGAACCCTATGCATTTTTTCGATTTTTTTTCTCTAAGGTACATATTCGATCTATGTCCCTTGAAACTTCACCTTATCCTGATCTTTGTGGTTCTTCATAGCTCACTCTTTGCTTTACCCTTCTCCGACACAGCGAATGATATAGTTACCTCTGTGGGTTTTGTGGGAATTCGCAATCTTTTTTTTAAGCATGTCTCTGCAGCTGCTGCTTTTGACCAAGGAAATAACAAAGACACAACAATCTTTTTTTCATGAATCAGCTGTCAGATCACAGACTTCTGGGCAGCTTCAGAAAAAATATTCAATACTTTTGGAAACACATCCACAGAAGATTTCCCCCTTCTTTTTAAAATGTTTGCCCGTTATTACAGAGGTTCTTATTTCTCAGCATTAGACACCTAAGTAAAACCTTAGCAAGCGGAGGAAACCAGCCCCACTCGATCCAGTGCCTCCCGGCACAAGGGCTCAGCCCACGCGCAGGCACCCGCGTGGAGGAGCTCTCAGAGCCAACGTCTGGACTGCGCCTCCAAATTCACCCCCGGCTCCACCAAACGCTCCCCAGCGCTCGCTTATCCCTAAAAAAAAAAAGGCCAAATCCCAGAGCGTTTCCCTCCCGCAGGGATGAGGTGAGGAGGGAAAGCGGAGCGGTGCCCCATGTCCCCGCAGGAAAAGAGACGTCCCGCTCRGGCAGGCCCCTTGCAGAGAAGCCGCGCTCGCCGCAGGCTGCTCTTTGCCGCAGCCCGAAGCACRTGCGACGTGCAGCCGAGGACCTGGCCGAGGCCTCCGGCGGGCAGCTCGCGCCCTCCCGGTGCAGGGGCTGCCACCAGCACCCGCTGTAACCCTGCCCTGCTGCTCCCTGCGGCCGAAAGCTTCCTGCCTTCTGCTTTGCTATTACCATAGGTATGTAGCGCTGGGCTAGATATGACCTAAATTTGATTTATTCATTCTTCCAATGCTTTACAGGGTACTTAAGCCCTAGGTCAGCAAAGCACTTAAGCACGTGCTTAACCTCAAGCACGTGCTTAAGTGCTTAATCAGGGCCTCGTTGCTATATAAAGCACAAAGCTATGACTTGATTTGATGCGACTAAGTTGAAAAATTGAGACCCCTATTCTCATTTGCTTACCTTGATGTACATATAGAAGCCAAATTATTCACATTAAGCCTTTAAATATATCCTGAATTGAGGCCTAATCTAGGAGTTTACAATACAATCTAGAGAAATCTGAATATTGGGGTCCCTGTAGGATTAGTGGCTATTGAGAGAATTACACTTCAGGATGCAGAAATTGATATCCTTTGCCAATGTAACTGTTGCCTTATATTAATATTGCCTTAATTCTAGTTATTGATCTAATAAGAAAAAAAAGGATTCTCTTTAAACTCCAAATGAGCCATTCGCATGTCCTACAAAGGCACCACTTACAGCAAGATGCACCCACACGCACTCTACAACTACATATGCAGTTTCAAGATTACTATTTTAAAATGTGTACTGCATCCTTATCTGACTTGTCCAGTAGGTGCAATTATTTGTAGAATTTATTCTACAGTTCTGCAGGAAATTTTCCTTTTGCTCAAATGGTTCAGATTTGCCTCTGCTGTGATTTTCTTCTGACTAAACATCCTCTGAAACATTTTTTTGATGCTTCCCAGAATTACTGGCGCCTTGATTACAATATCCTGTTGGATGGATACCATGAAAGCTGCTAGCTTAGGTAACTATATCTAAATTGTACAAAATGACACATAAAGCAGTTTATTTGGGGGGTGAGGGGAGAATCACAATTTTATGTGAACTGRGAATGCATATTGCCATATTTTCCTTCTCATATTACCTTCTTCACTTATGGCATTTAGCAGGAATATATACACACACATATTATATTAGTATTAGCTAGGACTGGTTGGGTTCCAAAAGTTTTGGTTAGGACTGGTAAGCAAGTCTCATATTTATTTTTATTTACATAATAACTAAAAATGTGTTTAGCAAAAGCTTTAGCCACTATAACACACTGTTAGTAATGTAATTAAGTCTCAGCTTCTCCGACAAAATCATCAATTCAGTAGGAATATGATGAACCAGTTATATTTCCTGCTACTCCATTACCAAAAAAGCATATTCCCAGCCTTTTCCAGAAAATGTGCAATATCATTTCTGTATGTTATTTCTCCATGGTGTAACTATACTTGCTCTTCTTCCCTTGAATGTGAGGAAATAAGGCAGCAGTACCCTAAATTCAGTCATTCACACTAGAAACGTGGTCCCCTCCTGACCTTCTCCCGCCAGTTTAATTGGTTGTTCCAGGCTGCAACAGCCTCTTGTAATTTTTGGTGAAATTCATTCCATTGCAATAGCATGATGACTTTGTCTTCCTAATTACACTTCGGGGAACTAAATGAGAAATGAGCATGCGAATGACCATGTCCTGCCCATTAGAGAGGGGTAAAACTGCACAGTCAGCACACAGCCCAGCACCGTATTTCCTCTCCTGGGCTTGTTGCTTCATCCATTGACTGGGGCTTCCCAGAAAGGACTAAAAATCTTRCCAGTTCGTGAATCATTTACTCCCAGCAGTTTTCGACTTCCTAAGACAAACGGTTTATTATCTGGACATGGTAGAAGAGCCATACGCAAATGGAGCAGAAACATCAAGAATGACCCGGGAGCACTATCTTCTGACACGTACCGCTGCCAGGATGTGCCGAGGGAAGAGGACACTGTCAAGGGATGGCCACGAGGCCCCTCTTTGAAGATTTAGCCCAGAATCAGGCCCTCAGGCTTCCGTTAAGGGATGAAGCTGGAGGGCTTTTGTTATCCACCCTGACATTTTTGATACACATTCATTAATTTCATTTGAAAAACAACCTTGGAGCTAATTCCAATCAAGTTCACTTTAGTTTCTTTCTTATGTTGCTGCATCCAGTGCTGTGGAGTTACTTTTGTTTTGTAATAGCATAAATAAAATCATACTCTATGCAGGGGCCAACGAAATCCGTGTTTTCTGWTACAGGATTGGTGCACGGTTTATCTCCATCCATTACATTCCCTGCACAGCAAGAGCAGGCTCTCAGTTAGGAGATGAACCCCAACCACTTATTAGTTCATGGCTGGAAGCCATCAGCTCCACATTATACAAACCCTCTGATTCATCACTGCCTCACTCCCTCCTTACACCTTTCGACTTAGGCATCTGAAGTAAATACAAAGTAAAGCAGTGGGAAATGGGAACCAAAGTTTCCACAGTGAGTTTTACTGCACTTTACTGCCTTCTTTTCACTCTTTCAAACCCTAAAAAAAAGATCTATTTTCTTGTGGGTTTTTTTCCTTCAAAGATAATAGTACTGACTTCAACAATGTCTCTGCCAAAAAGAAAAACTCCTTGAACCTTGACTTTCTGTCCTACTACACATAATGAGACAACTACTTAAACTGCATTTAAAAAGTGCTGAGTAGATGAACTCAATGCCTAATGATGTTACTCAGCTTGTCGGCAGCTGATTGACACTAAAAGTAATAAATTAGAACAGAAAATGATTTTACARGATCCCCGGGATGACAGACAGGCTAAGTGTAATATCCTCCATTACAGTTGTCACTAGATTTTATACAGTTCAGATCTGAACAGCCTCGGCCGGAAAGTGGAACAATTTCATGAGATAGATCTTCAGATGATGCAGAGTAGCATAAATCCTCTGAAGTTAAAGGAGCTATCCTGATTTATGCAGACAGGGATCTGGCTGTATATTTTTATACATGTTTCTGCTCAAGTATTGGGGAATTAAATCATCTTTTTTTCCATGCAAATGTGGGCAGAGGAAAACAGAAACCCTAAAAGTGAGAAATGCTGAAGGCTGATGTCTCGGCTGTGTTTGTTTCTGCCTCCCCCCCTCCCTTTTTAAAGGACAGAAAACAGTATTTAGAGCATGGCATCCCTGATTTCGTTGGCTGCCTTCATTTCAGGGAATCCCACTGTAAATCCGCAGCTCTGTGGAAGCACCTTTCGAGTCATTAGCATTCACTGTTAGATTCCTTTGTAACATGTTAGGATGTGTAAAAGCAAGACAAAAGGCAAGCGGTGGACGCTCCACCAAGCCCCCAAAGCCATTATTCCATTATTGTTTGGGGTTCATGAAAAGAAAGAATAAAAATGTATATTTGAGCCTTGGCTATCTGCAAAGTCTGAATGACCGATATGATTCTTTTATTTTTTTTTGGCTGTCGTTTTTGTAAACATCCATTCGTAAAACTTTTCTTTAGAAGAAAACATGCCAGGCTACATAGTCTCTCCACGTACAGTTTATTCCAAGCTCAAGGATTGCTGTGGATGATTTTAATTCYGATTCATTCAATGAGCTCTTCTAATGCAATGATTTTCTCCATGRAGGACTTTAACCACAGTGGCCATTTGCAGCTGATGATTTTTTTTTTTTTTTGGTATAAATAATTTATAAAGCCACTGCAGACTTATACATTTACACTGAGAGAAAGGAAAAGGGGTGTGTGCGTGCGCGCGCGTGTGTGCAGAATTGCATCTTAAACTCTATTTACAAATTTACCTTGGCAGGCCCTCTTGCTGCCAATAGGAAGCCATGTTGCATATTTAATTTGCTCTTTTGTTACGATGGGGCTTAGGTTAGTTAATTTCAATTTTCGATTTCAAAAGCTATCAAATATGGCTCAGATGAGAAATCAATTTTTCTCAGCTGCCTCTGTTTTTGTGATGGGGAGGTCTCCCATTGGCGGGCGGGCCGCCACGTGACACGGCAAGAGATTAGTTCACTAGACCCCGTGTTTCAGCCACCTCAATTACTGGCTGCCTCTTGTAATTTAGCCTTATAACACCTAATTTCAAGATAGAACTCATATTTAATTCATGAAAGCTTCCACAAGAGTAATTGTGAAATAAATTGCCATAGAAAATATCCATTTGTGACTCGTTTTAATTTTGTATGCTACTAGCATGCTATTTGTTCTACTTGTTTAACACTTTAGCACAAACATATTTTATATTGAACTTTATGGACTGCTAATAGGTTATTATTTTTCGCTGTTTCCCCTCCAGAGATGCACTCCTGAATGCCCCTCTCCTTCATGCAACTCTGGATCTAGTAACAGTGAAAGAGGTTTGCTAAAAGCCAAACTTATAATCTCCTAATTATTGAATGGATTGTTATGATCTGTTCATAACTTTAAAAGTAGCAGATAAAATCACAAGTGATGGTTTGTAAATGGTAGTTAGATGACAAGGATCATTTAAAGGGCCAAGGAATAAATACAGTTTAATTTCTGTAATGATTTAAACAAACCCATTCATTACACATATTGATGTTTCATGATAACAGTGGTATATGTATTTTTAATTCTTTAACCAAAATAAATGTTTCCACTGTATACACACCATTTTGTCCTTTTCCTCCCTGTTGCTATGACAACAAGGTGGGTGAGGCCTCCTCAACTGCCAAACTCAGCTGTCATCCCTTCACCCTAAAAGCCTTATAATTGCTTTTATTTGCATACGACAATTAGGCAGGATGGCTCACAGCAAGAAAACCAACCTTTCTCTCCCCCAGTGCACACAACGCCAGCCTGTAATTTATAAAAGATACACGCCATGTGGTGGAGCACTAAAATAGAGTGATGAGTCCTTTCATCTGATTGTAAGCTATTAACAAAAGAAAACATCCCCTTTCAGGCTGTAAAAAATGCCTATCTGGTGTGAACCTGAAAAAAAAAAGGGGGGGGGAGGAAAAAAAAAGTTTTGCCTCCTCCGTGCAAACCCTTCACATTCATTATCACAGTGAACTCAGCAAAAGAGTTTGAAAGAAAGAGTTACATTTTGGTGCTTTATGAACAATGGAGTGCCAGTAAAATTGATGACATGGTAAAACGGGATGTAGATTTTTGTTCTCGGATTACGTCACGCACAAAGATGCCAAAATGAGATGATGGTTTCTAGCCAGCTTGTTGAAATTACTGCACGAGAAGCATGGGATAGGTCAGCATGTCAGACCAGCACCGTTGCATGAAAGCCTAGAAGTTCAGTATTTTTAATAGCTCTTTTTCAGGAAAATATCCCTGTTCAGCAAAACGCTTAAGTCCATGCTTAAAGTTAAGCATAGCCGCTTATGTGGTGAGCTGATGTGGGGCCTAAATGCCTGCACAGATTATTCATGTGCGAGTCCAGATAAATGTTTGTGATCTACCTTTAATAACACGATGCTATTTTTACTTTCGTAACTATAAAAGTATCTCTCTAAGGAGACCAGCTAGGCAACTCCCCTACAACCACCTCTCCTTCATTCTGCTCTCTTCTGGAAGCTCTTCGCATAATATTTGTAATACCTGAGCTGATTAAATATCTCCAGCCATGAAAAATCCCACCAAAGAACCACCTTTCCTTTGACAGAATTTACATCCACGACCAGGTACAATCTGATTAGTAAAAACAGAGCATGTTAAGAATTAGGAAAACAAATTGGATTTGGGGAAAAATATGGGATTTGACGCTAGGAAAATGAGGAAACAGTAACTATACAAAAAAGCAATACATTAGCTTGCTGCTGTAGAGCCAGCTTGATCTAAAGGTAAATCAGCTAATACATTACAACAGTATTATAGATTTTAAGCCTCTCGGACTTACCTTCCTCAGAAGGGCATCCCTGCTGAAACTGGGGAGACTACACCAGGGAATAAAGCAGGCAGAACGGATCTAGTCTAACTTGAACACGGGTCTGACCTGGTGTCCCGCTGCAGCTGCCTCTGCGATCTGGTATTGGTTTAAGAGGAAAGCATTGGGAACACAGCTTGCAGGTACCCTCGCCTTAAACTCTGTCCATCTTGCTCCAAACTCCACCCTAGCACAGGAGATTTTCCAAAACCAGTTTCAATGRGTACGTGGAAGCAGGGGGGAGGTTGGAGGGGAGAGAAGTCCTCTCATAACCTCAAGCTCTTGGTAGCTCAGCCAGATACTCGCAAAACCTCCAGCAGCAGTTCCTAGCTTATATCAGTACAAGSAGCAAGAAAAATAGTCAACGGGCCACAAATTTCTCAGTAGGAAGCTTGCACAGATCAGTTTTGACAGCGTTCTGGAAGCTCTCCGACTGGTGCCCGCTTCAACTCCCAGCTCTGCCACCAATCCATGCGGACAAGTCACAACTCGCATGCTTTAGCTTACATGGCTGCTAACAAATGATACTGGWACTTTTCTCAACTTTTGCAAAGGATGGGAAAGTCAGACAATTCAATCTCTTCCTCAGCTCAGGAATTTTCCCTAGTGTAATTTGCTAATATTTTGTCCATTCTGGTCTTAGAAGTTCCAAATCTAGCCTTCATCCACAATTCCCTTGTGAGCAGATGTATTCCACAYTAACTGGACTTGATCCGTTTGTCCATTGTCCAGATTCCACTTCTAACTTTGCCTTTCTCTCTAGTATTTACCTCACTATCCTGTTCGTATTCCCAGTGCTTGAGAAGTATGTTGGAGCCTCAAATAAAGTCCTCACAAAACTGCAATATATGATTTCATGTTCTAGATAATTTCAGAAATGAGCCCTTTCTCGTCCCTACCCCCTGCTGCTGCTACAAAGTCTGGTGAATTCACCTACTGATTTCAATAGGAGAAATTCATGCCTCAGTGTTGGAACATTTTTCCCTTGTGTACTCAGCCTCAAAAACATGCTGTTGCTGAATCGATCCTTTTAAAYGTCTGGAGCCAAATTCTACCGTGGAATAAGTAAGTATAGAGGCTGCTAGGCCTCTTGGCTTTAGGCCTGAAATTGGCCCACGATTTTCACGATGTCTACATAACAASATACAAAACTTGACTGTGAAAGCACATTGTGAAAGCAGAAGTCATATGCTGGGCTTTCTCAGGGTCACGGGGAAGTATTATTTCCTGCTTCATAAAAAAACCACATATGCCTTTTACACAGGGATCAGGATGCTTGTTTCAAGCAAAATCTGAGCTTTTTGCTCTGCCCTCTAAAATCCATAGAACCTAAAACCAGGAAGATTTCCTAAAAGGTGGAACTAGGACAAGAGACAAACGAAGCTTTGGCTTTACCGTTTTAGTGTGTTCACTGTGCCTTTTCGAAATGCATGCACTTCTTGAAAGAAAAGCAAACCATAAACAATTAGGAAAAGTTTACAAGATGAAGCTTCCTGAGGGTGGTCCTAGCATGCACTCTGACCATCTACATGGATTTTGTGTCACTATTGGCTGTAGTACTCAATAGAAACACTTACAGTACAACCACAGTAAAGCAGCACTGTTCATCACACTCACATAAGAATTAAAGCTTAATATACACCTCTCTTCCAGAGTTGAAATCTCCTTTCATACCTACAGGGTAAAGCCTGTAGCTGAAGTTACTACAGCTTTCCATCAGTATGAATTAGAGTAGAACTTGCTCCAAAGTGCATACAATACATAAAATACGATTTATAGGCATATCTAACTGTGCAAAAAGCACACAGAGTTGTCCGAGTTTCTCTAACTAGGTTACAGGAATATGCTGGAGTGTTGTACCAACCTGTACTTTTTTTCTTCTACAAATTCTCCATATATAGGACAGCAAAAAAATGTGAAAGTCAAGAATAGAGTTGTACTGTGGAATAGTATCCTGTTTTGTGATATTCAATTGACAACAGGGTGATGTGATAAGGTATAGGAATAAAGAATAAGGATAAATGTACCGCGAAGATCTATATTTTCAGATTTAATTTTTTAATGTTCATCTTAAAAATTAACCTAACTTTGTTTCTCTGGCCCTCTATTTGAGATAACTAATAAAGGCAAATAAAAGCAAAGTGAACTGGCTTGATTTTATACTCACACTAAGGAATACATTAATATATACATTTCCCCACGCACAACAAATTGCAACGAGAAAAAAGATAAGTAATTGATAAAGCGGTGAACGCCAGTACCTGATTACTAGAAAATAAAATAAACTTTTAGAAAAAAAAGTTAACATCACTGCACATATCCAGCCAACCTTTTGTAACTGAACAAGGAGGAAATGAGTATGAGTTTAACTTCAACCACAGGAGCAGGTTAAGATGCATCTCCAGTTCCACTCGCCTGTACAATGCAGACAGGTTTGCAAGGTTTCGGGATTTTTCATATTGAGATAAGCAGTAAAAAGTTGCTCATTTGGGATATTGTCAAGTATATACAAAATTGCTTTTTGAATTTTAAGTTAAACTAAGCTCTGAGAACAACTTTAGGCATTTTAACATCCACATTTATTTTGTGGGCAGAAAGATCCAGTTCAATTCAAAAAAAGAAATTTGCTCCTGTTCCCAAAGACTACAGTGGAGGTAGGATCAGGCTCCCATTGATTTTTTGATTTGGGGAGATAGAATTTAGCAAGAGAAAAATGCCACTAAGCAATCTTTTATGCAGCCATTATACAACAGTTCACTATACTTTCATCCATGTCTTCCTGCTTTTTTTTTTTTTTTTTCTCATTTCCAATAAAGGGAACAATGTACACCCAGCATGAACTCTAAGATTTAAATGAAGCTTCTTGCGTGCTAATATTAGAGAGACATTAATAATAAATTTGGAAGCAGGCAAGTCTAAGATGATTTCTGACTCGCTTTTGTACCTCAGACACTAGAACTTGAACTGCAGAGTTTGACACTGACACTTTTTAGGGAACAAAGTCTCTCTCTTACTACCTCCTCCACCCCCCAATTCAAATCTCATCTGAGAAGTGCTGAAATGAAGCTGTCACTCAGGCCTGCTCAGGGACCTGTCAGCAAAACATTGAGCCTTTTCATTTTGATGGGTCAGCCTGCAATCCCCTTGAAAGAGAAGTCCGTGCCACTGTGGTTTTTCTTTCTGCAGGAATTCTGAATTCTAATGAAACTCCAAATCGCTCAATAAAGGCAGGGGCATGGGGAAGTAATCCAACCCAGATCGGAGCGAAATTTGTATTTTATCTTTTTTTTTTTTCCCCCCAGACCATTATTCTAATAGCATTCACAAAGGGTTGTGGTTTTTTCTCCCCCCCCCCTTTTTTTTTTCGCAGGGCAGGCGCAAACAGAATGAGGTGTCCTTTGTCTTGATGCTACACTGAGATTAGGTAGCGGCTCTCTGAAAATGAAAGGGCATGGCTCAAATTTTCTTGGGTAAATATCCATCCACCTATTGCAGTCTGCATCTCCACTGCTACAAATATCTCTAACATATGACTGTGCTGAGAGAAAGAGAAAATTTCACATTAGCATTTCTTCCCCAGAAGAAACAGTCTTTCGTTAACACCGTATAAAGCTTTTTAACGCCAAAAAGGAAAACTGTACCTTCTCTTCCTCTCTGCTCTCCTCAACTTTTCCTCCCAGATTAGTTACTACCTATAAGTGACATTAGGATGGAGGGGAGAGAATACAGAGAGGGAGAAAATAATAATTTATATGATAGGCTGCATTTTCTTTAAAGCAGTTTTATCAACACACATTTTATGTTTTTAAAACGTATGAATTCAGTAGCCCTTTTTTGCTTGCTTCCGTTGAAGGCTGTTTAGGTTATCAAGCAGATAACCGTATTTTGCTAGCTGCTTAAAATTTAGAATCATTAATGAAGATAAAGGCAGCCTGAACAGACAGAGAATTTATGACATGGTCAGTGCTATAGCCTAGCACTTTATTTATATTATATGACTTAAAGAGTCATCCTAATCATTTTATTTATATAGACTTCTCATATGGTGCACAATAATTTAAAGTACAACTAAAGCAACTAAACACAATCAGATTAAAAAGCCAAATAATCTGGAAATAAAAAAATTGCACAGCCTTTTCCTGCTGAACAACATGCACAAAAGCATTCTGTGAAAACAGAAAACATGGTCTGTTTGAGCAATATTCTATGGAACTGGAAAATAAAAATACGGATGGAAAACTAGCTTGAAACTTTTAATATGAAACACAGTCTAATGCAATGACGTAAAGGCATCAATTAGATGCTGTAACACTGCTAATGGCACAGTGGTAAGTGTTGCCTAACTCTCTTCATTGTCTGGTTAACCTGCAAGTATGCCGATCAGTAATGTTTCAACAATGCTACAGCAACCCTCCCACCCTRTAATTACGTTTGCGTTATTCAATCCTGCAGAATCACCATCTTCAGACTCTCGCCCTTTCTCTGCAAGACATGACCCAAACATCTCATCTTCCTTTGCTCTGTCTGTCCAAAGAGAATCCATTATAACCCCAGGTGTTGAAAAACCCAGATGTTATTACGGAGTACGCAGCAAACCAATGCATATGCGTGTATGTGTTTGTGCACAGTATATACATCTGCCTCCTATTTTCTTGAGCATTGTGATAAACTTGGATGCCAGAAGAAGTATAGCATGTAATTTTCCTCAGTGATGACCTTCAGATGTTTTCTTCTCCCCTTGATTGGCACATGTCTCCATGGGAAATCATTATAATAGACCCCTAGTTCTCTATCTACACTGTCAGGAGCTGCTAAAACTATACTTCATTTACCTTGCTATACCTCACTATTGCACCATAGGTAGCATGTATGATCACCCCGTGTTCTGACACTGTGTTATATCTGGACATCTAGAAAGGAGTTAAAACAGCGACAGGCACTGCTTCCTTCCTTTTGTCAGAGCATTAATAGCACTTTCTCTTTTCTGCATTAAATCCACACCATTCTCTTTCACTCCCTTACACGACAGTTAAAGTCAGTGGCTTCGATGAAGCAAAGGTACTTACTTTTGTCTTGGTTTCAACACATGCATTTTAATTTGAATATATATTTCTAATGATGTGTGCAGTAAACATTCTCATGTGCAGTTTAAGGTTGGTATACCTGTGCGTTTATATAAATCTATCAGCCCCACCATGTGTGTGTGTAAAGGACAAATACATAATGTGCTTTTAGAAATCATTAAACCCTTGCAAATCTCCAATTCATTAGGTGCTGGGCTTCTTAAAATGCATGTGCCACAAAGATAGCCTTTGGTTTTATCATGGCTATTTTGTTGTATATTCTAAACACGAGATGCATGCACTTAATAATGGGAAAGGTGGCATAATCATTTTACCTTTTCAGTATGTTCAAAGTCTCACAAAGCAAATGTTGGTTCTCATTCATCATCAAGTACCTGATGATTGCTGATTGCAAAAGCTTTATAATGAAAATTTTCCTTTCAGTGCATCACAAACTGTTTGCACTTGCATAGCAAATAATTTAAGAATCTACCTTGAGAACTTAACATTGGCTGAAATGTTTAGCGTAGAATGGAGTACAGCTTTGGCACTGTTTGTTTGCTAGTGCTCAACCTTCAGCCCTCTAAGAACAGAAGGAAAATGCACCTCTCATTTGAGGGCTTGATCCAATACCAAAATAAGCTGAACGCACTGCACCTCTCTAAAGACAGGCAAATATTCTGGATGAGGTTGAGCTGAAATGAGAGTTATTTTACTCACAAAATCAATCTAATTGTCATTTTTCTTTTGCTGTTCTAAGTCCAATTCATACCTTATATACCTTCATCTAAACCATCAGAATTTCCCCTGCTCGGAGATTAATGTGTGGAGAAATCACTGACTGGGGCACAACTGCATCGTGGTAAGGGTGATACCTATCCTGTCTTAACGGGGGTCCCCAGAATCACTGTTTTGGAGAGGTGCAGCTGCCAATACACTTTCTACAGAGCTACAAGTCTACATCTCACCATATTCTTTCTGTTCCAGCTAGACGGTCACAGTCCAGCTTTTACTTAAGAGCTTGTGAGCAGTGGTGTAGTTTCATAGGCATCAACTCTTCCTTACTAAAACAAGTGACCTAAACTCTGTTATTAGCAATCACAGAGACTTGTGAAGCATTTTACCCTGACTCCAGAGAAGCTGGAAGCATTTGCGATCAAAATGTCAGGGTCTGACTCTTTCTGCTGACACCTGAAGGAATGGGACATGGAGAGGATGCTGATACGGACTAATGGAAGATACCAGACAATTTAGAAGTATTACATACCTACGTACCAAAAACCCACTTAGCAGATTTAGCACCTTTACCTTCTTCTTTCTCACTTTCTCATGTAAATGACAAGATAAACAACTTGATTTCACAAAGTAGTCCATCAATTTACAGATCAGGGATCTGGTCAAAGACATCCAAAGCAAGCACTGGCTACAGTGGTAAAATGTGACCGGCTGCTAACCAGCATGACTACTTCTGTAACCTGCACTCGTGATGAGCAACACTCACTCAAACAGGACTCCATCGAAGAGCGAATCTCCATGAGAGACTTGAAGGCTCAGATCCCAAGTAACAAAACAGGTACTGAAACAGGCTAAGTCCATCTTCAAGTTAATTAATGCCATTCTAGGTTTATTTCCGTAATATTTCATTCTAGTTCATCCTAGTAATAGTCTATTTCCCATAAGAACTTTAATATTTTGGGTTATTTTTACTATAAAATTTCAGTCTCCCAGTGGCCTGGTATTAATTACTTTGATAGAGTTAAGGCTTGATTTACACCAGTGGCTGCTTTTTGTGGGGATAAACACTAGAACATTTTGATAAAATTAAAACTGTGATTGCCTTGTGAGCTGTTAAGATTTAGCAAGTATGAACAATATTGCCAAAGAGAATTAAAGCCTATTTTTTAAATTACATTCAATAAAGTGGTTGATATCTTTATCCGTAGGTTTTTACTATGTTTTTCTGATTTCTGTACTTCTGTTTTATTCTTATTTTAAAACAAAACCAAAACCCCACACCTTCTGTTAAAAACCACAATGATAAACCCGAGAAGCACTCCAGATATATCTACAGTGGCATGAGACCTGTTCTTCCCACCCCAATCCCCTTATAATTGGTTATGATGTTCAATATAAGGGATAAATGAGTGCCCCTCTCCTGCTTGCTCACAGTATGCCACAAAACCCTGAAAGGGTTAATTGGCATTTTAAGAAAAGGTAATTGTAAAGCCTATCTGCTAGGGTTATCCCCAGAATTGGGGGGGTGGTGCATAGGTCTCCCACCCACTGGAGCATCTCACATCTTGAAGAGCATGCTGAAGACAAAAGCAGTACTACTGCTGTTTCTTGATTTTCACTTTCAGCTCTAACTGCTAACCCCCAATGTGCTCTTTTGAGTTTACTATATCAAGCTAGTACTTACAGCAGAGTATATGTACTGTGTCCTGACTGTAAAATTATACTGACATTGTAAGCATAAATATAAATGTGTGTGTGTGTGCGTAATTCATACATAATTTACTGCTGGATTTATTGGTTGCAGAGGAGGAACATACTGACTGGAGTGAGTGTTTTTAAAAAAGAATGGAGAGGCTGGCTATACCTTTATAATTTTTAAACAAGCAAACATTTCACTGAGTAAAATATATAACCTGGCATATAAAAACGAAATGTTGTTTTAAGTAAGTGAAAAGTCAAGCTGAATCTGAGCACGGTCATAGGTGGCCATTTTCTTACTATATCAAACCCTCTGCCACTTGTTTGTAGATAGATGCTCATAACATTTTTATCCTCTAAAAATATATATTTCATGTTCACTTCCTCCAATTGCAACTTTTTCCATGATATTCTTCTAATGTATTCCACTAAGTGAGTATAGTGAAGAAAATCAAGCTATACAAGAACACAAAAAAAGTAGACAAAGAAAACACTTTTCTTCTAGTTTTAGACTACCAAATATTCAAGAGCTAACACCAATTTGGGGATTTTATTCAAGCAACATTTTACTAGGCACATGAGTTGACTCCCATGAGTTGACTCTCTCAGAGCTTTGCTTTAGACATTCAGTTTGCAAGACGCAGAGCTCCTGCATACATTTTTCTTTAATGTCATTCATCACATTATACAAAAAAGGGGTGGTTTCACCCCTTTAGCACTGGATTCATCGACCCTTACAAGCGGTGATCCCTCCCTTCATGCCTATTGCCACCAAGATTATGCCCACTGCCTCAAAACTATAGAAATGCTTATTATGAACAGGATAGTAGCATGTGATCCCATATATTCTCTACTCACATTTAGGACCGAATTCATCACCTCGAAAAAAGCCATCTCTTTTGATGAAATCAGCGGGACTATTTGTGTAAGCACACAGCAGTAAGGGAAGGCTACGTATCTGGTCATTAGTAAGTATCTTAAACCCTTGTTTATCCTAAGAGTTTCATGAGAATGACCCCTATTCCACCCGTTTGCTCTTCCCTCTCTCTGCCATACCTTTCTCTCCCTGCTCGCTGTAACTAACCTTCCCCTTGCAACTACTCTTTTCTAATGTGAAGAAAGCATCACAGCAGGTTTTGAGTAGGATATTTCTTTAAAAATTCAGCTCTGCTCTGCATTATACTGTGTCATCTCCTGCAACACCTTCATGGGCAGACAACTCATTTTTACTGCTGATAGTTTTACCTATGAATATAATGCAGTCCTACTTCATTGAAGCTACTCAGCTGACAAAAAGTTGGTCTTGATCATTCCATGACATCATATGAACATATAGGAAAAAGCATGGACATCCACCAACCTCTACATTACATAATAAGAACAGAAAAAGTAATTTGCTCAGGTTCTTGGAGGGCATCAGAGGCTGACTATATGCAGCTGAGAGAGAGCTATGGCTCTGCTTCTTGTATCTGCTGGCTAGTGAAGTTTTCAAATCAGCACACGTTGGGAGCAAAACTTCCCTTCCAAGTAAGAAGCCCTAGAAAACCCTGAGCCCAATGACTTGCAGACAGTGTTATCATTTATTTTGCCCCATATTAAAGGCTAGCAGCCGTGGTCTCTGCAATATTTTTCAATATCCTGGTCTCTCTTTTTCTAGTCTACTATTAATATTTAATGGTAAGTCTTTGGTGCTCTAATTTTGGGGAGTTGTTTGAAGTACAAATTAGCCACCTGTACCTTCAGTAGATACTTCTTTCAAAGTGTATCTCTAATGGGGTTCACTTGAATGAGTCCTGGTGAAAATCTTGTTATTGTTCAGTACCTCTCCTAGATTATTTCCTCTTTGCTTTCTGCATTTTCACCTCTTCGTGAAGATGCTTAATGTAGTATAATTGAAACAATTTTATTGTCTCCAGCCATTCATTCTACTGTTTCAATGCCAGAAAATACTGGTCAATTTGACAAGTTAATATGACTTTAGTGGTCATTTGAACTCCTTTAAGCCACCGGGTGCTAAAATTACTTGTCATCTTTGTTCACCTGCAAACTGAATATAACTAGTCTATGAGAAAAGGAGGAGAAAATTCTTTTCTACTGAAAACATTTACTGAAAGAGATAATTGCAAGTTTTACTAATTGATAGGGCATTGACTCTTCCTACAACAGCACTGAACCACTTGAGAGCAATATTTGGTACTCTCACCTGAGGCTCCACTAACATCTTCAAACTTTAGCTTTTCCTTTTCCCCACATGGCTGGGTCATTAAACACAGAATGAATTACACAGCCATTTCAACTTTTCTTATTTTCATTTTTTATCTAATTTATTAATTGGATGTCTAGGGTTCAACAAATGCAGTCCAAGTTTACACTTGAGCTTAATGCTTTAATTGTACAACTCTTAAGTGCAGTTAATGCTGGAATGATTGCCAGAAGTTTAAAAAATAAAAAAACCAACTTTTCTTTTCCCCCTGTAACTTTAAGTACACAAAATTTGCCTGTGGAACTCAATATCTGTAGATATAATTAAGCTAAGAACTTACTCATTTTTATAACAAGATCTAGATGTTTCTGTATATATCAGTGACATGACGGAAACACAGATTATGATTTTGCAAGGTCTCTCAAGCTTCCTTCTCAAACTGTCACATACACAAAATACTCATGTAAGTATAAGTAGTATGTGAGTGACTCGATCCTAATTCCCCTTGAAATCAATGGCATGCCAAGTAGAACAGTTAGATCCCAGCATATTTTTACTTTAGATCTATTTTTTTAAATTATATGTGTCCCGATATAGATTATACCATACCCTCTTGTAACATCAATAATGGTTCCCATTGACTTATAGCCACAACTACCAGAGAGGTATTGCGGTTAGTTCCTGCCAAGAGGTCACCCTGGGAAGTTTCGGATAAATCAATGAGAGCTTTATGGACCAGTTTTATTCTCCCTTCCAGGAATAAATGCAGTGTCACTGTCTGGACACTTGTCTTCTGCACTAAACCAAGCAGAAGCACCAAGACTAATTCATCAGTGTGCTGAGAAATGCCATTCTGGTCTGTTCTGCTGCACTTTTTCCCTTTATACCTTGCATTTCAGTTCCTGTTCCTCAAAACCAGTTTGATAGGAGAACACAGGTAAAGTTAAACTAACACAAGTTCTTTGTGTCACTCATACTATATTCTAGGTTCAGTTTTCAAATCACATCAACTCTTACCAATTTTAACGGGATCCACATAACAAAACTCCACAGCACACTTGGGAAACCTAATGCCTTTGTGGTTTTAGTTATAAACTTTGAACACACATTCAGTAACATTATAATCTTGTTATAGGGATAATAATCTTTTTTTTTTTAATTATGATTAGCAGGCTCTGTTAATAACTGCATCATTTTTTCCTTACAAAACCAGCACAATTACTGCTCTGAAAAAAGGCTACATGTCAGAAAACGTAAGCTAGCTGTTCTTCCTAAAAAAAAAAAAAAACACATCTAAATTACTCTGTGAGCCTGGTTTCCTACAGATTTCTGTCCTTTAGCCCTTGCTCCTCATCTCTCTCCTCACCATACGTTCTATTCAGGCCGCGGGAGAAGATGCTGTAGCTAGCCAGCTGTTCCCAAGGCGAGCGTGCAAGGGTTGCGTTCTGCCTGCCTTTCCCTCAGTGGGGGCACTAATTTGGGTTTCTCTCCTCTACCGATTCTCACAAAACTTACAAGAACTTAATTATCGCTGACATTTCTGCCCTTCTGTCAAGTTCGGTTGAGAAAAGCAACAATACCGGGAGCGGACTGACAGGTAGAGCAAACGATCATGTAAGCCTGGGTTTTGTAGGTAAGCAGCCTAAAGAAGACTACAGACTTCTGCAGAAAGTCTACAGCCCTGACACTGCCAACTGCACGATCTGAGCGAATGCCTCATTTGTGTATGGGTACGTATTTAAGGATAATTAATATTAGCTGTGACTTTTGAGACTGGTATCAACACAGTCTCCCTTTGTAGTGCCTACAGTTTTGTAAATGCAGATAGTTTCGAGTTCAGTTTTGCATTTTTAATTATTAGCAGGCACAGTTCCTTCGGTGTTTAACTGTCTAACCATGACTCAGGGTAGACAGACACATTCATGGCACTAATTGCGCCTAGGATTTTCAGGTGTAAAAAAAATCAAGGTAGGTCTTAAAAAATTTAACCCCCAAGTGGATATTGAATAGAAGTACTTGAGATGCATGGCTTTGGATTTATTTTTTTAAAGCTTTGGTCAAAGAGATTTTCATTAGTTGAACTAAAGTAGCGTATGTAATGTATGTAATATTAATACAAACTGAGATTGTAGCGAACACTTATTCTATAGATCGAGGGGGGAAGAGAGATATACTGTGATATTTAAAAAAAAAAAAAAAAAAGGATTATTTCGAGGTAGGCATGCCAAAAGCAGTTCTCTGGAACAGAAGGTGGCCTAATTATTAAAAGAAATGGCTTCCATCTCTGTGATGGTCTGACTGTTTGTGGATAAAATCCTACAACTGTGAAGGGCCTCATGCACTGCAAAAAAAAAAAAAAGAAAAAAAAAGAGAGAGAGCGCGCACAAGAGAAGAAAAAAAATCAAAGTGTTCAGCAGCCATACATCAGAGAGACTATACAAGAAGGGTATCGTATTTTTTAGAGACCCCAGAATTCCTGAGCAAAGAAGTAGTTAGTACCAGGTCTACATCAAAAGAAAACAACATTCTGTGTCATCGCTGGCCTCCTCTGTGATGTTTTGCCCTCAGCTTCATAATACTCAAAAAGTCATGGCTAAAAAAGCCAGACTGTCCCTTTAAAATTAGATCATCCCTTTTATTAATATGCAGAATGAGTTGTCAATTGACCAAGCAACAAATGTACATCCTCATATCCTCATTTTCACTTCTATCTATGAATATTTTAAAACCCTAATGTGTGCTTGGCCATTTGGGTTTTAAGCAAAGACTTATCACAGTGTAAAACCCCTCATTTTTATCCCTTCGCTGAGGGCTTCTTTTTCCCTTTTCCAGGGTGTCATTAAAAATCTGATGCCAAGAGCTGGGACTTGGCAGGGTCTGCGATATAATTTGCAATCTGCAGTGTTTGCTGGCTAGCCCCC